>NC_073304.1:177632675-177947841 GCF_027595985.1 Sorex araneus | reverse complement strand
ATTGGATTGCAGTCCTTCTGGCTATACACTCAGATAGAATGCTCCCAGGAAAAGTGGTGGATTCGGTAAATTTCATTACGACTTAGGGGAGAATAAGTACTAGTGCATTCTTAATTTTCAGGAGTATTCTTTGCTTATCGTGCAATGAAAAATATTTTTAACATTTTAATTTTGTTATGAACTCAGCAGCAAGTAATAGAAATGACATAACTAAAACCGGAGTCAATCTTCCAAATGTTATTAGAATGATAGGTTGTGTTACAGTAGTTTCAGGGTGAAAGATTCAGTAAACTCCCCATTGTAGGTGATCCTGACCTGAAATTCTGTTGCAGTTCTATTAATTGCCTACCCAAGGATTAACACCATTACCTAAGATTACTTTGTTTAGATTTTTGGTTTCTGTTGTAATGTCTGACTTATATTTCCAGCATCAATAGGACTCTCGTTACTTAATTTGAAAAATGCTGCTGTAGGATTATGCTGCTGTGCCTGACTCATGAACCCTGACTCACTCTATTCTGCCATCATTGTTCAGAAAATGAGGTTGTGCTTGGTTTAAGGAGACCTGGTGCAGGTCAGAGCGGATGAGCTGAACTTGGACCTTAGAGAGTTCCACTGTAGGAAGTTCGACTGGGCAGCACTGGGTTTATCCCTCTCAAAATAAGACTAAAAGGCCACATTGGGGTTTTAAAAATATGTGAACTCACTAGAGAAAACATGCATTGGGACATTGGTCTGAGTTTCTACCCTGTGTTCAGTGCTGGAATAGGGGACTGGCTTCTTCCCAGTGTGTTTTTCAGGAACTATTTACCCTTCTGAAGCTGGAGAAGGATGCCTCTGCCAGCAGCTGGGAAGTGTCAGGTGTGTGGGTAGAGTGTGGTTCTTCAGGAAAGAAAGCTTTTGCATCTGTTGGGTTTGCTCTGTGCCTTGGTGTGTGTGAAGAGAGAATGCTGGGAATGACATATCCATCCTGCAGAATTTGGTATGTGGGCAGGTAGACATGGACATCAAAGAGATCCGAGAGAAGTCGTTGATTACCTTTTCCATTACCCTTCTGGAAAATGTGATAGATCCATCAGGATGTCGGAGGGCAGTCATCTTGGTCTTATAGTTGGTGATGGACAGGCGGGTGTTGTGAATACTTTTCTCAGCTTCTGCTGCATCGGTCAGCACTGCTGCTCTTATCTCTTTTAGGTCCTCCTTTATCGCTTCTCTGCACTGCATTAAGAGCTTGGATGTTAGTTTGTGATTGCCTAAGGCTCAAGCCAGACCACGTTGGTGAATGAGCTCGAGAGTTTCCGAAGACAGGCAAATTTTTGTGTCTTTCTTTCTCTCTGCATTCCTCGCACAATCATGGAGGTGCTGAACCAGTCAATTGTATTCCTCATCGATGTTGTCAATGATGGCATCTTCCCATATTGCTGTAGTAGTGCCAAAGAGCTCCAGTTGGTGTGTTGCTCCTGGGAGTTCTCTTCTTAAACTTTGTAGCCCTTTCTCCCTGCTCCATGAAGTAGAATTTCACAAGAAGGAGATGGTGGTCTGATTCCATTTGAAATTTTGGGGCAACAGTGACATCGGTCAGACAAAACCATCAATTGAATATTATGTGATTAATTTTGTTGTGGAACTGTCCACTGGGAGACTCCCATGTCCAACATTTAGATTCGGCCTTCTGGAGCTGTGATTTACCATGGATGGACTTGGTCAACATGATGAACTCAGACAGTCTCTCACCCCATTCAAAGCATTAAAGCATTAAAAAGGCAACATACAAGATATAGTGGACAGTTTTTACATTTCAGACACCTCCAGGCAGTTTGAAGAATGAGCAGCCATTTGTCAGAGAGAAGACAGAGAGAACTGTTAAATAGACAACATTCAAAAGAAGGTATGCATACCACTATTCATTGCAGCACTCAGTACAGTCGCTGAGATTTGGAATCAAACTAGATATTCATGGACAGATAAATGGATCATGAAGAGGTGAGATATTATATATATATATATATATATGCCTAATACCACACAGCATTGAAGAATGATGAAATCAAACAATTTGTGGCAACATGAATGGAATTACAAGACCTCATGTTAAATGAGGTAAGCCATAAGAAGGATAAACACAAGGTGATAACACATATGTGGTATTTAGAATAACTGGGTGAGGCAATGCAGTGGTTTAAGGGGGAGAGGAGAAGCCCAGGAAAAGGAAAGAAATAGAGTGAAGAGAAGAAGAGAAAGGGAAGATGAGAAACAATGTATGTGAGGTAGGGAATGAAGACAGGTCAAGGGATTCAGGTACATCAGTGGTAAAGAATGATAGAAACAAATAGCCAAAGCACAGAGTCAACAACATTAAAATCACGTGATCCCAAACTTAATCAACCTTACAAAGGCACCTGTCAGGAGGGTAGGCTGGAAGGATGGTAGGTATGGGAGGGAACCTGGGGACATTGGTCGAGGGAAGTTGACGCTGGCAGTAGGATGTTGGAACATCTTATATCTAAAACTCACCTATGAATAATTTTGTAAATCACATACTTTAATACTTTTTTTTTCTTTCTGGGTCACACCTGGCAATGCACAGGGGTTATTCCTGGCTCTGCACTCAGGAATTGATCCTGGCGGTGCTCAGGGGACCATATGGGATGCTGGAAATCTAACCCAGATCGGCCGCATGCAAGGCAAACGCCCTACCCGCTGTGCTATTGCTCCAGCCCCAAGAGCGATAGTTTAGCTGGTAGGGTGTTTGCCTTGCATGCGGCCTACCAAGTTTGATTCCCTGCATCCCATATAACCCCAGAGCACTGCCAAGAGTCATTCCTGAGTGTCAAGCTAGGAGTAACCCATGAGTATTGCGAGTGTGACCCATAAAGCAGAAAAACGAAAGAGTCAACCAAACACTCACATGAGAATGAGACAGCTAGTTTCTTTACTCAGTTGAAAGGAATTCAATATGGTTTTTGCATTTGTGTGTGTTGAGGGACAAAGCTTCAAGAGAGATTAGATATGGTGATGTCTGTCTTATCTCTTTATCTGTGAAGGTTCTGAAAACCTCACCTGTTGCGCATATAACCTTAGATAACTAAAGGCTCAACATAGTTATGTATCTGCATAGCCCTCCTTTGCTTATTGATAACCTGTGCATATTCCATCCTGTATATTCTTGAACCTGAGTTCTACTCTTTGGGTTTTTGCTTGCATAATTCTGTTTTCATTGAAACTCTTGGCTGTTTTTCAGTATTTTTGTTTTGGATATACTCTTCTAGATTGCTAGATTCAGAGTATCTTGGTGTCGCTTTTGGAAATTACAAGTTTAAGCAGAGTGGGTTTCCTTTGTTTTCATTCTAAACATTAATTTGGTAAAGACGTATGGCACTGATCTATTCAGGAGCAATACACAAATGTTTAAAATTGATACTGTGCTTTCATCTCATGGATGCCAGTAGCACACTGGGCCATTCTAACCAAGTGTGAAATTACATTTCCAATTTCACCTACAGGACAGATGTTGATTTAGATAAGTGTTCTTATTCCTCTATGCATTGCTATTTCAGATTTCAAAAGTATTTTGTGATTAACTCAAGAGTTTTCCAAAATAAAACAAAGATCAAAAGCCCTCAAGTAAAATTAAGTATAGTTCCACTGTCAAAACTGACATCTAAAGGAGTTACAGCAATAGTAGGGTGGATAGGGTGTTTACCTTGCATGTGGCCAACCCGGGTTCAATTCCCAGAATCCTATATGATCCCCCAAGTACTGCCAGGAGTAATTCCTGACTGCATGAGTCAGGAGTAACCCCTGTGCAATGCTGGGTGTGACCCAAAAAAGAAAAAAACCCTGACATCTAAAGAATTTTATTCACTGGTAATGTACATTTTAAATGATTAAATTAAGTCATTTTTAGCATTTTAACACTTCATGGAGTAAAGTCCACTTTACTAGCCTATTGGAATTTAAGAGGTTTTATTAACTCAATAAAGTTTCTAGCTAATTGAGAACGACAAGAATGAAGAACTATAAACTTTGGCAATAAGGTCTTATTTGGCACTAAAACATAGACAAGTCTTATTAAAACAGTATAAAATACTTTAGTGGCCAGACTAGAGTGATCTACAGCAGGTTGGATATTTGCTTGTTCATGGGTGACCCAGATTTGAACCCTGGCATCCCACCCTGGAGCACAGAGCCAGTTGTAACCCCTGAGCATCATATGGTGTGGCCCAAGACAAACAAACAAACAAAAACAATATAAATTATTTTAAAAGACAAATATTTTCTACCATTTATGCAATAATCCTCAATAAAGCCTTTACTCTCATTATTATTCTGAGGCGCACATTCCTGTTTCAGGATTTGAAGCCATGGGTGAAATTAGTGCAGTAGAGTGTCTGAATTTAGTGAAAACTTAATAAATAGTAATTGATTGATGAAGTGTCAAAGCAGCTTTTACCCCCTGTATCAGGTTATATCTGCACTAAAACACCCAAAGGAAAAATGCAACTATTCAGTTGTTACATTATACTCATGCAAAAAATTAAATTCGAATGAAGTTAGAAACCAATCATTTTATCAGACTTCAGTCAAACTGATTCTTATACATAAACATCTACAGACTATAGTTCAGAATACTTGTCTTCCATTGGGCTGCAGCCAGTGATCAGATCACTTTATCACTTCTTAAGCTATCTTAATTTTATGACATGGAAGTGTTCTTTGATGAAAATTACACATTACATACCTTGAGAATTTGCATTTAAGCTATTCACTAAGGTTGTGTTGAATGAAATAATTTTTGTTTCAAGGTGTTAAAGATGACTTATTAGTACTATAATTATTTTTACCAGAATTTTCAAATGCCTGCTTTAGTGTGACTTTTGATGTTGCTTTTGAAAAGTAAAGACATTATTAAATTTTGTTACAGTCTGAAATGATAGATGAGGCCAGAGTATAAGGGTCTTTGAAATCAGATGCCTGGACCTGATCACCTTGACACCTACATGCAGTGACCTTGAGCAAAGCACTTAATCTCTCTGCCTCACTCTAGTGATATTTTTTAGGAAACATAATAACAATATTTTTATAGCATTATTATGAAAATTGAGTCAAAGCTTACAAAGCATTCTAGAATATTTTTTGTGATATGGTATACACTATACATTTCACCTAAAATAAAATAAATGTATTAATTTCCAGCTTTAAAATATTGACAGTACTGGGCCACAGAGATAGGACAGCAGGGAGGGCACTTGCCTTGCATGTTGGCAACCAGGGTTGAATCCTCAGGACTATGTATGCCCTCCCAAATCCTGTCAGCAATAAACCCTGAGCTCCACTGTGTGTGGCCCTCAACAATAAAAAGAGAATAATGAGTCATACACCTATAACAAACTTATCATTAACAAGCTTATATAAACTTTGTATTAATGTTTTATGAATAGTACTTTAGAATTATCTTGAATATGCATAAATAATAAATAACTTGAAATTGTTTTAGAAGAAATATTTTATGTGCTTTGAATCAGATTAATGTTTAGTCAGTGCAAGATAATGCCTTTTCTGTATTTAAAGGGATTAGAAAATTTATCTAGATTTTAGAATTTTCCCATTTTATTTAAACTTTTAAATTTTATTTTAGGTTGGGGTCACTCCCCAATGTGCTAAGAACTTACCCCTGCCTCTGTACTCAGGAATCACACCTGGTGATGTCCAGTGGACTATATGCTATCCTGGGGATTGGATGATACGCATTCGTGTGAAGAACAAGTGCCTTACCCACTGCATCATCTCTCTCATCTCTCTGGCCCCGAGATAGTATTTTTTTTTTTTTGCTTTTTGGGTCACACCACGTGATGCACAGGGGTTACTCCTGGCTCATTACTCCTGGTGGTGCTCGGGGGACCATATGGGATGCTAGGAATTGAACCCAGGTAGGCCTCGTGCAAGGCAAACACCCTACCCACTGTGTTATTGCTCCAGCCCTGATAGTAGAATATTTTTAATCTCATATTTAAATCACTTGCTATGATACTTAAAATGATTAACATTTTAATATACTCTGTACTTCTTATCAGTATTTTATCATTGTATATTGATTACTTAATCAGAACGCATCATCAATGATTATGTAAATTTGACTAGTGCACACGATTCTTTCATATTTTCCCAGTTTACTTCTTTCTTGCTTCAGTGTTCTACTCTGATCACTTCCTGTTGTGCTAGTGACTCTCATTTAAATTATAGTTATTATAGTTATTTCCATGTTGATCCATGCTTAGTTTGTCTGCCCTATCACACATTGTTCCAATCATTTTGATTAATGGTGTTGCCTCTGCAGTTACTGATATTTCTCTTACCTAGTGTCTATATCATTAATTCAATTTGAAGAAATATCTATTATTTTTAACCGACTTGTGAAGTAGGAACTAATGCTGTCTGTCCACAGTGTTGCCCCATAGTGCACAACTTGCCTTGGAATTCCTGTTTTCTTATCATTTTTTTGCTCTTCAGATTTTTTAAAAAATATGTTTTGATAAATTACCTTAACATGAAGCAATTGCAACAAGACTCTTTTATTTCATTGAATGATCTTTTCTTCCAGACGGGTTATTTTAGTTTTAACTGCAATTTTATTTTGATTTATTATTGGACTCTGTTCTATGTATGTCATCGGCATGTCATTTATTTTCATGTACTTTGTACCATATCTGGTTGCTCTGATTCTAGGCCATCTGTTAATTCTGATAGAATTGCAACTAAATTCCCCTTGACACAGTTGACAATTGAACTGGGATCAATTTATCACCCTCTGTTGAGGGCCCATAAGTTAGACTGGGGTGGGGTGTACTTTCATAACCCTGACTTGGAGACTTGAGTATGTCAATGGGGGCAGGTGGCGGTAGGCAGAAGCTGAACATCCTGCACATACTCTGTCTTCTGAGACCATGCCAGATGTCACTCAGTGCAGCACTGTATCAGGACTTGCCACTGTGAGCAAGTCCTCAAATCAGATAACTCCTGGTTTTTATGACTCTTGTAACTGTGTTTTTTCCATGACATGTCAGAGCCTTTCATCTAAGGGCTCTGCCTTATTTATTTACATTTTTCAAACTTGCCATTTTCTTTCTTGCTCCATATCTCTAAAAATTGGAAGTCATTTGTGAATGCTCTCAATATTTCCAATAAAACATTTTTGGTCCATGCTGTTTTGGGGAATAAAGGTGCTTGTGTTGTAGAAATACAGCATGGTCCAGTTTGACTATTTCCTCCTCTGACTGCAGTTAACAAACTTCCTGTCACAAAGTTTATTTTTTGTGTTGTGGGTACACCTCTCTGTACCTCTATTTATCCTAGCACTTAGTTCACTGGTTGCATAATTTAAATTTTAATCATCCTTAAAAATTATCTACTGCTGGGGCTGGAGGGATAGTACAGTGGGTAGGGTGTTTGTCTTACATGCAGCTGAACTGGGTTCGATCCCTGGCATCCCATATGGTTTCATGAGCATCTCCAGGAGTGATTCCTGAGTGCGGAGCCAGGAGTGAGCCCTGAGCATCGCCAGGTGTGACCCAAAAAGCCAAAAATAAAATTACGTACTGTCTCCTATGAGAATGCATGTTCCTAAGGAAAATATAGACTTACTCATCCATGGATCTTAGTTGACACAGTCTGGTATGCAGTCCACGTTTCTTAGTGCTATATACTGTTCGAGTGAAAACTCTGGGATCAGGCTGCCTTGATTTAGACACTGATTTGATCAAATGCTAGCAGAGTGACCACAGCCTAATAACTTTATCTCCATTAGCTTCTGTCTTTCCCTTGATAAAATAGGATAATTATCCATCTAGATCATACAGTTATTGTACAATTACAATAATTGTAATTACCTGACTATATACACATAGGTTGATTAGTACTGGGTTGGTTGATAATGACTCAATGATTTGGGGCCAGAGGTACAGTACATCAGATAGGATACTTTCCTTGCATACAACTAATGTGGGTTTCATTCCTTGGCATCCCATATGGTCTCCCAAAGCTGCCAGGAGTGAGCCTTGAGTGCAGAGTCAGAAGTAAGTCCTGAGAAACTCTGGGTCCAAATAAAAAAAAATTAGTTTAAAAATAATTACTTTAAAATACAATTGATGAAAGGAATAACAAAATTAATTAAAGCAGTACATGGTACTATGATTTATATACAAATACACAATTTCAAAATTCAGCTGTGACTAAATTATTAGAGAAGAAATTTCTCTGTGATTAGAACAAGTGGAGATTCCATGCTTACAAAGCTTTTCTCCTCTCTTTTCCTTCCTTTGGAAAGAAAATCCTATTTAAAAGATCATATGTACAGAGATGGGTATATTTTTTTGCACACATCCTTCTGTCATCTCTCTGCATACTATAGGGTTTCATCTGGGCCATGTTTGACTGCCTGTCCCTATCATTAGGCTCTCTGGAGAGAAAGATTTAAACCGTTTCCTAGACACATTGGTTTTTCCTATTGCATTCTTTACTGACTTCACAGATTGGGTTTTACCCAGTGAGGAGACCCGATGGCTGCTTCAGTTTGCTGAACTTTAATTTCATGGTCCACTAAGAAGAAGATTCTTTGATGTTATTCCTAGTAGCCATTGGAATAGGGTAACGCAGGGTGAACAGAGCAGTAGAAGAGATTTATGTTGACTTGTAATTTCTAATAGCTGGCAGTTTGTGGCAAACAATAATAAACAATTCCTTAGTGGAACGATTTTAATCAGAAAAAGCAGGCAGTATTCTGATTTTTCTCTTCTTGGCTGTATTCAATTTATATTAGTTCTCAGTATCAATGTAATAGAACTGGAAGTACTGCATTTTAAATTTAACAATCACATAACTAATCCCATTTCTGTATGTTTATATAAATCCCATTTCTGTATGTTTATATAAATATTCATGCACATAGACTTTAAAAGATGAGTTTATAAACAGTGAGTCATTTTGAGGGTAGGAATCAAACCATTAATTTCAACATCCTCACATACTAGCACAGTGCCTGATATAGAATAGGCACAATTGGTACATGCTGATTAATGCAATGGAGATGAATTTCTCAGAAGACAGTACATTCCTACTCACATAGCTTTTATTGAATAATTTAGAGTTCCCAGTTCTCTGTTATAATTCTACTGGCAAATTATTGCTCACTAATATATCCATTCAGTCCCCATCAAAATCTTTGCATTAATTAATTGTTAGTCTTATTTTATAGAATGGAAAAATTAGGTCACTTAGTTTGTTTTTATTGATTTGGTTAGTCTACCCAGTAATTCTCTGGGGTCCCTCCTGGTGGTATTTGGTGCTTGGGGAGTTGTGACATGCAGGGGACAATAACTCAGGCCCTTCACTTGCAAGGCTTGAACTCTAGCACCCAAACACCTCCTTAGTTCCTAGAACATTTAGTCATAAATCACTCCCTGGGATTACAGTCAGACACATTCATGAATGAAGATGGTGTTAGTGCCTGGGATTTCTTCTACTCATTCTACAACATAAAACAGCATCAGTTACATGTAAAAGTATGTATTTATATTTGCATCCACTTGTATGAAGAACAAAATGAATGAGGATACACTTATCTCAAAGTGAGAAATAGTATGTGTTTGTGTATGTATGTGTGTACATATATATTTAGATATGTATTTAGTGTGAATAAGTTTTGTTAAGAAAATTTCTTTGATTACACCATAGTAAGGATTAGAATGTATATAACGAATGGTAATTGATATATTTTTAAAAACGAAAAGAGCAAAGAACTAATTTTCTTGACTGAAGAGTTGATCGCTAATGAGAAGATAGACCAGGATAGGTTTTCCAGGACTACATACATGACTGCCTTACCTCAGAGAAACCTCTTGATTGCCATAGTAAGAGTCTGTAGATTCATTTGGTCACTTGTGAATGCATTTAACTTCTGCTTGATCTTGTTTTCTTCTGGTTCATTGTCGGTCATGGCTCTGTAACTGACTTGGTTAGAGATGTTTCTCTTTCATAAACTTCCTTCAAGTATTTGGTGAGCTGTTACATATGTTCAGCCTGGTAGCTGCTTGAGCTTGCATTTCCAGACCACAGTCATACACAATTAGCAGTCCCCAAATAACTGTCTCAGCAAGGATGCTTACAGCCAGTGAGTTGGAAAAATTTCCTGGAGAACCAGAAGACCAGCTTTCAAGATGCTTGTGGTTTATCTGGCATTCCTGAGTAAAATAGATTGCATAAAATGTTCCCTTATTTCAACCTTGCTTCAACCCTTTGGAGAAGTTATAACACACTGTAATTACTGCTAATAGCCCATATATCATACCCAGAGTTTAATAACAGAAAGGCAATTACGTACATTCAAGATTTAAAATAATGGTTCAACTTTTTTCTCACTGAAACTATTAAGAGTGGGGCATTTTTGAGACCACAGCAAACCTAATTGAGCTAAGAAACACCACCAAGCAAGGTCTCGGTAATTGTTCTCTATAGTTCTTGATATCCTAAAGGATAGTGCAAGGCTGAGTATTTTCTTGTATCACTCCAAGATGTTGATTTTTTCTCATGCCATCTCTCACCAATCATACTTTCTGCTCCTTCTCACATTATATATATTTCTGTGAGTTGTTGTTGCTTGCGGTAGTGTTAATGATTGCTTTGTCCTTCCTCGTGGAATTATTCTTTCTTCTACTCATATTTCACATTCAGCTCATTTTTTTCTATCTCCAGGAACTTCACATCCCCCAAAGATTATGCATTTTCCTGACCCAATAGATGGGTCTCCCTGCTATCTTTGTATTATCCTATTAATACTTTCCATATATTTTTCTCTTTCTCCAGGTTAAAGTCTGTTTTTTTTTCTATATTAACTCTCAAGATCTAAAACAAACCTGAACACAGATAGGGGATCAAACCTGTCTGTCTGGTCATTAACTTTAGGTAATCCTCAGGTACAGGAGATGCCAGTGTGAACAGTCAAGGGAAAAAATCTTGGACCTAATAGCAAAAGGAAACTTCTGCTCAATGGGAACCAGTCAGATATCAAGGATCATTTGGGAAGACATGGGAGCAAAGTTGAGGCCTCACACATGCAAGGCATGTCTTCTGCTCTCTGAGCCGCATCTCCTGCTGAGACTGCTGGGCGTTTAATTTAACAGCACTCATTCAGTAATGCAGTTCACCATCTAAACATGTCTGCTCCTTCCAACATCTCCTACACACTTGGACTTAGTCATTTCAATGTAAACTGCCTTCCCTTGGCAGAACAGAGAAGGCATAAGCTCAAGAGAATGTTGAAATGCTACTACTTATAAAATATCAGACTGATCATTTATATTTTGATTACATTTTCTTTTTATATTCTTTACTCATCAGTCGAATATTTGTGGGCTGGAGCAATAGCACAGTGGGTAGGACATTTGCTTCGCATGCGGTTGATGGGGTTCGATTCCTCCATCTCTCTCGGAGAGCCCGAGAGTATTCCACCTGCATGGCAGAGACTGGCAAGCTACCTGTGGCATATTTGACATGCCAAAAATAGTAACAATAATTCTCACAATGGAGACGTTACTGGTGCCTGCTTGAGCAAATCAATGAACAACAGGACCACAGTGCTACAGTGCTATTCTGTATTCATAGAAAGTTAACATAAATAGAAATGTAGGAAAAGGAGTACTTAATGTAGGTTACTGAAAGACCTTTAAAAAAAAATCTCTTTCCCTCTATGGAAGCACCTAGGCTCAGACTTGTTGACTAGAGGCCCGAGTGACAGTACAATGGGATAGTAGGACGGCGGGGAGGGCATTTGCCTTACACTCAGTCAACCCGAATTCAATCCCCAGCATCCCATATGCTTCCCCAAAGACCACCAAGAGTAATTCCTGTGTGCAGGCCAGGAGTAATCCCTGAGCACCACTGGGTGTGACCACCCCTCCCCAAAAGAAAACAAAAAAGAAAAAGACTCATTGGCTAGTTTTTCTGGCCTTAGAACCCAGTACCAGTTCCTTTCTTCTCCAACTTCTATAACCAAAGTGAGAGGGAGGGAACTTCTAGGTATCATGTAAGTTTGAATGGGGAGTGCAAAAGAAATCTCATTCTGATTAATGAAAGAGTTTCTTTCCTTTGTGCAGCGCTGCAATTTCTTTACAGTTCAAAGAACCAGTTGTAGAAAATATATCATTTGCCAGAAAAGAAGCCTATGAGGTAAAATGCAGAAGGAAAAATCACAGCTTGGCTAAGTTAACTCCACAGCAGGAGCAGTTGCACCATTAGACTACATTTTCGGGGCTCCTACTGGCCTTCTTCAGACCATTCTTGGCTTTCATGCTTGTCACTCCACTGGAATGGATGCCTGTAAATACCAAGACACATTTCCATTTGTCTTGTTAAGACCTTTTGGAAAACTGTGGAAATGTTAATGAAGTAATTTAGGAAGAACATTAGTACTTTTTTTTTTTTTCTTTTAAAGAAATATTTTATTGAACCACCGTGAAAACAAGAAAAAAAAATACAAAGCTTTCAGGTTTAAGTCACAGTCAAATACTGATTAAACCACCATCCCTTCACCAGTGCACCCGTTCCACCACCAAGAACCCCAATACACCCCCCTCCCACACCACCCTCCACCTAAGTAGCTGATGATATTCCCATTATTCTCTCTATATATTGAGTACATTTCATATTTCCATACAGAACTCACTATTGTTGATTGGAAATTTTCCCCAACAATCAGGCCTGCTGAATAAGCATCATCTAATAATTTCTCTTCCTTGGTAAAAGTGAAGACTTTGAGTCCGCGCGGCCGCAATAGCAGCCGCGCGGTTTTGGGTTTCTAATATTTTAGCTCAGTTCACAGTCAAAATGGATGGCTGCAAGAATCTGCTCTGGTGCCAAAATGGGTTAGGAGACCTCAGGATCACAGTCAGTAGGCGGGAGGCTCTGCTTCTCGTGCCGCGGCTCTTGGTTCATCTCTGGGCGGAAGGCGCGCCGGGAACACCTCCCCTCCCAGGATCACCTACAGGCTACGTCACTAAAGAAAGTCCTACCTCCTGGTGGAGGTGTCTTAGAGGGTGGCTCTCACCGCGTGGCTGCTGCCGCTGCCGCCATCTTCGCTCGGAAAAATGGGGTGGAGAGGGAAAAAAAATCCCTCCCCGGGCTGCACTGCACGAGGTTGTAGTTCAGTTCACAGTCAAAATGCATGGCTGCAAGAATCTGCTCTGGTGCCAAAATGGGCTAGGAGACCTCAGGATCACAGTCAGTAGGCGGGAGGCTCTGCTTCTCGTGCCGCGGCTCTTGGTTCATCTCTGGGCGGAAGGCGCGCCGGGAACACCTCCCCTCCCAGGATCACCTACAGGCTACGTCACTAAAGAAAGTCCTACCTCCTGGTGGAGGTGTCTTAGAGGGTGGCTCTCACCTCGTGGCTGCTGCCGCTGCCGCCATCTTCGCTCGGAAAAATGGGGTGGAGAGGGAAAAAAAATCCCTCCCCGGGCTGCACTGCACGAGGTTGTAGTTCAGTTCACAGTCAAAATGCATGGCTGCAAGAATCTGCTCTGGTGCCAAAGTGGGCTAGGAGACCTCAGGATCACAGTCAGTAGGCGGGAGGCTCTGCTTCTCGTGCCGCGGCTCTTGGTTCATCTCTGGGCGGAAGGCGCGCCGGGAACACCTCCCCTCCCAGGATCACCTACAGGCTACGTCACTAAAGAAAGTCCTACCTCCTGGTGGAGGGGTCTTAGAGGGTGGCTCTCACCGCGTGGCTGCTGCCGCTGCCGCCATCTTCACTCGGAAAAATGGGGTGGAGAGGGAAAAAAAATCCCTCCCCGGGCTGCACTGCACGAGGTTGTAGTTCAGTTCACAGTCAAAATGCATGGCTGCAAGAATCTGCTCTGGTGCCAAAGTGGGCTAGGAGACCTCAGGATCACAGTCAGTAGGCGGGAGGCTCTGCTTCTCGTGCCGCGGCTCTTGGTTCATCCAGTACTTTTGAAGCTAGGCTTGAGATCATTAGATATTTGCTTTGTTGTTAATTCCATGATGTGGAAAACTCTGGAGAAAACAACTTCCTGTTAATCACCTATCAGAATGTAGTAAGAAAAACAAAAACTGCCAGTTGCTGCATTTTTTAATTTAAATTTTTATATCGTCAGTTGAGAAACATATTTTATGATGTTTTTTTTCCACACCAGTTTTCTTCTTAGATGCCTTTCATAAATTTATTTATGTTTTCAAAGGTTGGGAAGGAGAGCAACAAGGAGACAGATAGACAGCCTTCTCTTTCCAGCTTTGCAGTACTTCATGTATCTTTTCTGTGCCCTAGGCCAAAGCAGGTTTTTCCACAGGCTTCACACAGGATCACACCAAAAGTTGCGCCTCATGCAAGAAAATGAATTGAAAATATAAATTTTACATCCTGCTACTGCTGGACACAGTCAGCTCTTATACAGCCATCATGCCTGTGCCTTTGGCGATGCAGCAGAGTGTGGTCAAATGGAAGTTAATTGAAAAATTGCTCTTTACAGCTTGGTGTGGGAGAGATTAGCTGGGGATACTACTTAATATTATTCAAAGGAGATAAGTGCAAGTTCATTGCTTTCTTCTGCTTCATGTCATCCTGGTGAGCCTCCAAAAACTTCTTGTCATGACCTGTGCCAAATGAAAAAGCTGCAGTGATTTTTTGTAACGAGTTTGAGGCTTGTGTTTAAACTTCTGAGATTCTGGTATCAGATATGAAGAATTATTCATCTTGTAGCCATTCAAGGTGATGTGTGTGTGCATTACCTGATTATTAAATTACCTGGCTTATGAAATCTTCTACTTGTCATGGTAAAGTATCTGCCTCTGTACTAGACCTCTCTCTGACCTTGCATGTAAAGTCACAAAAATTACCCATCAGCACATATCCTGCCCATTCTACTGAGATAAATTTACAAATAGATCATTCTGGCACCAGAGAGAGAAGAACGGGGTAAAGGCACTTGCTTTGCGTGCAGCTGTGCCTGGTTCAATCCCTGACACCATGTAATATCTCCAAGCATCACAAATAGTGCCATGTATGGCCAAACCAACTCCCATCTAGATGGTAATTATCTATTTCAGCATTCCATAATTTTTCACCACTTACCTGCTTATTTTAATATCTGAAATATTTTTGTTTCTATTGGTTAGTTTTTTATGGAGGCCTAGAATAAAAATAATCATGGATCTTTTCATTAGGTTGGAAAATATGTTAATTTTTATTGAAATAAATAAGGTCCTATGATATCCATATTAAAGCAAATTATAAAAACTGATATATTTAATAGTATAGCAGATTATTTTGAAGGCTTTACGAATTTAAATATTATTAGGCATTCTCTTTGTTTAGGAGCATGTTCATGGTTCATTGATTCCTCTCCTGCTGTCCTGCTGTTTCGAGAAATAACTATTTCAAAGTGTACTCTAATCTTTATCAAATTGTTTAAATTTAGGAAAAATCATGAAAACAATAAAACAGCAGGTGTATTACAGATCTGCTTTTTTTTGAAGGAAAGAAAAAATATCTTGAGAAGTTATGTCAGTTGTTACTAGGTTTCAAAAAATGATAGGGTATAAACAGTTTATTTCTTATAAATTCATAATCTAAATTAATTATTTCATGGCCAAGCTCATATAACCCTGTTCATGCTGAACAACTTAGCAAGCCAAACTTGAAAGCATGTCCAAACATTCTACCTTGCATTCCCCTATTTGCTATCTAAAGATATAGTTAGTATCTTATTGCAATGTAACCATTACATTAGCTATTGTATGGTTAATGAAGTGTCAAATAATAGTAAGAATTATAGTTTATTGATCAATTGTAATATCTTAGGTAAGATAGCAGCCATGGCCTTGTGTTATTTTATTTATATTCGCAAATATTCAGGGATTATTGCATTTTCTCATTTTCTCTGGGGAAGTTTATATTCAGAGATATAAAATAATGGGCTCTGGGTTATAAGATTGTGAACATCAGAACTGAATTTGAATTCAGACCTGTATTAATCCAAAGTTAATTTCTCAGAGTCACTAATGAATAAATCGATAGATTAAGCAAAAACAATTTTTCCAGGCCACATGGATTACTTTACAAAATAACAATTGATAATTTTCTTGTATGGTAATATTTCACCCTGTCCTTTGAGACTTGTGATGTGTCTGGCTTTTGGTGACACTGATGAGTACCATCCTGTCATTCCTTGGACAGTTATATAGCAGAGAACTTCATGTGACCTGATACATTTTAAAATTTATATATACATGAAGACAAATAACTCTTTTACTATTGTCTGACTCTGGGCCCTAACTTCACTAATTACTTTGGGTTTTTTGGAGGGGGTTGGTTCTAATCATACATGTTCAAGGATGCAATCATCATGCAAGTTGAAGAGAGAGCATACTTTTATATTGCTATTTTTGTTTTTGAGGATACAGAATTTGGGTCATAGTATTCCATGGATAGAGAAGGGCCTGTGGCAAATAGCTCATTATTATTGCTCTGCGTTTGGGGCTACCTCATCCTTGTGATTCTCAAAGAGTGCAAGATTCTAATCATTTTGTCCAGGACACTCATGCAGGTGACTCACAGAAATGTGATGTTTATCATTTAATTCTGAGGGTTTTATTAATTCTTTGGGCTACATTAAAAACAGTGTTATTTTTTCTTTTTTAAAATAAGTGGCAGCTGAAGAAAAAAATAGGTGTAAGGCACTCTGATTGTAAGATCTCTAATGTGTCTTGGGATTTTTAGTCTACATTTTTTGCTTTTCCTTCATTCTTCTAAAGAATGTTTTAAGGCCTTCCATATTACTGCTTTCATTTGTTGTATATTTGTATTCTAGTGAGAAGATATTGTTCTGGGGCCAGAAAGATAAAATCTGATATGCATTCTCATACTTTCCCCTGTGAAGCTGAACACTACCATTCATTTTTTATCAAACTTACCCTCTTGATTTAAAAAAAAAAAAGAAACTTATTTTTTTCTATTGTGACAATATTACCATCTATATCATAGAGGTACCATTTTAAACCTTTTTATAATGGTTTAAAGAAATTTAAACCATTTAAATTTTTATATTAATTTTATATTATATTAAATTTATTTTATATTATAAATATAAAATATAATATAATATATATATAATTATAATATAAATTTATTTTATATTAATTTTATATTAAATTATATTAAATATATTTAAATTTATATTAATTTTAAATAGAAATTTTAAATTTCTATTTAAAGAAATCAGAGGTCTATGTATATAAAATAGTGTGGTATAGGAAGAGTGAATAAATTCCCAAAAATCATTCTTTACCATTTATCTTTAATTTTCCCATCTCCATGCTTAAGTCATTATAAGCCTGCACTAATGCTGAAAGCTTTAGTTGACTCATTATACATTAATTACTTTACACAGTCTCTCCTGAATCCAAAAAAGTAGTTCTATGTGAGTTCAATCCAGGCAAGAATTTAAATTTTCTTTAACTTTATTTTATTTGTTTATTTTGCTTTGAGGGCCATACCCGGCACTGCTAAGAATATATTCCTGGCACTTTGCTCACAGATAGCTCTTGAAAGACTCAGAGGACCATATGTAGTGCGAGAATTCAAACCCTGGTCGGGGCACATGTAAGGCAAGTGATCTACCCTCTGTACTGTCTCTCTATTCTAAGGATTTCACTTTTTCCCCCAGTTTTGTTCTGTTTATTTTTCTCTTTCTTATGACTTTTGGTGGGCCTATCCATGAATTTGTCATGGTGATTGTGTTTATTTAAGGCTGTTTCTTTGTGGTTCTTGTGTTCCGCTAATGTTTGATAACCCTTAAGCTTACTAGTTTACAGCCTGTTTTCCTTTGTTATTTGGGAGGTGTGTGTCTTAGTGTGGAAGTGGGGCAAGGTCCTTCTCACAAAGGGGCAGGATAAGTCCATTCTTGGGCAGGACTCTCAGCAGAAAAGCCCTTTCCTCAAGATTCCAAACCAACCTCTTGTCACAAAGGTAAATGATCATCTGGACCTGCCAAAGCAGCCACTGCTCCCCGTTTTGAAGTCTTTCACTCTGTGGAAGGAAGAGATAGATGCAAGGAAGAATATGGCAGCTACCTAGTGCCATTTACACATAGGCTAGAGCTACAATAGCATTATCATGATCATGACTAGAATAACAACAAAAGAGTCATCCTTTATGGAGGTGAGGTATCAAGATGTTTTCTATTCACCTTGAATGTTAGTTCAACTACTGTTTAAAATAATTAATATATACAATGTCTGTAGTGCAAAGTGCTGAAGTGACTGAGATTATAAACAACAAAGTTAGATGCCAAGAGAGACCTGCCCAACTCTGAAGCTTGCTCCTCAGTGAAAACACAGATGTTTTCTCTATAGTCACTTGTAAAAAACTAATAGGCACACCGATGGGCGTGTGCACTCACAGGCTCTCCGAGGGGCTCTGTCTCACCACCCACGTTCGGTGCTCTGGAACCACTGTGTGTGGACTGGATCGGGACGGCCGTTGGCCAAGGACAGGAATGAGGACCAAGCTGGTTTCTGATTAGTTACCATTTATTCAATTTTCCATCTTTCTCATCTCCGGCATTCCTTCAGATAGCTCCATCCTCTCTCTGGATCTATCGAAGCCTCTCTCTCCCTTCCCCCTAGGTTACACACTGCCAGGTAGCAAAATCAACAAAAGAAATCCCTTCCTGAGGGCTGTCAGGTTCAAAGGGAACATAACCTAGGAGCATTCCAAAGCCCTTCCTGACTTCCAGTAGGCAAAATACCTCTTAAGGGTTTTTTCTCCTCTCCTTATCCCAAACACTCATTAACATCTTAATACTAGTTATTTTTGTATGGACATAGCAAGAGATACATTGAGGCTTGCAAGGCAGCTCTCCTGGCATATCTCAGACTGAGATATCATATCTGAAGGCATATCTGAGCCACAGACTCAGACTACAGCACTCAGGCCAGATTAATCATTCCTCACCCTAGCAGGGTCCAAATCTAGTTATCACTGCTTGGATCATGACAACATTTGTCCATGATCAAGCTCTTAACTTATAGTTAAGCATTAGGCACTTTGGCCAGGCCCATCTCGATGCCAGGGTAGCATACAACTCACTGCTTGCCCTGGGTTGGTCTCGTCCCTCATCGGGACTCTGCTTTTGGGGGTGCTAGGAAGTAAGGGAAGCTGAGGCCTAGGTTGAGAGAACAGATACCCAGGAGGAAAATATCATGTAGAGTCAAATGACTCCCAGGTTACAAAAGCATAGCATTTGCTACAGTCTTCCTGTGTCCATACAAAAAGGACATTGCTCTGAATAAACTATGCAAAGGACTCAAGGAGAAGAGAAAAACAATATTTACAAGTCAACAGAACACTAATAAAGAAACTACAAATAGACACAGAGGAATGGGAGCACTGTAATGGGAGTAACCCAATAAACTTAAACTACCTGAGGCTATGTTATCCTACAGTCACTGTCACTGTCATCCCGTTGCTCATAGATTTGTTCGAGTGAGCACCAGTAACGTCTCTCATTGTGAGGCTTATTGTTACTGTTCTTGGCATATCCAATACACCACAGGTAGCTTGCCAGGCTCTGCCAGGCGGGCTCGATACTTTTGGTAGCTTGCCGGGCTCTCTGAGAGGGGCGGAGGAATTAAACACGGGTCAGCGGCGTGAAAGGCGAATGCCCTACTGCTGTGCTATCGCTCCAGCACCTTCTCTATAGTATAAGCATTTTATTTTATTCTTATTTTGAGGTCACACCAGGCAGTGCTCAGGGTTTACTCCCAGTTCTTTGCTCTGGAATCACCCCTGGAAGTTATGGGGGATCATATGTAGTGCTAGAATCAAAACCATGTCAACAAGTGCCCTGCCCCCATACTATTGTTCTGCCCCCTAGTATAAACATTTTAAATTTAAAACTCAGGCCATGCCACATATGAATGATTTCTTTCAGCTACGAAGTTTGAGAAATAAATTAATTGACCTTTTATTGATGTCTTGTAGCAACCTTTCAGAATTACAAGAGCAACTTCAAGAGAATAAAATTCCTCAGAAAAATTCACAGATAAAATAGGATTTCCAAAACTCATTGAACTGAAATAACATAAATAAAAAGAAAATAGCACTTTTGATTATAAAAGCATAAATAAATTGAATCCAGCTTCAAAGGGATGCTATAAAGCACTTTCAATGTACCACCAAGATTTTATTAGGCCACAGTGATCTGCTTTGGATGTCTTTGAAGTTAAATATCCCTAAGAAACTTTAAAAATGCATCTTCAGCCCCATAATAAAACTGCTTGGGGCCTCTAATAATCTATTTGTGTGAATTTTGAATTGCTAAAAAAAAAATGTATTCGGATGTGTGTGTGTGTGTGTGTGTGTGTGTGTGTGTGTGTGTGTGTGTATGTTGCTTAGGACAAACCACAGACAACTGAGGAAACATTGCATGTCACCAGAGAATAGGCTGGGTGACCTTAGGCAAAATAGCTGACTTCTTAAAGTCCAGAAGTTGTCTTTACCGTCAGTGTGAATAAAACCACATGTACATCCTCATGCCTGGTTCAGTGACCGGCAAGCAGGTTATCTTCAATAAATCACCATGATTACAAAGTATACTTTCTTAGATCCAAATGTTCAGAAACAGAATTCCAATTTGGGGTTGCATCAGAGTTCCGAAAATCTTCCAAAATATCATTCTTTCTGTTTTCATTCTTATAATTCTTACTTAAGAATGGCCTGAAGAGAGAGTACAGTACACCTCTCTTTTACCTTCATACATCTAACCCGTGTTGGATCTCCAGCACTTTGTATGTCACCCTAGCATAACCAGGATTGATCCTGAGTGCAGAGTCAGGAAAGTCCTGAGCACCATTGAGTGTGGACCAAATATCAAAAGAAAAAAATAGCTTTACATCCTAACCATGTTGCATCATTAAGCATTCCTGTATTTTCACTATCATACAGAAAAGTTGGAAATACAGGGAAAAAAGTAAATAAAATCCTATTCTCATCACTCCAAAACAACTTATTAAATATTTTTGTGGATTTCTACTTAGTTTTAACCTTTGCATATTTGCATATGGTTAATTGAATAACATATCCTATTTGCCATTTGATACAGTCCAGGAGTAAATGCTCAATGTGTCCTATTGCTGTCACTCCCCTTTTCTCTGTATAATTCTCTAGTCACTGGAGAGAGTACAGTGGTACCTCTCTCTTACCTTGCCTGAGTTCAACCTTAGTTGGATCCCCAGCACCTTGAATGGTCACCCTGAGCACCACTGTGCATCTGTATAGTGATAGCACTAGGGAAATGTAAGTTTAGCATATTCCCTGCAAGTTGCTCACATAATTTCTTTGGTTTCCTTGGATTTGTTTTGTTTTGTTTTGTTTTTATCCAAAAGAGATGAATTCTCCTAATCTCTGAAAATTTTACGAGTCACCTTGAAGCTGTACACCTGTGTTCTCCTCAGACCCCTGTTGACTAGTCTAGTGAATGTGTATCTTGGATCTGACCAGTTTCCCACTAGGAACCAGCTCAGGTACTACCAGCAGAAAGCATGCAATTCCTGATTAAACTTCCTTAAAACTGCATTAAACCAGGGCCTGGAGTGATAGTACAGTGGATAAGCTGCTGGTCTTACGTGAGGCTGACCCAGGTTCGATCCCTAAAACCCTGTATTTTTCCTGAGTAGCATGAGTGCAGAGCCAGGAGTAAACCTTGAGCACCTCCGGATTTGGCCCCCAAATCAATAAAACTAAAACAAAACAAAAAATTTCATAAAACCAACAAAATTCAAGATTCTTGTTATATTTGGAAATAACACAATTACTTTTCATATATATTTCCCCTGTGGTTTGTCATTTCCCTTTCATTCTGGCATATGAAATAATTTAACCCCATTAACATTGTCCTAAAGAAATTGAGGCCCTCATTGCCTCCCCCCATCCCAAGTTTTAGCAGATCTTTGACCCGCATCTTCTGGTTTGATTTTGTTCTCGCTAGTAATTCATCTCTTTGTAGTCAAATAAAATCTTCCATCTGGAATTATATTATAGACCCCTATCCTCATGGTATCAAAATCAAGGCGCTTTATAGAAAATGAAAAGGAGCAGCTGTGAGATCATGAATGCCAAGTTTAATTAAAAACCTTTTCATTTTCTAGTGCTCCACACACATGATTGTGGGTTCTGTGCAAAATGAGAGGTTTTCTATTCATTTTTCTCGGTAATGTCAGGGCAGGATTAGTTTCCACCTGGAGGTGTAAGTTCCAACCCAATTACTCTTGCTCTGCCAGTGAAGATATTTAATCCACTGTATGATAATCCTACAGGCTAAGAGTTTAGTTCACAAATATGATTTTCATATGGAGTTCACAGTTGCAGAATGGAGACATAGAATATGTAAGGAGTAAATAACAATGTATAATCTTGGGGTAGAGGGTTAGAGTTTGGTAAGCAGAGCACAATTGTATGAGCCCCAAGACCTCAGAGTTGGTGGAGTGTCAGTTTTGTACAGGGACAGAGAGTGGTTCATTAGAGGCAGTTAGAAGAGTCACTCTAGCTTGTTGGGGGGGAGGGGCAGGCTTAGTGACAGGTGTTGAACCAACCCTAATCTTATCATTTTTACGGGGTCTTGGGTTCTTTTCCACCTTTTTCTCCACTGAGTGATTAGATGGCTATTGTTTTCATGTGGCTGACAAAAAAAAACCCTCATTTTAGTAGGAAAAGAAGTGTCAACATTCTTTTTTTTTGCTTTTTGGGTCATACCCAGCGATGCACAGGGGTCACTCCTGGCTCTGCACTCAGGAACTACCCCTAGTGGTGCTCAAGGGACCATATAGGATGCTGGAAATTGAACCTGGGTTGGCTGCATGCAAGGCAAACGCCCTACCCTCTGTGCTATTGCTCCATCCCAGAAGTGTTTACATGCTTTGTTTGCTTGCATTTACATAATTAGAACCTACTTTAATGTAGTTTCTTTGTTGTGTTACTTTACATTTGTAATTCTCCATTTTTGTGTTTCTCTATTTGGGGGCTGCATCCAGCAGTGCTCAGGGCTTATCCCTGGTTCTGCAGTCAGGGATAACTCCTGGCAAGACTGACGGAGGAGCGGGGGGCGGGTATAGGGGACAAACCTGGCTTAGCTGTATGGAAGGCAAACACCCTACCTGCTGTACTGTTTTTCAGGCTCTAAGTGCACATTTTTTGTGGAGTATTGTATTAGACAAGGTAAAAGGATTTATCTAGGTATCTATCAATCATCTATCTGGTTAAACGACTTATGAAGGCAATATTCTGAACATGTGACAGCTCAAGGGAATAACTCCACTCCCTGTGAAGGCAGTGTGGAGTGTATATGATATGGGTCCAGAGGGAGAATGCGTTTTGCCAGTAGAATATTAAATGTCAGTACAACTTTCTTTTCAAAAACTGGGAGAGGGGGCTAAGGAGATAGTACAGCAGATAAGCATTTGACTTGCATGTGGCCAACCCTGGTTTGATCCCTGGCAACTGTATGATCCTCTGAACCCTCAGGCAATACTCAGCAAAGAGTCAAGAGGAAACTGTGAGCACCACGGAGTGTAGCCCCAAAATAAAAAACTGGGAGAAAAGTACTATCAAGTTTCTGTAGTTTTTGCTTTTCTCACATAATCTTGTTTTTTTTTTTTTTTGCATTCTCACTTTGGACTTGCTAATTAAGTGAGGAAGTCTTTCTAACCCTTAAGCTTCTGAATCTCGGTAGTAATAGCTTTCATGTTAGAAGATCAGGTGATATTTTAAAAAACACAATAGTCAACTGTTTCAGGTACTTTTGTTCTTTATTCTGTAACTGTTATGTATCAAACTTACTGTGTTTCAAGCAATGTTCTGAGATAGAACATGGGACTTCATTGTAGACTTCAGAGGCCTTCAACCTACTGGAGAAGACAGGTAAGGAAACAAATAGAATTTATTTTGCTCAGAGCTATTTGGGAGATATTCCAAGGGTTCTATGAAGACCATCTTTGCAGTAATCTGTGAGGTGAATAGGGTGCTATAATCTGCAAGATGGATAAGTTACTAGTATTAACCCACTGTACATGTAAGATTGCATAGTTAAGGGGGATCTATTAAGACTATAGAAAGTCTAAATTAGGGGGGAGTCTTAATAGACTATAGTCTAACCCACAGTTCTGGCTTCTGATTCTGGCATTTTATCCCTTTAAGGAACTAGCTCCATTGCATATTTAAATCCAAAATATGCTCTAGAATAATAATCTGCCTTTATTTCAAAGTCCTTTATGTCCTTTTCTTCATGAGGATGTAAATTTAAAGCTTTTTACTAAAAATCCTTGATGAAATACAGAAGAAGGCAGAGGAATGGGTACTCGATCATTGTATGACTGAAATGGAAGCAGGAAAGTTTGTAAGTCTGTAACTGTGCCTCATGGTGATTCATTAAAATTTTTTTTAAAAATAAAAAAATAAAGAAATACAGAAGAAGGCATTTGATTATAGGGGATGGGTGTGTGTGTGTGTGTGTGTGTGTGTGTGTGTGTGTGTGTGTGTGTGTGTGTGTGTGTGTGGTGTCCTTGGTAAGCTGTTTCTTAAAGATGTGAGGCAGTTCTGTAACAAGGGGTATAAGCCATCACCCTGAGCAGAATATCAGGTCACCAGGTCATCATGAACTATGTTGTGAAGGGATGGTGTAATTAGAAATTCCTCTTGCACCATTAGAGAAAAGACTTATTAGACCATTTTCTGTCTTATGATAAAATAATGAACATTACCCATATTTTTCATGACTGCTTTGCACACTAGTTTGGGCAATAAACCCATATTTTCAGAAGCACTCAAATTGGTCAGAATTTTTAAAAGAATTGTTAATCTTCTGGGGCTGGAGCGATAGCACAATGAGTAGGGTGCTTGCCTTGCACGCCGCTGACCTGGGTTTGATTCCTCTGTCCCTCTTGGAGAGCCCAGCAAACTACCAAGATTATCCCACCTGCACAGCAAAGCCTGGCAAGCCACCAGTGGTGTATTTAATATGCCAAAAACAGTAACAAGTCTCACAGTGGGCACATTACTGGTGCCCACTTGAGCAAATCAATGAGCAATGGGATGACAGTGACAGTGATACAGTTAATCATCCAAGAGAAACTAGAATCATTAATTAGCAAAGAAAGATTATGGTAATAAAATTGTCATAAAATTTAAGAAGCATAAAAGCATTTCAAAAACATATTTTTTAAATTAATTTGAAGTGTAGTAATGGTTTCCTATTAAAAGGCAAAACTTCCCCCATTTGCATATAATTCTTTCTCAAGAGCTACTGCTTTCATATCTGTATAAAATATTTTACAGAAGAGAAAATTTGATTGGAAGGGTTTTATCATAGAAAATTCCAAGCCATCAATCTCTTTTTCATATTCACATATCATTTGGTTACATTCATAAATCATCTCAAATGCTAAGATTGGGTTATTATGAGTTAATATAAAATAAATCACCACTGAGATGGGTTTTTTCAAAAAATTTCACAAAGTTTTACTGATAGAAGAATATCTAATAAAGACCTAACCAAATAGGATCTTGCATTAAGATTTAAGTAATATTAGTTCATTTTTCCTTCCACTATACTGATTAGAAAGGAATTTCGGCACTTAGCTAAAATTTTATAGAGGATAGTGATAGGAATGAAAATGTGATTGTCTCTTGTTATCCATGAGTAGGTATAATATGCGATTGTTTTTTTCCTATTTGGTTGTTAGGTACCCTTTCTGGTCAAAATATGAAATGAGTGTTTCGTCTTACGGCCTAGGTATAAACACTTAAAGCAACGCCTGGGTATTCCAGAGAGTCTTAGTGTCAGGTAGAAAAGCCCGAGCCTCCATCTTCTCTCTTGGCATTGTATGTTAGATTACAGAACTTTGTCCTTGATGCAAAAATCTCATTGATGATTGATAGAAGAAGTTGATAGAAGAAGTTAAACTAGAGCCCAAAGCAATTAAATCAGAACAGTTTCTTTATTTTCACTATTTCTACTTATCTTTCCTTCTTTCAGCACTGAGGAAATGTTAAGAGTTAACGGGCCAAGAGTAGATGGATAGAAATGCTTGCCTTTTATATGGCCAGAGTTTGATCCCTGGCACCCCATATGGTCCCTTAAGCACCGCCAGGAGTGATTCCTGAGTGCAGAGCCAGGAGTAACTTCTGAGCATCGCTGGGTGTGACCCCAAATAAACGAAGAAGACCCTGTCTGAGAAAGACCATTCCGGTGATAGCAGCAGGGACAAGAGACCTAGTAGGGCACAGAAGCCACTCACACAGCATCGGAATTTTCACACAGCACGGACATCCCATAATATATTTTTAAATGTTTTATCTGCATTTCTCTATGTCTATCAGATTATATACCTATACAACAGCTACTATTATGTGTAAGCTTTGCACTCTGCATTGAGAGGTATTTGCAAGACCTTATCAGGAGAAAAGTAAAATATAGACACTTTAGAATGAGCATTTGGCTCTCAAATTTAACATACACAGCACATAGTTAATATAGTCATGGGGTGGAGGGTGGCAGGAGGGGTACTGGGGACATTGGTGATGGAAAATGTACATTGCTGGAAGGATGGATTTTGGAACAGTTTATGACTGATCATGGATGTTTTGTAACTGTGTATCTCATGGTGATTCAATTCAATTAAATATATATATATATATATATATATATATATAAAGGCTCACTCCATAATTGCCAAAAAAGAAACTATAATTTTAAGAAGGCATTTTCTTTTTAAAGAAATTTAAATATACTCATCTCTAGACTATATATTCAATTATTGGTTTAATTTCAAATATATTGCATTCCTAGTCTAGCAATCATTTCAAAAATAATTTAATTCTGATTCTTTCCATTGCTAAGCTAATAACACTTCTTGATGTGAAGTCCTTTTAAAAAAATTGCATACAAAAATGTACTTTATAATTTTAATTA
This sequence comes from Sorex araneus, assembly GCF_027595985.1. Classification (NCBI taxonomy): domain Eukaryota; kingdom Metazoa; phylum Chordata; class Mammalia; order Eulipotyphla; family Soricidae; genus Sorex; species Sorex araneus. Next base: position 177,920,818 of record NC_073304.1, on the reverse strand, counting down.
ATGGGTCTTTCATATTATGAATAATCTAAAATACTTTAAAAGAGCACAAAATGTTGGGAACATAAATAAATAAAGATATTCATTGTTGCATTTCATTAGAGTTCAGGCAATGGATAGAAAAGGAAATTTCCATAAATTGGTATATTGAATTTTAAGGTCATTAATTTTCTGAAGTCTGTAATTTTCCATCTTGAAGAACATTTTCTTGATGAAGTAATTTACTTATCCTTAATAAGGATCCAATAGAAACAGTGAGAACTATAAAAACTAATAAGGAATGTGTGTACATGTTTTGCCGCCGATGTATCTTTGTGTGTGTGTGTTTATAGACTTGTCTGGGTTTGGAATGACCTTTATCTTCTCCCAAACATCTTCCTTATGATTTTACACTAGGAACTGTGTCCTGAATACCCGTGGGTATGGCAGGTGGGCACAGGTGGTGAACATCAGAGCCAGTCTGCTGAGCTGCTTTTTTTTTCCTGGACCCATGGAGATGGAAAGAAACTTGGGATGAATGAATCCTGCCCCAATTGTTCCTGTGGAGATGTGGGCTTCAGAGTAGAAAACACATGATCTTTGTATATAGGTGGTAGATGTATCAATGTTTATTATGTTATTTTATTATTTTTGAATATTTGAAACATCACATAGTTTTTGAAAAGAGGTATAGCTCTAACTCACTACTTTTCAGCTGTCAATTCTCAGGCAACCATCTATTACCTTAATTCCCTTATTGTAAATCCCTACTTTTTTTTTAACGTGTGTGTGTGTATGTGTGTGTGTGTGTGTGTCCTTGTGTGAGATCTCAAGATAATGTTGGTAACTGTCTGCCTTTCAGGTGCCTCAGTAATGGTGGTGTTTTTTTTATATATTAATAATAGTTTGTGGGGTATGGTGCCGCCAGTAGGTCAACCTGTACCTGTGAACTGAGTGCATCAGCAGCCTGATGGTGCCTTCAGACTTCCAGATACCCCAAAATTGCTGCTGTACCTTTTGCCAGACCCCAGCAACTTGCTTACCAGGAAATTAAATGGCCAAAAATTAGGTATTTGGGAGATACACCTACAAACCACCTCCAGCTCAGCTATATAAGCTCATTTATTGGCCTTATTTCAGAGACCCTTAAATCTCAAAAGAGATCAAAAGACAGAGTTAGGGCCTGTAGCGCAAAGGTAGGTGGGAACCCTCGAATGAGAGCTTCAGGCCCACTTTGATTGGGACTGGGCCTCCTCCCCCAGGTCTCCAGTTTTCGAGTAGCTTGGCAGTCACACCCACAAACTGCCCCGGGTCAAGTAATCTCATCAACAGCCAAGACCCAGGGACTATAAACTAAAACTCCTGAAAGAAAGGGCTGCAGAATGTCCTGACCTCGAAACAGGCTGTTTCACACGGGGCACCCCAGAGCGGGGTGGGTGAGAACCCTCCCTGCCCCAAGGGATCCAGCTCTGGCAGCCAAAAACCTCCACTACCCAAACGCCACCACGCTCAAGGCTGCTCCCCATGTGCTCAGGCAGAGCCTCACGTGTGAGTAAACATATTTCTGGATGGCGTGGCTGCTTTTGGAGCCATGCAACACATTATAAAACACTCCCTACCTATTCCCCATAATTACCACACCACATTGATGAGGTTCAGATAGATAGTAGGCAACAAAGCATAGAGGGAAATATATATATATATATATATATATTTCATATATATGAAAATAAATTGCCTGTTTAGCTAAATTGTTTTTTCATATTTTAAGATAAAAGATTCTTATTTTAATATGTAAGGTATACTAATCCATATGTACCTTATGCATTCATATGTGTAATTTTTTATTGGTAAGGAATATACATTGGTTGCCTTAGGCTGGAGCGATACTGCAGCAGGTAGGGTGTTTGCCTTGCATGCAGCTGACCTGGGATTGATTTTTCCGCCCTACTCAGAGAGCCAGGCAAGATATCTCACCCACACAGCAGAGCCTGGCAAGCTACCCATGGCATATTCAATATGCCAAAAACAGTAACAACAAGTCTCACAATGGAGACTTTACTGGTGCCCGCATGAGCAAATCGATGAGCAACGAGATGACAGTGATACAGTGACAGTGATATATATATATATACATATATATATATATATCTGAAGCTCACATCACCAAAACTATAACAACATCTTAGTGATATCCTATAGAATGTCTTTATGACTCCTGCTGAAATAGAACAATCTTCACACTGTTCCCTATATGAACACATTTTTGTAAGCATGTTCAGCAGTTCTTCATAACAGACAATACAAAATATATTATTTTGATTGTGTTTTGGGACAGGGATTGGGGTTTGGAATGGAAACATCTGGAATTTGGTGGTGGTAAGGTGTAATGGTGGTGGAATTGGTGTTTGAATATTGAATGAAATCAAACATTGTGAACTTGTATCACTTCACTTGGATCACTTGTCGTCCCATTTTCATTGATTTGCTTGAGTGGGTGCCAATAATGTCTCCATTCATCCCTGTAGCGTTACTAGTGTAGCCTAATAGCATATTGGGGGCTCTCTCAGGGTCAGGGGAATTAGACTCATTATTCTTACTGTTTTTGGCATATCAAATACATCATGGGTAGCTTGCCAGGCTCTGCTGTGTGGGTGGGATACTCTCAGTAGCTTGCTGGGCTCTCTGAGAAGAAGAAACTGCATTGCTCTCTTCCATGAGCTTTGTTTTATAGTCTCTGGATCTTGGCCGTTGATAAGATTTCATGGTGCCAGGGGCAGTTTGTGGGTGTGACTGCCAAGCTATTGGAAAATGGGGGATCTGGGTGGAGGAGGCACAGTCCCGATCAGAGCAGGCCTGACGATTTCAGTCCCGCATCCCACATATTTGGGTTCCTCTGCCAGTTCCTTCATGTGTGAGGCTCCTACAAGTGTGTGGAGAGTGGCTGTGGTTGGTTTCTGGAGGTTTTTGGCTGCCGGGGTTCTGCTGGGGGCAGGGAGGGATACTCAACCTACCCGACTCCGATGGGCCCTGGTGAAGACAGCCTTTGTGAACTAACATCAAATTATAAAAAAAGTAATGTGGAGTTCATGCCCAATTCACCCAGCTTAATCAATGGCTGAATAAATAGCAGTGCTCTTACATTATTTTTTTTAAAAAAATAATAGTTTGTCCCACATGATACCAAATTGGTAGTAAATAAAAATCAGTAACCTCAGGCATTAAAATAAATATTCTACATTTTCATATGAAGTCTATTTTTAAATGCTTGGGAGTTGAATTATTTAAGTTTTTATAGATAAGAAAGCTGTGGCACAGATACATGATCTTTTGAGGTTTTCTAATCCTGTCAGTATTATGTATTATTTGTATCACTTGTCATCCTGTTGATCTTTGATTTGCTCGAGCGGGTGCCAGTAACATCTCCATTCATCCTTGTCACATGCTAGTGTAGCCCAATGGCATCTGCTCGCTCCAGAAACATGAAGAGCCTCAAACCATTTGTTTAGGGTTTTGACGAAGAAGTCTGACCATCTCATAGGTGGGTGGTCACGAAATCTTCTGATGTTCCATGGAATCCAGTCGGTAACAGCGCTAGTCCAGTGGTCGTCTCTGAATCGCATTACATGTTCAGCACATCTGATTTTCAATGCCTTAGCAAATGAGACAGCGTCCCTGATTCTTGATCATCAGTGGAGGTCGGAACTCCAGATTCTTTCTCTCACTTGAGTGAAACGCGAAACTCCAAGCACAGCTCTTTCAATTCCTCTTTGGGATACCTGAATAGCATTTTCATCCTGTTTTCATAGGGCCCAGGTCTCTGAGGCATATGCAGGAAGAACAGTGGAGTTGAAAAGTTTTGCCCAGAGCCAGAAGTTCTTTGTCCTCTTAACCACTTCTTCGACACTCTTGAAGGTGTTCCATGCTGCTCTCTTCCTCCTGCGCAGCTCAGGTGCCAGGTTGTTTGTCATGTGGAGTTCTCGATCTAGGTACACATAACTGCTGCATTCGGAGATGTCCGTTCCATTGAGGGCAAATGGAACATCAGGAGCCAGTCCATTTCTCATGAACATTGTCTTGGTGAGATTCAGCTGTAGTTCGACCTTTCCACACTCACAGTCGAAGTTGGCCATCATGAGTGCCGCTTGGCTGATATTTGGTATTATTAGAACGATGTCATCAGTGAAGCAGAGTTGGTGTAGTTGCCGACCATCTATCTTCACTCCCATTCCTTCCCATTCCAGTTGTCACATGATGTTCTCAAGGGTGGCACTGAAGAGTTTCATTGAAATGGTGTTGCCCTGCCGAACCCCTCTCTTTATGTCAATGATCAATTCCTTGTAGAATGGTGAGATCCTGGTAGTGAATCCGTAATACAGCTCACGGAGGATCTTCATGTACTGAGTCTGAACATCCTGTTTGGCTAGGGCTTCAATGACCACTTCAGTCTCAACAGAATCAAAGGCCTTCTTGAAATAGATGAACATTAGACAGAGCGGCATCTTGAACTCTCTCAAAACCTCAATGAGCTTGGTCACTGTGTAGATATGGTCAATTGGGCTGAATTCTTTTTGGAACCCAGCTTGCTTGCATGGTTGTCCTTTGTCTAGTATTCTGCCAATCCTATTCAGGATGACTCGAGTGAATAACTTGTAGACGACAGACAACAGGCAGATCAGGTGATGATTGTTGTGAATGTCTCCCTTCTTGTACAACAGTACAATGTATATCAGATGAAATTTTTAGGTCATTCAAACATACACTTATATTGTTAATATATAATTCCAACATATACTGAGGAATCTAATGAACAATTTTCAAATAGAGAATGCAGATTGCTAATATGGAGGAGATATGGAAACCCCTTTGGAAGGCTCCTTTTATTCCTATTGTCTACCACATAATTACTAATAACACCCTATTCCACTCCAAAAAAGTCACAACTGGAATGACAAATTATATGCTGGTTTTCAGATTCAATAAAGCTGTTAAATGGGACTAGTTGATGCTGAGTAACACCCTTGAGGAGTATATCTGCATTTGTCTGACTGGTGGAAATACCTTTTAAAAAATGAAATTATTATTTGTTGATAATAATTTTTAAATCAAGCAAACAAGTGAAACTGGAAAATATCTGAGGACTGAATTTGAAAGATTAAGGTATTCTTTCAAATGAATAGATTGGAAAATATTGATGGTCTTTTTTGAATTCTTAAACTCTCATGTGAGAAAAAGATTCAGATTGTGTGAGTGTGAAGACTACTTCTGATTTTTAAGTAAACATTTTTCCTCAACATAAATTACTAGCAATTAGAATAAAGATATTTCTTTACATCATGAGTCTGTTATTATTAAGTATGCTTTATAATACATGCATACAAAGAGATAATTTTACTCTATTACTTACTTTCTAGTATAAATTTCTGGTTGTCTTTGCTTAATTGAGTGCTTTGTCTAAAATTTCTTAAGAATATCTTTCTTGGGCTGGAGCAATAGCACAGCGGGTAGGGCGCCTGCCTTGCACGTGGTCGACCCGGGTTTAATTCCCAGCATTGCATATGGTCCCTTCAGCACCACTAGGGGTAATTCCTGAGTGTAAAGCCAGGAGTAACCCCTGAACATCGCCGGGTGTGACCCCAAAAGAAAAAAAAATATCTTTCTAAAACCTTGTACTATCAAGCTTGCATCCATAGATAAATTCGTCTTGATCATGTATTCTGATCCTTTTTAAATATATTGTTGATATTGGATTCTAAGATTTTATTGAAGATTATTGCATCTGTGTTCATCAGGGACATTGATATGTAATTTTCTGTTTTATTGGTGTCTCTGTCTACATTTGATACTAGGCTTATATTAACCCAGTAGGAATAGTTTGGATAGTTCTTTTTCTTGAGCTTTATGTAAAAACCTGGAAAGAACAGGAAATAGGTCCTCCATAAGGTCTGCAAGAACTCACAGGTGAGCCCATCTGAATCTGGACTTTTATTGGGGGGGGGGTGACTTTCAATAACTGTTTTGATTTCTATGCTAGTAATTGGTCTGATAAGTTCTGGTTTTCTACTTCTTCCTGACTGAATCTATCTTGAAAAACTACATGAGTCCAAAGCTTCATTCATTTCACTTATGCAATACAGTTTTGTGGCATGAAGTTGTTCATAGTGTTTTTTTTAGGGAAGGGGTCTCAGCTGGAAGTACTCAGGAAGTTTCCCTGTGCTTAGAAGTAAACCCCTAGAGGTGACCATATGTGATGCCAGGTATTCAAGTTCCCTTCGTAAGCGAGATTGTCTCATACATTTAAACATATCCATGCACTGAAGAAGCACTTTATAATGGTTGTATTTCTACTGCCAAATCACATAATCAAATAAAGTATGCCTCCAAGTATTTAGCAATTTGATGTATAATGATTTTAATGGAACCACTGCACAATTAAAGGGGTAAAGGACAATTGACAGTGTTGTTCCTAGAGAATAGGGAAAGATTATATAAACATTTAATTCTGAATTGAGACTGTAACTGTAAACACACTATTTAAGACAAATTAATGGTTATCAGGTGGGCAGAAGGAGTCAGGTAAATTTGATAAAATTCTATGGAGAAGAGTAAATTTGAACTTTTGATGGTGAACTTAGTGAATAATGCAGATATTGATTTACAATGATGAATAGCTAAAAAAGTTTGTAATACAGTGTTAATTCATTACTTTTTAAAAATAAGTAGCAATTACTCAGAAACAAGCAATCTAACATAAAGTATTATTTTCCATTTGTGATCCATTTCTTCTACTGGAAGTATACAAATGTAGTTGTTTTCTTATGCAACATCTAAGGTATCTTGATGGGGCAGTGTTATCACTGCCATTTATTCATTTTTAATAAACATTACCATTATAAATGTTGCAGATCTTCACATGATACATTCAGAAAAGGTTTCTATGTGTTTGCCTCATAATGTGCTTGAATCCCCGGGGAGTGGGAAGTATGATAGAAGGCACAGAAAGCCTTCCTTTAGATTATATCTCTACACAAAAAATGCAGTCTCCAGACTCATCTAGTAATCATGTTATGCAAGCTGTATATTATAAAAGTTCATGCTACATATTTGGTCCTCTACCCATATATGTATTTACTTTCTCAATGTTGCATAAGTAGAAAGGATGCTGGTCATTATGATTTTATTATTTTTATCTTACAATATGAAAATTTAGAGAATTTTTGAAAGACAGAAACACAAAATACTTAAAATGAGATCTCATATACTTAAACAATTAGTCAAAACTGATCCTGTGAATCAATTATTTTGCTTGATGTTTTATACTAAGAAATGTACTCTTGAGTGGAAGAATCATTCTATTTTCTAAATTTTTATAGTAGAAAGGAGAGGATATCATAAGTGTAGTTAATAAGATTACCTCTTGACAGCATCAAATGTGCATTAGAAATGCAGAACTTATTTTGCCATAAAGGTTTTAGTAGAAGAGTAAAAAATAAATTTCAGCTTAGACTAATGAAAAATACATCAAATGATCAGAAGCCATAGCCTTTTCTTCCTAACTGGTTCCCTGTGGATTGTCTTTGCGATGAAGTCCCGTGGGCAGGAAAAGGGTACACAGCACTCAAATGAGCCCTGACAAGCCTGTCAAGCTGTTTTATAGCTTGCTTTCTGCCCTGCCATTTGACCAAATATAGTTTTCTTACATTTTATCTTTAGAGAATTAAAGAAAGGTGACCTCGTTTGGACAGAAGTGCTGCCCAGAAAGTGAATTTTCCTCCCATTTCAGCATGTTTGCAAACATCAGATTTACACAGGAAGACCAGTGCAAAGCCATTCAACCCGAACATGGCATTCTTGTATTGGAACACTTGGAATCTTTTTGACAACAGAAGTTTGGGGGAAATGCAATGAGAATGGTTCAGAAAAATTAAAATTGTCTTCTTTATAAAATAAGTCTTAGCAGTAAGTTTTATGTTCGAGTCTCCTAAAAATATTCAAAGTCTTTAGGTAAAAAAAGCAAGCCTGAGACATATTTTCATGTAGTAGAATTATTCATACATGTTTCAAGTTAACAGATAGTATTATTAAGTGTATTTTGAATGTGTCATAGAAAATGCTTTCTCTCAGAATTCATTTTTGTGCTGCAAAATTAAAGGAATAATGATTCTCACCTGGCAAGGCAATTATGATGACTGATGTATGTCATGTAAAACATTTCATGTAAAACATTATCCCTGGCATAGGGTAAAAATTCAAAAGCTGTTGTAAATAGTATTTACATGAATCTTTTTAAATAATTATTTTGATATATGGGAATGAGATAAAGGGAAGAATCTAAATTTCATAATACAGAGTACCATTCAAAGAGGTCATAGCTTTGACTTAGTATAAGTATTGTTTCCCAAACACTAACATTTAGGGGAAGCACAGACAGAGGGTTGGTCTTACTCTCCATTAGATTATGTTTTATACATCATTTTGCCTGGACCCACTTTCCTCTTTGTCTATCAGGATTATTGATTAGACAGATGAAAGGCAGTTATTAAATTCAAATTAATGTTCTATTGATAATACTTCAAGTGAAGATGCCATTGAAAATGGCTGAAATAAGCATTTCTATAATTTGACAGAAAAATTTCAAGGAGGGTTTGAGAGTAAAGAAATGTTGTAAATGATAGTTTTTTAAAAATGGTGAATCCTGGAAGGAGATAGTCACTGAAGAATGACTTACGTGAGTGTGATGGGAAACACAGTGAATTCTGTGAAGCTCAACTAGTGATGGCCCAATACTGAATGCTGCAGTGGAGTGTGTATTTTGTGGGAAAATGAATTTTATTTCATTGACAATACTTTGAATATTAGACTGTTACAGTGCCATACCACCAAAGAACCAATGTTATCATCAGTTGTTGTCTACCCTTTTGTTCATGTAAACACCTTACATGAGTGAATCTCCGAGTAATTGTCCTTCTGACTCAGCTCAAGCATAGTATGCTCTAGTTCCCTTCATTTTTCACTAAGAAAATGATGGCTGCAGGAATCAGTCTGGACGGGAAATGCATGCCTAAAGTAGATAACGGACCAAACATGATGACCTCTTAGTGTCTGTGTTGCAAGCCATAACGCCCCAAAATAGAGAGTATGGGGAATGGCCTACTCTATTCCATCTGTCTTCTCCCCTCCACTCATGAAGCAGTCTTCCAGCTATGGGGCAATCCTCCTGGCCCTTGTATCTACTGTACTTGAGTGGCATAATTTTTTTTTTTTTTGCTTTTTGGGTCACACCTGGCAATGCACAGGGGTTACCTCCTGGCTTTGCACTCAGGAGTTACTCCTGGCGGTGCTCAGGGGACCATATGGGATGCTGGGAATCGAACCCGGGTCAGCCACGTGCAAGGCAAACGCCCTACCCGCTGTGCTATTGCTCCAGCCCCGAGTGGCATAATTTTTGATAGGTTTTGATAAAAGTTTCATTCCACACCTGATAGTCCTAGTAATTTTCTTAAATACAGTACCTGTAGCATTGTGCTGCATTGTCGTCCCATTGTTCATTGATTTGCTTGAGTGGGCATCAGTAACATCTCCCTTGTGAGACTTGTTGTTACTGTTTTTGGCATATCAAATAGGCCACGGGTAGCTTGCCAGGCTCTGCTTTGTGGGCAGGACACTCTCAGTAGCTTGCTGGGCTCCCCGAGAGGGATGGAGGAATCAAACCCGGGTCAGCTGCATGCAAGGCAAATGCCCTACACACCTTACTATCGCTCCAGTCCAGTGTCATAAAAAACAAACAGAAATAACCCTTAGTTATGTTGATGCTTGTTGGCAACAAGCATCAACAACTTAAGGACACCATATATCTAAAAAAGATGTCCTGTTTTTTTGAACTAAGCTAGCTTTGCAACAGACCAACCAGTAATGGTGAAGAGGTTTATGATGGAATTCTTTTGGGGTCCTGTTTATTGTCTATTATAAATGATTGTCTCTATACAAAGGATTTTTAAATATGTAACCACAGCAACCAGCTGTGATTTAGTTAGAAAAGTAGAGCACATATGGCGGAAAAGTTGAGTAGACAGTGGGACTTATTTCATTTTACAGAAACGTGTTGGGAACTCAATACCGCAGAAAAGGAACAGCCAGTGTCTTTGTGGGGAGGTGGGGTGGAGATTTACCCGATGACACTCAGGACTTACTGATGTAGGCAGGGTACGGAAGGCCACCTCCTGAGGCAATGGCAAAAGCTGACCTAGCAGAAAAGAGGAAAAGCAGAAACTAAGGCCTGATTAGACCTTGAGCAACAAGGGACCTTGAGGAGATTGGACCCCTTCCCATGAAGAAAATTCCTCGAATACCCTAACTTTAGTGATTCATCCTGAAGAAGACCATCACCACTCCCAACCTTCCTCGTAACCTCCTTAGCAACAGACTTTTACCTAGGAAGAAGCCCCACATGGGGACAGGTTGGAGAAACCCTATAAAAGCCACCTCCGACAAACGAAAATGATGCTTGAGCCCATGTGCTACTTGCGCCCACGTGGCCGAATACACGTGGTGCCCAGGCACATGTGTTACCCACATCTCCCCTTTTGAGATGTGTACTTTCATGCTTTCATGTATAATGCTGAAATGTGTCTAGGGGCTCTCTCTCTGCCCTTGGGGAAGCCCGTGTTCTCTCTTGAGTACATTACTCTCTCTTTTCTATGAGGTGAGAAAAGAACCCAGTAACCCTGGGTCCTGGATGCAAAGGTGGATGGAGAGATAGTGACCATCTTTCTCCTCCCCGCTTCACATGTCACCTGTGGGTCCACCAACATCATTACTCCTTACTCTTTGCTCAAGGATCTCTCCTAAAGACACTCACTGGACTAATAGAGTAGCTGGGGCTCAGATGTGGATTGGTCACAGTCAAGGTAAATGCATTAACTGCTGTCCTATATCTCTGACCCAATAGTCAAGACCTCACCAGAGAAATAGCATTAGACCCTTGGCACCTTGTTATTGGAGCCCTTCCTTCCTCAATACTCACAGCAGAGCTTCATGTCCTCATTCCACTATCACCTCTGAAAGTCATCGAGCCTCTCCAGAGTTGTTGCATTCTCTCAAGTCTTACCTCTGCTTCATTTATTTGACCATTAATGTATATAAATAACTTGGGTATCTTATGTGAATGTGCATACCTTTCAAAGTCCAAACCAACTTTCAGATAATAATCTGGCCTCAAATCTACTGGTTCTTTTCATTTGTTTGTTTAAATAATAGCAGATGCAGTGAAAAAGAACTTGAATATATTTATACAACTAAATCTTCTGATGTATATGTGTTCTAACTACCTTTATTTTTTAATGGATTATTTGTTGCGATGACAAGCTCTTTCAAATGATGCTCATCTTCAAATATCTTCAAAAGATATTACCTTGGTGTGGCTGACCTGGTTCAATCCCTAGCAACACATGGTTCCCTGAATCCACTGGGAGTGATCCCTGAAATAAGCCAGGAGTAAGCACAGCTGGGTGTGACCCCTGAGTGGGGGGAGGGGGAAGAAAAGAAAAAAGAGAATTGTATTTTCCCTTGTTTCACCTTGAGGACTTTGGTGCTGGAATTATTTTCCATCTTCTCATTATTGAATTGGACAATGACCACCATTGTATAAGTGTGTTCTAATATTTCTTAGGGATATTTAAACCAAAAGTCTCTTAACCACGCATCAAATTGAGCTACCTGCTATTCCAGCTGTCTGCCCTTTTAATTCATTAATTAATTAATTTTTTTTTTTGGTTTTTGGGTCACACCTGGCGATGCACAGGGGTTACTCCTGGCTCTGCACTCAGGAATTACTCCTGGCGGTGCTCAGGGGACCATATGGGATGCTGGGATTTGAACCCGGGTCGGCCGCGTGCAAGGCAAACGCCCTACCCGCTATGCTATCACTCCAGCCCCACATCATTAATTAATTTTTACAATGAGATATCATCTCTCACCACTGAAACTGACATGCTTCAGAAATTACAAAAACAGCCAGTGTTGGTATGGATTTAGAGGGGAAGGAACCTTCATTGATATCTATTGGCCCAGCCTTTTGGGAAAACATTATTGACACTTCTCAAAAAACTAGTTGAGCAACATGTGATCCAACAATTTCACTTCTTGGTACATATCCCAAAAGCCCAAAAACTCTATACATAACAGACATGTCTGCCCTTTTCAAGAACCAAATTCCATGTAAATGAGTGTATTAATAATAATTCATTCCACTTTATCTCCTCCCCTGTGTTTTGAATCTTTTCCAAGAAACTAAAATCCACCACTCTGTGAAATGATTCTCTTTATAACTTCTAATGACTTATGTATTTTTTGATCCAACAGTCCATCTTATGTTACTCATCACCAGCCCTTGACAAAACTCAACTACCATTTCCTCTCTCTTCCCTCACTCATTGAGCGTTCTTTCCTGGTCTGAAAGCATATACGAACTTCATGCTGATGACTTTTGTTAGGGCGCAGATCGAGATCTCCCTATAACGACAAAGAGACTCCAGAGACTGCAAACAGCAAGCAGGGTTTATTGTAAGACTGGCTAGCCAGGGTCCAGCCGCCTACGCTGACACGCAGGTCCAGCAGGTTGGACAAAGACCCCGAGCTTCTCCAAAGGAGATCTTATATAGGCCTTCCCTGGCTGTTACAGCAGAGCCTGCGCATTTCATAGCCAATAGGTTTGCAATATTACAAATTTTCTTAACCAATCCATTTAAAAGGACATCACTCCTTAGCCTATGGTTTTAGAGATCAGTATTCGCGCCAATATTCAGGAATCTCCCGGTTCTGGGGGCAGTCCTGGGTCTTGTGATATGGGTTGTGTGATATGGGTCTGGTTGGATCCCTCTGTCCCTCTTGGAGAACCCAGCAAGCTACCGAGAGTATCCTGTCCACATGGCCGAGCCTGGCAAGCTACCTGTGGTGTATTCAACATGCCAAAAATAGTAACAAGTCTCACAATGGAGATGTTACTGCTGCCCACTTGAGCAAATCGATGAACAATGGGACGACAGTGCTACAACGCAGTGCTACTTGAAAGTATACTGAGCACCTGCCTATATATTTCCATTTCTGCTACCTCTCACCTATGCTCCTTAATTTCTCAACCTGGGTGTTCCAGTCACATTATAACATCAATATCTTTTGTTCTTCTTGTGCACTTATAAAGAACATACTTCTACCCAGAAGTGGGAGAGAGATTTGAAAATGTAAGTTGAATCGAGCTATGTTCAGTTAAAAATCTTTCTATGTGTATTATATTAGTCAGAATCAAAGAGATATCCTTCCAAACATGTCCTTCCTTAAGAGTTCTGGTCTCTTGGGAAAGGGTGTTGGTGTCCTTGGGAGAAGGTGGGCAGACTTGTGTGGTGTTGGGGTTGTGTGCATGAGTGACCATTATTAACAGTATTATAAACCACAGAAGCTCAATCAGTGATTTTTTTAAAGCATTCCAGTCTTTTATTAGCATCTGCATCTTCTGTCATTTTCCCTCCCCTTCACTGCACTCTAGATTCACTTCCCCCCTACTATCTCACAAACGGGTCAATTTCATTTACACAACAAAGGCAGTGCAAGAATGCTAGCTCCTCTGCTATTATGGCTGGTTTTGCATCACATTAGCCTCTTTGCAAAACCTGCAAGAGTCTCTGCTTCCCTTCCCCCGTTTTTTTTTTTTTCTTCAATGTCATTTTTTCCAGATGGGATTTTTGCTAATGAAGATATTCAAAACCTAACACCCTCAGTGTAGGACACTGGCACTTTTGTCCTCTTACCCTAGATTCCTCTGAGAGACCATCCATCGCTGACATCAGAGGAGACAATGCATGGGAACAGGGACGTTTCATCTTTGTCTTTGCTGCTGCTCTGTATTATCTGTAACAAGTAGCAGCTACAACAGTGGACACTCCGAGAGAAACTAGAAGGATTTTTTATTAAATAAAAAAATGCTAGGCATACAGATCAATATATGCAGCTATATCCAATGTAAACCATTATTTCGTTGTGAGAAAATTTTCTAATAAAATCCAGAAAGAAGCTGGGAAGGCAGGGCTATGCTCACACAATCAAGTAGGGCGGCATTTACTTGCATGTCATACTTGATCTGTAGAACAGTTTGAAGCTCTTAGCTCTCAGGAGGAAAGAGCAATGTGATATGCAAAGAGTTTTGCATATCACATTGAAAACTCAGCTATCTGTTTTCATCTTGAGCGTTGAGCATCTGTGAAGCCAAGAAGTCAGAGCATCCAAGCCACTGAAGCTAATGTCTTATCAAATGGTTCAGTGAGTGTCTCCCTGATAAAGATGCTCCTCAGCCTGAGTTGTTTTTTTTTTACCCTAGAAACTCTGAAACAAATTACAAAAAAAAAAAAAGTAATGAATTTTGAAAATGAGGAATTTGGACTCTGACTGGAAGCATCATAGAGAAAGGGAGCCCTCTGTGTGGCAGTCATCATATGTACAGAAACCACAGATTAAATGAGTTTATGTCTCTGCTGGAGGATCCCTTGATAAAATATTTCTGCATGCCTAGTAGTTTTGTTACTGTGCTAAAAACGAAAAGAAACTCAAATGTTATAATTCAACAAGCATTCCTGGGAACTGAATGAATCTGGGGACATACTTAAATGCTAAGGTGATTCAAAGACAAAACAACATATTTCTTGACCTTATAAAACCTACACTCTGAAAGAGACAATCCCTATTGAAAAATGGAATTAGATGCTACTCAGATGGTTGCTCTCAACAACCTCTTTCTTCTTTCTATTGAAAAGTGATGAAAATGGTAATAGCTCAAAGACCAAGGGTTTCCTAGGAGGGGAAGGTCAACACTAACCATGTGACAAGAGAGAGCTTCATGTAGGGCATGTCATCTGTTTCAATTTTTGAGAAGGACACGTAAAATTTTTGTAGCTGAAATAACTAAAGTGGCAATTGAGTGGAGAAAATAACAGACTAAACTGTGAAGTGTATATGTTTTGGGAGCATTAAGGACTAAAGAAGGTAAGGCAAAATTCATACTATAATAAAGTTCTTTTCAGTTATACTCAATTTTTATTAATATAAGTGTGCACACCTTTATTTAGAAAATACTGCATATGCACATAATTATATGTTGCTGCAAGTTAACTTGTTATGGAAAACTATAGAAATTTGTATTGATTTTGCATGAGCACTGAACTAGTATTAATAACTAGTACATAACCAAAATTGCCTTAGTATCCAGAGAAATATAAGTGTAGCTGAAGATTTTATTTTAATATTATTTTAAAAGGAAGTGCTCTTCACTTAATTTTTAATACTATTAGTCTATACTCTGGGTCATTACTAGCATTGTTTTCAAATGTAAATAAAAACCTCTGCAAGGAATATGCTTATTTTTATATTCTATCATTTTAAATATGTGGTTAACAATTATTTATTGAATACCAGGTAGTATAAAATATCAAGTTCTATAAAATGACATATTTAAAAGTTGATCCCTCAACTGCTTATTAAGTGAAGAAATTAATAATAATAAGTTTGATCAGTGAGAAGTAGCAATACCATGGCATAATTTCATACATTAGACTAGAAAAATGATCCAAATCTAACAAAAGTTTTTAAAATTTGTAAACATTAACATTATTAAAAGTAAATTATTTGTATCATGATCTGACTCCACATGTAACTCCATTACTTTATTTCCTTCTATTGATTTTTTAAGCTTGATTTCAGTTAAGTGCTTCTCTGTAGAAACAAAATGAGAAAATAATCGTGTATTTTCTTATGTATGTTCAAGAATTAAAGTGCCAGTAATTATCACATTTTGTTGTGTCTTTGACAAAATTAAAAGTCTCTGGCATTAATAAAAATCTATTCAAAAGTCTTGACTCATTTTTTTCTCTCATTTCCTGCAGAATCTAATTCTTTTCCTTGCCCACTGTGTCTTTGAATCAGTGCCATGTGTTTTTAATGGAACATCTATCTTTGTTAGATTTATAGTGTTCTCTAGACTTGCCCAAGTTGAGTCCTGCTATGTAAGATTTTAACTTAGTAACATAATTTTCTTTGCTGGAACCAACTCAAACACTTGGTTCCAGAAAAGAGAAAGTAAGCCATTTTTGTTTAATTAGTTTTTACTTAACAGCCTTAAGTGTAACCATGCTAAAGTTAGAGAGGATAGAGAGAGGATAGTTGCCATCTTTTATCCTATTCCTTAAAGTGAGCTGTAATTGTGGATTTTAACGCTTTCAACATAATAGAGTACCAAAGGTCATGTCTCCATATGAATAGTGCTATGTTCCTTCTATCAAAACCCTTATCCACTTCATTCTCTAATAAAATTCGGATTTTGTTCTTGTATTTTGCCCATAGTGATTTCCTATTTAAAATTATTTCCTATTAAAATTCTCTCCCTGCCATGGAGAGTACTACTATTGTTAAATACGTATATACTTTAGAATCCTAGTATACTGAAAGTATCAATTAATTAATCAAAAAGCAAGTAAATTTGGTTAGAGGGTTAAGTAACTTTTCTATATGTGGAAATAAAACAATGCAATTTCCAGACAGTTCTCTGAGCCAGCCTCGCCATGAAACCAGCTTTCCTGGCCCACAAAACCTTAAGTTTCTGTCATCATAAGGGTTCAATATTTCCGACCTCCCCACGTCAATCTTACAGTTAGTGATGTATCAATGGGGAACTTGATGCAGAGGTGACAGTGTGGGGTTGGAGTCTCTGGCACTTGATTGGCGGCTCGTGGAGGTAGTTGTGAAGATCATGTAATATATTTCTGATTTATCTAGTTGTCCATGTCTCTTCTAGAAGAGAGAAAATAGGAATTAAAAGGGAATCTTAAGGGAATGTAATTTAATTTCACTGTCACTGTCAACTGTCATCCCATTGCTCATCGATTTGTTTGAACGGACACAAGTAACATCTCTCATTGTGAGACTTGTTACTATTTTTGGCATATCAAATACACCAAGGGTAGCTTGCCCGGCTCTGCCGTACAGGCGCAGTACTCTCAGTAGCTTGCCGGGCTCTCGGAGAGGTGGAGGAATAGAACATGGGTCAGCAGCGTGAATGGCAAACGCTCTCCCGCTGTGCTATCAAAAAATTAACTTTTTATCATATCATGAAGGTCATCTACTATGAAAACAGGAAAAATTGTGTCATGGTCAAAGCATGATGTAAGTTATACAGGTATAGATGATTCTTTGTTCTAGGCTGCTAAGATTCTGATAGGTTGTGATCTATAAAAACATACATTAAAATACATTTAATATATTTATAAATTATAAATTATATAATATATATACCATTATCAGATGAACAAATATAATCTGTACACATTTATTTGTAATATCTGTGTATTTCCAAGTATAAATGGAAATACACAGATATTTGGAGATGACTGCTGGACTAGAGCTGTTACTGACTGGATTCCATGGGACGTCAAAAGAACACCTGGTCACCCACCTGTGAGATGGTCAGCCTTCTTCATTAAGACCCTGAATGAACAGTTTGAGGCTCTTTGTGTTCCTGGAGCGAGCAGAAGCCATTGGGCTACACTGGCAGGTGACAGGGATGAATGGAGATGTTATTGGTGTCTGCTGAAGCAAATCGATGAGCAATGGGATGTAAGTGGTACATGTGATAAAGTGATCTGTGTATTTATTTTTTAAAGGCTTAACTATAATGTGTTGACTGAAGCTGTATTTATTAAGGGAACATGAACCAAGATGGAGTATTAAGTACAAGAGGCCACTGGGAATAATACTAGAGGAAGATGAAGGTGGGAGAGGATCAGACAAGGCAATTTAGACCTGGATAATCAGCAGACATAATGGAAAAAGGTGGGCAGAAGAGGTTGAATAGGAAATGGATGGAGAGATGGTGTCATGGTTCTGAGAAAGTCTCAGCAGTCCAACACTCATCACAATAAGGCCATAGCCCTGGTCCCATGCCCAGGCTTAGCCAAACACTTGGTCTGACCAAGGGAAAAGAGCCTGGCTTTGGATGGATGCCAGGCCATGTCCTGCTGGTGCTGCTCAAAGTTCTCGGCTAAGTCTCCTCTTGTTGCAGGTCCTCTCTGAAAGGTGGGGAGGAATACCACCCGAAGACCCCTTAACTCTGCTAGTAAATTAGTACTTGTTTATAACTGGTTAATCCTCTTGTGTGTCATTGCCTCTGTAGTTTCCACAGTTGGGCTATTGGGTATATTTCATTTCTATTTCCTATGCGAGATAACTGTGAAGAATAAATGAATGAGTAAGCCCATTAAGGTTTCATAATAGCGATTCATCCCAGTAAGCTGGTTTCCTTTTTAGACTGCAAAGGAGGAGGACATGCTATCCTGGAGGAATTGAATCACATTTCATATGTCTGGGGTATATCGCTTGTCATTAATATGCTTGAAGTATCTATAAGCATTGAGACTTAAATCAATGAGCCTTAACATATTCGAAAAAGTTGGGAGAGATTCACTATGTAAATTTAATTGTTTTTCTGATTTAAAAAATTATATGTTTGAGAAAAATATATTTGATTGCTATAGTTCTATTCCTATAGCCAATGGGCCTTTTTATTTGGGCATCCGGTGAGATAATGAGGGGGTGAAGACACTTGCTTTATATATCGCTGGCCTGAGTTTGTTCTCTAGCACTACATGTGGTCTCAGATCACTACCAGAAATGATCCCTGGACATAGAGCCCTGAGTAAGCCCTAAGTACGGTAGAGTGTGGCACCAAAAAACAAAAAAGAAAAAATCTCCTTTCTAAAATTCTAAAGCTATATAGTTAGAACCACAATGAAACAGTAATACCATTTTTGTATATACTTATGTTTCTTTCTGGTATTTGTCATGGGGAACAAGACATTTGTCCTCATGTTTGGTAGCTAGGTCCCTCTGGAAGGAGGACAACACTTACCATGGGACCATAGTCTTCAAGGTAAAATGATCTCTGATGTCTTGTGAAGAATCTTGCAAATATGTGTGCTTTTCAAACCCTTTTTCATAAATGCCTGTTGTTAATAGTGTCACTAATCAATATTATGAATAGCATATTAATGTACTTTTAAAATGTGTCTCAGATAAAGTTTAATATAGGGTAATTTAGTGAAATAAAAGGATGTGGTAACCTCATCCTGTTTGTCAGCGCTTTTCTCTTATGTCTGCTTACCAGTATTAATTATTTCTCTGGCTGGTTCTTTCCAAATCCTACACTGGTAATCTAATAATAATGCATAATTAGATAATATTTAATTGAAATTTATCAGATAATATTGAATATCTACTTTGATAAATTGTGACACAATGAAATGTGATTACTTTGAAAATATAGTAAATGGTTATTATATATCAGTAATTATATTACAAAGAGTCTCACAATGAACTTGAGGACTAATTGCTACTATATTTTATGAATAAAAAAATTAAAGTGAGTTAATGTAATTTTGTATAAGATCTGAGGCAGAATTGAAATCTAACAATAAAATGCATGCCTTTGCTCTTAAGTTATAGTTTTTGAGATATAAAAGCAAATGATATAAAAAGAGACACTAGTAGGTATATCTGAAATAGATCACTAGACCTATATGTGCATATATCTACACATGTCATATATATTTCCAACTATGTATAACTTGTATCACTTGTCATCCCGTTGATCTTCGATTTGCTTGAGTGGTCGCCAGTAACCTCTCCATTCGTCCCTGTTGTGTGCTAGTGTAGCACACATAGTATCTGCTCACTCCAGGAACACAAAGAGCCTCAAACGATTCATTCAGAGTTTTGACAAAGAAGTCTGACCATATAGTAGGTGGGCAGCCAAGCGGTCTTTTGACGTCCTGAGGAATCCAGCCAGTAACAGTTTTCCAACTATGTATTTCAGATATTGAATACTATATACTGAGTATATCTATATACATAGTCTGAAGAGGTGGTAAGTATATCCTTTTAACCCATAGAATATATACCTCTCAACTGTTCCTTGGAACATGAGACAATAGAGTGTCGGTGTCCTTGTCAGCATGAACTTGGCTGGCAATGGACATTTATTCATTCAAATGCCTAATAACCCGAATTGGACGATTATGCTTGAATAGATGTGGCTCACTGCTGGCAGTTTCTATCTTCTTTGTCTACACACCAAAATCCAACTATGATGAAGTCAAAATTGAGAAATTCTACATGGAGCTGGAGAAGTTCTATAAAGAAGTCCACACCATCTACAAGATCATTGTCAGCAATTTCAACGCCAAGATAGGACCGAGAAAGTCCCGAAGAACTCCACATTGGGACCCATGGCCTAGAATGGAATGAACAGGGTGAGAGACTGTCTGAGTTCATCATGTGGACCAAGACTATCCATGGTAACTCACAATTCCAGAAGGCCGAATCTAAACGTTGGGCATGGGAGTTTCCTGTTGGACATTTCCAAAACAAAATTGACCACATAATATTCAATTGACACTTTTGCCTGACCAATGTTGCTCTTGTCCCAAAATTCCAACCAGGATTGGACCACCATCTCCTACGTGCAAAATTATACTTCACAGAACGGGGAGAAAGAACTGCAAAGTTTAAGTTTAAGAAGAGAACTCCTAGAATGACCACCGACTGGGAGCTTTTTGGCACTATTGTGGCAACGTGGGAAGATGCCGTCATTTACAACATCAACAAGGAATACAACCGACTGGTTCAGTACTTCCATGACTACACGAGAGTGGGAAAGCCACAAACAGACACCACTTGTCTTCGGAAACTCTCGAGCTCATTCGCCAACGTGGTTTGGCACAAGCCTCAGGCAATCACAAGCTAATGTACGAGCTCTCAAAGCTGTGCAGAAAAAACAATAAAGGAAGATCTCAAAGAGAGAAGAGCAGCAGTGTTGGTTGATGCAGCAGAAGCTAGGAAAAGTATTCACAATGCTTGCCTGTCCTTCACCAACTACAAGACCAAGATGACTGCCCTCCAACGTCCTGATGGATCTATCACATTTTCCAGAAGGGCAACGGAGAGGATTATTCACGACTTGTACTCGACAGCCACATTCACCTGCCCACATACCAAATTCCGCAGGATGGATATGTTGTTCTCAACGTCCTCCCTTCTGAAATCCAACATGCCATTTCATCGGTAAAGACACATAAAACACCTGGTCCAGACAAGGTCAGATTCGAACACCTGAAGAATCGGCCGCCAGTACTCATCAATACTCTGGCTCAGCTTTTCACACACTACCTGTCTGAATGCAAGGTTCCATCCCAATGGAAAACCAGCAGGACCGTTCTGTTATACAAGAGGGAAAACATCCACAACATCGGCAACTATCGCCCAATCTGCCTGTTGTCCGTCATCTACAAGTTGTTCACTGGAGTCATCCTGAATAGAATAGGCAGAAAACTAGACAAAGGACAACCATGCAAGCAAGCTGGGTTCCGAAAAGGATTCAGCACAATCAACCATATCCACACAGTGACCAAGCTCATTGAGGTTTCGAGAGAGTTCAAGATGCCTCTCTGTCTAACGTTCATTGATTTAAAGAAGACCATTGATTCTATTGAGACTGAAGCGATCATTGAAGCTCTAGCAAAACATGGCATTCAAATTCAGTACATCAAGATCCTCTGCCAGCTGTGTTATGGATTCATCACCAGGATCTCACCATTCTACAAGAAAGTGATCATCAACCTAAAGAGAGGGGTTCAGCAGGGTGGCACCATTTCACCGAAACTCTTCGAGAATGCCACCTTCAAGAATGGCATGTGACTACTGGAATAGGAAGGTATGAGTGAAGATAGATGGTCAGCAACTACACCATCTCTGCTTCGCTGATGACAGTGTTCTCATAACACCAAACATTAGCCAAATGGCACAAATGCTGGCCGATTTTTGACCGCGTGTGTGGAAAAGTCGGACTGCAGCTGAACCTCACCAAGACAATGTTCATGAAAAACAAACTAGTCCCTAACGTTCCATTTGCTCTCAATGGAATGAACATCTCCGAATGCAGCAGCTATGTATACCTGGGTCGAGAACTCAACATGAGGAACAACTTGAAGCCAGAACTGCGCAAGCGGAAGAGAGCAGTATGGAATGCCTTCAAGAGTGTCAAAGAAGTTGAACAGGATGAAGAACATCTGGCTCCAGGCACATCTTTTTGACTCCACTGTTCTTCCTGCACTAACATATGCCTCAGAGACCTGGGCCCTACAAAAACTTCTCAACTGAAAATGAAAATTATAATTTTGTTGGGGTTGTAAGTATATTCTTTATACCCATAAAATATATACCTATCAACTGAAAAGAAAAATTATAATTTTGTTATGCCATTTCCTCCATTCTGCAATCCCTCTACCATCTTTTATTTATTTATTTATTTATTTATTTATTTATTTGCTTTTTGGGTCTCACCTGGCATTCGACAGGGGTTACGTCTGGGAACTGGTGTCAGCCACATGCAAGGCAAATGCCCTACCCACTGTGCTATTGCTCCAGCCCCTCCCTCTGCCTTCTTAATCTGTCTCTAAGCCTAGAGTATACTCAGAATCAAGTTCTCGTTCTGTTTCTGGACATCTCATGTTAATGCTTGGCCTTCCTGGAGTTTAGCTGCTAGTCATGGACTTGGACTTGTCTTTTGGTTTGCTAATAGTTCCAGTCCCCAGAAATCAGCCCGTAAACTGGTCAGCTGAGAAACTCTCAGAGTGGGATGTATCTCCTCCATCTCAGAGGGGTGTGTATAGACATGAATTTTATTACATTGTTACTACTTTAAGGTTTCTTGCTGCATTCAGCTTTGCTCAGAGCTTACTACTGGCAGTGCTTAGGGCATCAAATGTGGTGCAGGGGATCAAAAGGAATTGGTTTCATGCAAGGAAAGCATATTCTGTGCTGTTTTATCTCCCCGGCCATAACTGCTGTATATAAAGAAAAAAATGGTCATAAAAAGGGATACAGTGCGTATCTTTTACATTTATTTTACCTGAATTGACTCCAAAGACTGTTTCTTGACTCAATATTTCTTTTTATTAAAATGTATTTTTCAATATCAAACAAGTTTTTCATTGCTTAGAACTTTAAGGGTCCTGTATTCTAATTTAAGTGTGTGTTTGTTCTTTGTTGATTTGTTTCTGGAGGTTGTGTCCCTGGTTACAGACTCTGACAAGCCACTCTCGTTATCTGCAGGAAGGCAAATATTACAGATTTCAGCCACAGGGGCAGCTGGTGGAAATACTTGAAACCCATCGGAGGACAATTAAGCTCCCTTTGCACTTTGTATCAGATAGGACTCATGTCTACAGGGAGGTCCTGCCAAAGATTCCTTCGGCCTCCATTCCTCAGAGCCTTCTGGGGAATTTCAGCTGACTGCCATGCCCTGTTTGAGTGTGAATGTTGAGTTCTCTCATCCACGGCCTTTCTGTTTCACCCTCAGTAAATCACATCCCTTTTCTGGGCCTTGGCTTTTCTCACTGTATGGTTGCTAGATGATGCGAGGGTTTTCATTCTCTCCCTCCTGGTACCGAGGCTTAGAGGGAGTCCATGTGTGCTGCCTTGGCCGTAGCTTACTCATTCCCATCACCCTCCAATGTCCTGCATCCTTCCTCACTCTCCTTAGAAACACTCATTCTCTAATGAGTGCCTGGGACCACTTTGGGATCTTTAAAATCAAATCAAAGTAATACTAGTATCTTAGAAAGTGCTTTATTCAACAGGATCCAGCTCCTTGCTAATAAACTACAGGAGTGAAGAGTGTGGCTCAAAATTTGCCGCAGTGATATGCCTTGTTGAATACCTTCATGCTCAACATTTTCTTTGGACATGCTCTAGAGGGTCAGCGATATCCATCTGGAGAGGGACACTCATTCTTCAGGATGCCCTGAGGAGGAGGGGTGTCGAGAGCAGGGAAGCCGTCCCTGGTGTCAATGTTTCCTTCTCCTTTCTCTGATCTTGTTTTTCAGTCTTTGTTCATTAGTCATTGAATTTTTCTCCACTTCCCAGACTGGCAGCTCAGTGCCTTTTTTATGACTCTTTTTGGATCATACTGCAATGAGATCTCTAATCAAATACCTTCTTTGCTTTCTTCTTCAGTTATTTTTGCTCTCAACTATTTAGAGTAAAAGCCACATATCAAATCAATTTCTAATATCTGTAAGGGTTCAGAGTTTCTTATGACAGTCTTTGGAGAGTATTTAAAAAGAAATTGGCACATCACCAAAAAATAGACTAAATAAGTGGATTTTTCTGGTATTGTAGTAGTCCAGATATGGAAGTAGAAAAATATACATACTTTCAACAGAGAAACTTTTCCTCAGCCTTATTAATTTTTTTGCCACAGGAAATGACTGGAGCCATTAATTATCTATGCTAATGTGCAATATAGTAACAATGTCTAAAATATTTTTTAAAGACTCTCAATTTACATTTTTTTCCTTATTACTAAATATCAGTTGCCAGTTCCCCATGTGTATCTTCATATTTCATTTATGTATTTTACTTTTGCCTCTACAGTGGAAGTTTTGTGTGTCATCCTAGGAATTTTAATGCCTTCCCATTGTTTGGGGACTTTGTTTTTAAAGTTTCTGTATTGCAGGAGTATGTGAAATTTCACTACGTGAAATAAGTCTGAAATGTCCACTCTGAACCTCTCTATGACTTTCCTTTCTAAACCTTTGAACACTCAGTGGCTGTGGGAATGAACCTGCGCTCCAGCCAGTTTGCTTCCATGAAAGCCCAGTTTTTCAAAACTCTAGGCTTCTCTGTCTCCTTCTTATCACTGACAAAGCCAAAATGCTACCTGAACAGTGGAAAGCCAAACAGGGAAATTTAAAAACATTTTTTTTAGTTGAATCACAGTGAGATACACAGTTACAAAGTGTTCAAGATTGGGGTTCAGTCATATAATGTTCCAACTCCTGTCCCTCCACCAGTGTACATTTCTCACCATCAATGTCCCCAGTTTTCCCTAGTGTACTGCGTCCCCCGTTCCCCCCACCCCGCCCCATCCCTTGACTCTATGGCAGGCACTATCTCTTCCAAAAGAGATATTTTTAAAAAAATACTGTGAGCTCTTTTCTGCCTTCTTTCGTTTTTTTTTTTTTTTTACTTTAGTTGTTGTTATTTGCTCTGGAGTCGGGGAAGGAACACAGGGCCTCACGCCTGAGAGATTTGTGCTTCTTTCTTTCTTTTTGGGTCATACCCGGCAATGCACAGGGGTTACTCCTGGCTCATGCTTTCAGGAATTACTCCTGGTGGTGCTCAGGGGGTCATATGGGATGCTGGGAATTGAACCCGGGTCAGCCATATGCAAGGCAAACACCCTACCTGCTGTGCTATCACTCCAGCCCTCAGCCAGCTTTTTTGCTTTACTATTCTTGCTTCCAAAAGAAGTTGAGGCTGCAATCAAAGGAAATTTTAATTGGGAAGGCAAATTTGCATAGCGGATGTGTCAGTTGTGGCTGTGGCCCAGGGTGTCTGTCCACTTTTTATTAAAAGCCTTTGAAGAATGACTTTCCTTTCTCCGATGACTGAAGGGAGAGTTGAAGTAGCCATGCTATGTTTGGGGAACTGAAAACTTCATATGAGGTTGAGATGGTCTTGTCCAGTGCTCTGCTCATTAGCACACCCAGTGGCTCTTGTAGGGAAAGTCATTGGAAATAAAGTTAACATATTAATGGTCAGAACTGTGGAAATCTGGTGACATAATAGTTAGACTTAACCATAAATTAGAGTGTATTTCTAAATTTTCATAATTTCTCTCGGTTCCACTTAGATGCGCAAAACAAAGAGTTTATGTAATATACTCATTGAAAGGAGATGCTGATCACTTCAGTAGCTGTCGGAACAGTCACAATAACAAAAGGAAAGTCATGTGGACAAGCTGCCGTATGAATTTCTGACTCAATTATACCATAAGGCAGTGGCAGGTTTGTTGAGTCTTTGGAAGTATTAGAAAACTAATTAAGAGGGATTATATCTTTAATAGTCAGGTTCCACCAAATATAAAATCAATCTAGGGACATATAAAAGATTAATGCTAAATGTGCTTTCCTTTGCTGCTTCCGTCTACCTCCCCATGCTGTGCTAGCTGCCCCTTTGCTGTCCTGAAACTGGGTCATATTCTCTTACCCACACTTTCTCTGAGCAATTAACCATTTCAGAGTTGCAGCTGAGAAATATTTATCCTTATCCCTTTTTCTTCTTTCAATTGAATCACAGTGAGATACAGTTACAAGGTTCTTCATGATTGCGTTTTAGTCGTGTAATGTTCCAACACCCAACCCTTCACCAGTGTACGTTTCCCACCACCAATGTTACCAGTGCTCCCAGTTTCCCTCCTGCCAGCCACCACCTGTCCACCCCGCCTGCCTCTGTGACAGGCAGGCATTTTTCTTCTTCCTTTCTTCCTCCCTCCCTTCCTCCCTCCCTCCCTTCCTCTTTCTTTCTTTCTTTCTTTCTTTCTTTCTTTCTTTCTTTCTTTCTTTCTTTCTTTCTTTCTTTCTTTCTTTCTTTCTTTCTTTCTTTCTTTCTTTCTTTCTTTCTTTCTTTCTTTCTTTCTTTCTTTCTTTTTCTTTCTTTCTCTTTTTTCCTTCTTTCTTTCCTTCTTTCTTTCTCTCTCTCTCCTCTCTTCCTCTCTTCCTTCCTTCCTTCCTTCCTTCCTTCCTTCCTTCCTTCCTTCCTTCCTTCCTTCCTTCCTTCCTTCCTTCCTTCCTTTCTTTCTTTCTTTCTTTCTTTCTTTCTTTCTTTCTTTCTTTCTTTCTTTCTTTCTTTCTTTCTTTCTTTCTTTCTTTCTTTCTTTCTTTCTTTCCTTTGTGTTTACTTTTATAGGGGTCACACCTGGTAGCGCTCAGGGACCCATGCCTGGCAGAGCTTTGTCTGTTGAAACTTGTGGTACTTGTGCAAGTGGTGCTTAGGGATCACTAGAGTTATGCTTGGCAGTGCTAGGAGGCCATTTGATGCCAGGGATCCAACTCAGGGCCTCTCATGAGCCAGACACATGCTCTGTTCCCTTACACCTTTAAAACATGCTTCTTTAACTTTGGCTTCAGTGCTATAACATACTATTTCATTGGCCTTTTAAAGATGAAATCTTTGAGCCCCACAGAAGTTAGCTGGTTTCTTCAAAGAGAGCTGTAATTGATTATAGAACTTACTGAAGAACTTATTGAAGTTCCTGGTATGTGACTGTCAGTGGTGGAAAATATATTTGAGTTGAAGTGACTGAGACAATTTTGTTTTTCTCATAAAAGAAAGTACGCACTTAGGCAGTTGCTGGCCTTGCTTCAGTGGCTAAAGAATATCAAGACTGAATTCTCTGCAGCTCACTGGTTTAGTTTTTTTTTCCTCTCGTAGTGACTGAATGGCAGCACAGCGACAGCTCTTATATCTACTGGAAGCTGGAGGAAGGAATGAAGAGAAAAGAGTGGTTCTAAGATCAGGAGAGCAAAGACATTTGTGAATTTTCTAGTGTATTTCTAAAGAGATTACCATCGGTCCTAATTGCATCTCCTTCACTCTCCATCCCATGAGGAGTTTAGGGAGATTTGTTTTTACTGTTTTGTATCTTCTACAAAGGACAACAATAAAAATGTGTGTATTAATGGAGCAGAGAGAGTCAAACTATTGTGTCAGCCACAGCAGTCAATTCAGATTGTGAATCTAAGAAGTTCAGAAGTTTCATTTTAAAATACACGGTCTTCCAAAGATATGCGGTCTTCAAATGCTAAGCCTGAAATGATAAAGCAAGGCAAAGTTGTTGTTATCCTACAGGATTCTAGTTTTCCCTTTATATAAGCCACCATCATATATAAAGTATGTTTTAAATTTTACATTTGAGTTGTATGGTGAGCATAAGATATCAGATGTAAATTATTTCTACTGATCATCAAGGGAAGGGCAGGTGGATATTTTATGTGGCTTACTTGGCTAAACTATTTTTCTGTTTTTGCTGATACCTCAAACCATCCCTTTGGTCAGCTTTCCTCACCACTGTGTGTGGCCCTGTGACCAAGTTTCAGATTAGGCTGAATTTACTTGGAGAATGTGTGTCCTCAGGTTGGACCATGTGAACTTTCCATGCACACGTCATACATCAGCCATCCCCTATCTCCAACTGTCTCAGTTCACTGGATAAGCCTAGAAATGGTGGTTCACAGACAAAGTCACCTGCAATGCCAGAACTGTTGCCATTGTCTCAGAATATGAGTTAATGAGCAAACCACTAGCATTCATTGCCTTGAGATATAAATGTGGGTGTTAGAGCTAGAATATTTACAGTGCTGCAGAAGCAGATCTGCTTGGGTAGGAAGGAAGGATGGAAGAGCTCCTGTCAGATTGAATCTCTCCAGCCTTCTGCAGGGTCATGTTCAGACATGTATGTGTTTGTGTCTCTTACCTGGCATACTGTCTTTGCAGTAGTGGATGTCTGCTTACATAGACAACTAGATCTTTGAATAGTCAAAGAATGAATTAATCAAGTCAGAAGCTTCCCGAGACCAGTCAGGCAGTGATATTTATCCTTGATAACTTCCTGGATATCCTCTCAGTCACAAGAATGATAACCAGGGATGAATCGAGAAATATATATTGCGAGCCCCAGAAATATATTTAGTACTTCATAGATATTCTAGAGATGACCATGTTTTCATAAAATACATCTTTTCTACCTCTTATCCTCTCCACAGGAATGCTTTCTTATCTTTTGAGTTAGATGAACTCAGGAAGAATGCTATGTATCATCAGGGCTATTGTGAAAAACACTTATTTTATTTTTTACATCTATTTTGTTTGTTTTTGGATAGGAAGGATTCAGCAGAGCAGAAGGGCTAGTCCCCTGAGAAAGGTCTGTTCTCACCTCTTATTTTTTTCCAGCTCTCATCCAGAGCCTCGTGGATAGAATAACTCAACCTTCTTTAACCCTGCCTCCCAGGAAGCAATCAGAGTGCCAGCCGTCCCCAACAGCAAGGACCTGACAACCTCATCACTTTGATATTGTCCACATTCTGAGTGGCAGGTACCTAAGAGGAAACAGCGGTTCCCCAAATGTCAGATGGTTGTATCTTCAGAGAAGAAGCTTTAAATACGACTCTTCTGAAATTTGACATGGAAATGGGATGGATGGAGTGTGGAGGCGCTATTATTTCTTTAATTTTTTAGTAAGGCAGGTCCTGTGAGAAGTCTAAAGCTAAAGGGATGAGAGACTTGTGTGTTGACAAGGCAGGCTTTGATTTCACTCTCTTTGGAGACACATTATTTTTAAAGGCCTTATTACAGAGAATTTATATTTTTGAAAGTGTCCTCATGCATGTACACTCACACACACAATTTCATAAAGGAGTCTATAGGATTGTTCTTTATAAAAGCTTGCAGATCAAAACCAACGAAGGCAAATGTAAAGTGGGAAACAGATTTCTGGGTGAAAGTTAAATTGCCTGTGTTCACTGGGCATGCCTCACTTGCCTCTGCTCTTATTTAATTGCCTGAAGCGTGTTCATAGCTGCTGTTGGGCTGGGCAGGATAGAGAAGTTCTGTAGGAGTTGCCAGGGCATCAGTCAACCAACGGTTTGGACTGATGCCCCGGGCCCGGCTGCCTCTGGTAATTGATACCCGAGCATCACCCAGAATGGAAATTGGAGCAGTCTCCCCCGTTGCAGTGAGACTCCATTCCTGCCTCTGATTTGTGTCTGCATGCTTCTGCCGGAGTCTCGACTCAGGTCAGAGTGTAGGACATTTTTTTGTTTGGGATTGTAAGTGTGATTTACCCAGGCCACGTTAATGCCTCGAATGAAGAATAAATGAAGAAACCCTCCACTTCTCTCACATGTTCCCTGGCTTGAGAAATGGATGGAATCATTTTTAATCTCATCCCAATGAAGTTTATTTATTTTTATGACTCATTCATATTTGCAGATAATGCAAATTCCAGGCACTTGACTGAAGAAGCATATTTTTTCCCCTGCTTGCTATACAGAAAAAAGAAAAAAATCAATGTCTGAGTTTATAAACTAAGTGTCCAGTTCCCCAAATCTCAGAATTTCCCTTTTTGTTTGACTTTGCATCTTAATTTTCACATAGCAGAACTTCATTATCAGGCTTATTATAAAAGAAAGCATACATCAGTATGTCCAAGGACTTGAGACCTCCCCCCACAGAGAAACCTCTTTTACCTAATCCCTTTATTGATTAAATGCAAATGATAAAGGTAGATTTTTGAGGTTTCTCCTAGGAGCTAATAATGAGGAAGCAAGGTACTAGTTTTATAACACTGGTAGACAGATGACGCTCACCCCTGCTATTGGATGCAGTCCCACACTGACTGACCAGCCCCTTCCCACCTTAGCACTTCCCCCACTCCTAGAAGACTAGTGATCTGGAAGCAAGTGCCTGGCTCTTCTGATTTCAGAAGGGCCTGGGCAGTGCAGGGCAGAGGGTCTACTTCCAGAGCTAGCAGCAAATGTGACCAGATAGAAGACAAAAGAACACAGCTGGTCAGAGGCAAAGGCAGTGGAAATCATGAGGCAATTTTTATGGTAATTTTTCAGTAAATTTTAAAGCATTTTATTTAACTTTGCAATGAATTGTGGCATTCTCGTGGACAGTATCAGTGGAGCTGGACTCACGTGGATCCAGTGTGGCATCAGTCTCCCTGGAATATCGTCCTCCAAGAGGCACTGGAGTTCCCTGCCTGAGGGTCAGTGCTAAGATTTTGTACATTCTTCCTCAGCTTGCCCCCAAACATGAGCTTCCATCTCTTTTCAAAGTTGATGGACAAAAGAGTTTCCAGTGGGTTTTCCCTGTCCAACCATGGCTTTTGGCCCATGCTCCTTTGTTTTTGTTATTCTCTCTATTCAGGTATCTTACTTTTTTCTGCAGTGGCTGTGTCCCTTGCAGATGGAAGCACAACGGCAACACTATAAATGCAGTTTCCTATTGACCAAGGGGAATGCAGAGTGTTTGAATGACAGCCTTCTAGATTCTAATGACGACTAGCAATAACCAGACTTTGGAATGTGCTGGGAAGAGCTAGCAGTGCTTCGCACTTGTCTTTTTTGATCCTTATACCTATTCCAGATGAAAGAATAATTATTATCTCCTTTACACCCAGGGTGAAGTGGAGGCGCAGAGAACTCATGTGAATTTCTAACACAAGACATGATTAAGGATCAGAGTTTCAAAACTAGCAAGTCTAAAATCCAAAACTGGACTCTTATTCTCTGCTCTGAGCATTCCTGTTAGGGAATGAGGGCATTTCTAAGCAGTTCTTTGCTCCCATTTAAGACAATGCTTTGATCCTTCCCTCGATTTTTCTTTCTCCCTTTATTCTTCCCCGTTCCTTGTAGGGGGGAGTTCAGTTGCAGTGCTCATGGTGCACATCTCATTTGCCTCTGCCTTTCAGTGTACTTTCACTTGTAAAACGGCTCATTCAGGACAGGGGCAGAGAGTACAGCCATTATGTCACGCACCTTGCATGTGGCCGCCCCTGGTCAGATGGCTGCAACTGCATATGGTCACCTGGGTACTGTCAGGAGAGAGCTCTGGGCACAGAACCTAGAGCAGCATGAGCATAGCCTGATGTGACCCCACTTCCCACACCACTGCTCCCCTCCCCTCCCCCACCACACCAAAACTCATTAATGTATCCCTTTCTTTAGAAATGTGAAAGCTGTGAAACATTTGAAACGTAAAGAACTTATGTTCAGGTGCCAAACCCTGTGTCTGGCCATTTTAGTTTGTGTCCCTCATATCTGTATATAAGTCAACCTTAAGTTTAGCTCACAGACAGCAAGTTGACAATCTGGGTGACAGGCTTTGCTATTTCATATTGGGTACTACATTGGCCATGGGTTACATTTTCTCCGTAGGTCAAGATATGTCATTATGGGCATATACATTGCAAAAACAATCATGAGCTTTCTGTTTTGTTATTGTAATCAACAGCAGGAGACAAAGCTGCAGGAGAATGGCCAGAGGAGGAAAAGTACATAAGAGGAGGAAATGACTCACAAAATTTCTCCAACTTAAAGCATGTCCAAGACGTGCTTTTCAATATTCATTTGTGGTTCCTAGAAGTCCTTAGGCACAAACAATGAACATTTCTTGATCCATTAAAATAACTCTGTGGTTAGCTCATTATATTCTAGGCAGAAACACTCTAACTGGATCAATCTTTTTAATTTACAATGGATGCAAATCCTGTCCCTATTCTTCTGTCTTCTGTAAGAGGATCAAGTTTATCCCATAATAGGAGGAAGAGATAATTGTCAACAGGGCACCTGGCCCCAGTCTACTGAAGATGCAAGGGAAATATGAGAGAGCATAGAATGAAAGTCAAAGGGGCCTAATTGAAAGAGATTTTCTTCTATAAATATATTGAGAACCGACTTCATGCTACAAACGAATGAATAAAACTTTAAAAAATGGATAATCAAATGGTTGGTTTGTTTGTGATAGTCATAGAGGTCAGAATCAATCCCGAGATCAGTGTCATATCACATTTGTTTGTGATAGTTATAGTGGTCAGAATCAGTCCGAAGAGTAGTTTCATAACACAGATTCAGTTTCTCCTTGGCCCATTCGCCACATTTTCCTGTCCTTTTATTGTAAACCAGGGCTGTGCAGGTGGGGAGCCGTTAGCCACATGTGACCTAGAAAACTTGATAGGAAACTCTCTGAGTTGAGATGTTTGGCTAACATAAGTTAACCCTGGATGTTGACATACAATGACATAAATGTAAAGACTTTATAATACTGATTATGTTTATTTTTTTTTGAGGGTCTTTCGAGCTCTGCTCACGGGGGTCTGAGCAGTCAGTGATGGTGATACTTGACCCAGAGTGTGAACTGCACAATGCCATGGCCCAGCGCTGCAGGGTAGAGGGGTTACTCTGGTGACCCTCAGGGGACCATGTGCTATTCAGACTGAATTCAGAGCCAATGCTTAGAGGACATGTACTCCATCCCTTTGACTCTTTCCCGGTACTGCAGGCTGGGCACAGTGGGTGCCGGAGACACCCATGCTCAGAAGACAAAAGAGGTCGCAAGGAGAAATGGAGCACTCTCCTACTCAAGGTTGTGTTTATAAGAAATTCCGCATTTGCAGAAGCCATGGAATAGATTTTCCCATATCTTTAGTTGCAGGTAGTTGCAGCTCTGTCACCTAGTTCCTGCCAATGGGGATGGGGTAATTACCGAAGGCTTGTGTCGGGCTCCTCTGTCAGGCTGCAGTTCTTCTGCACAGAAGCACAGGGTGGTCTTGTAGAGTATGGAAGACAGCTACATAAACCCATGTTTGGGAAGTGAGAAAGAAGTAAAATTCAGTGGGTAAAGATGGATGTTGGATAGACACCCCCCACCACACCCCCCACCCCACTGACTATTGACACAGCAACGGAAACTTTTCCTACTCAACCAATATTTAGATTTTCCAACTCTGAAAATTAGAAAACTGTTCAAAGCAAATTGATATCAGATATGTAGTGTTAGAAATAGAATGTTCCTGTTATTTAAAGATGAAGCATAATTTTTCAAGGGTCCTAAAATCCATGGTTGATCAACAGTAAATAGTGGATGCTAACGCCTCTTCGTGTTTGGAAAACCAATCATTAAATATAATTTCCAAAATTTTTATAAGGTTTTAGCTTGTAAATATAAAAAATGAATGCAAGCCAACAAAATGAACAAATAAACAAAGCCCGGGCTCTGATTTCTCATTATATTCTCTTTGTGTTTTATGTGGCATTTACTAGCTTTCTCAGGGAATAAGTGTCCCAACAAATAACTTCCCATCTTGTTTTCTGAAAGATTTTAATCTTCTACATAGCTCTAGTAATTTTCCTCATGTTTGACATGTATAAGATACCAGTAATCTTTCATCAATAACACATTCCATCAGGCATTTTAATAATTTGAGAGATGGAAAGTATTTGATACATAAATCGTTATTCTTTAATTTTATAGATGATAAAACCAGGAAACAAAGATCCCACAAGAACTTCCAAACAGATATTTGTGTGGGGAGTCAGAAGGTATTCAGTGAGTGCCAATGTGAAAATGGTGACACATGTGAAGGCCAGTGTTTGCAGGTGGATGGTGAGGACAGACAACAAGCAGGAAACAAAAACTAGATAATTTCCTGGCACACAAGATAAGGACAACAGAACTAAAGTGACAACAGTGTCAGATGTTCTCTTAGACCTCCAGGATGAGAAATTACAGACCATGTGAAGGGAATGAAAGAGAACATTCTTGGCAGAGGGAATAGCAAGATCAAAGATCTAGAGGGCGGGGGGAAAAAAAGAGCTGGTCTGTACTAGGAATAGCAGCAGCTAATGGGAGAAGGGAATCCTCTTCACAAATGTCTACAATGCATGGATGTCCTTTGCAATTTTAAAGATGTCCTTTGAAAACATTTATTAAAACTTAGTCCTATGCTAAATTCCTCCTGGTAGAAGAGTTTCTCTTCTGCTTTTTAATAAAGGTTCCTGCTTCTAACGAAATTTAATATGAAAATATAATAAATCATATTATTTCGGTTTCTGACAGATAGAATACAGTTAGTTACACTTTTGCAAGATTACTCTGGCTTTATTTTTTATTGACAATGGATAAAGAGTGACATTGATGGAAATGAGATCCACTAGGGTTCCATTAGAGTGGTTTGGGTGAAATATTATGGTGACTTGCACTAGTGGATAGCTGCTTAACTTATAAAGAAAATTATTGCTTTATATAGAGTTTTCAAAGTTAATGCATACATGATTTGCTGATGGATTGTATTAATGATAAATACGTAAGGAATGGATTCTAATTTTAGGGAATTATTGAACTGGGTATTTCCAGAGTATGTAGGAATCAGGTGCATGGAAACCTTCCTAATGTTAAGGGTATCATAACGGAACTAAGAGGATATATAAAGTAGCAGTTGAACCTATAAGTTTCTTTACCGACAGAGAGGGGAATTTCAGACAAACTAATAGGCCATGTTACATTAGAGATGGCCAAAGAGAATGGCCTTCCATGCATTGAAGGACACTGAAGACAATCACAGAATGCGGTCCTGTGCAGCCGAAAAAGGAGGTTTTTTTCTATATTCTACTCCAGTAATACAAGTCACACTTTAGCAGTACAACTAGATGTTTTAAAAAATATGGAATTAGGGCCAGAGTTGATAGTACAGATGCCAGGTCAGTTGCTTTACACACAGCCGACCCAATTCAATGTCTGTGGTGCCTTTGTCTTGTTCCCAGAGCCTGTGAGGAGTGAGCCCTGAGCACAGAGACAGGAGTAAGCCCTGAGCACCACCAGGTGTGGCTGAAAAACCATGAATAAATAAATGAAAACATGGAATTATGTTAAAGTATTGATGGAATGATCAATATACCTAGCTCTGCAAGATTCGTTGAGTATTTTCAAAAGGATGAATTAAGGTGTTGTCATGAGTTAGAAAAATAACGGCAGGTTTATGAATAATTTATAAGAATATCTAAGACTGGTTTTACTAATTACTAGACTTCTTTGTTTAATTACACACACACACACACACACACACACACACACACATATATATATATATATATATATATATATATATCTTCTTCATGGCAAGCATGCATGGCAAGCAAACTCATCCTATTGTTACTTGTCATAGATAATATCACTGACCCAAGAAAACCAACTAGCTCATTGATGTCACAAAGGTAGGGTTGCTTGATACAATAGCCCTCAAAATTACCTGCAGGCACCTAGATAAATTTGAGTTTCAGATTAATAATGCTTACTTGTTTCTTGATGTATATAACTATGCTCCAAGTGTTTCATGAAATATAACTGTCAGAATATTCACTGATAATTCCAAACCAGTGTTTTATGTAACCAGTATTATTTTTATTTATAAGTAAGGAATTCTAGTAGAATAAAAAAATCTTCTTTCTTCTTCTTTTTTAAAATCTAATCACAGTGAGATACACAGTTACAAAGCTGTTCATTATTAGATTTCAGGTCATATAATGTTCCAACACCTCTCCCTTCACCAGTATACAACCAGTGTACATTTTCCACCACCAATGTCCCCAGTCTCCCCTGAACCCCTCCACCCCCCCCAACAAACACACTTCCACTATGACAGACACTTTTTTTCTTTCTCTTGAGTAAAGAAGATCTCTATCAGATGTCTCTAACCTCAGAAGTTGTAGTCTTCCCTATTACTCTGAAATGTTACATGACATATGAGACAAGAAACGTTTTATATATAATCCCCCACACATAACAATAATAACAACAACAGAGGGACCAGAGAGCTAGTGAAGGGTTTAATATGCTTGTCTTACATTGACTTCAGTTTCATTTCTGGCACCACATATGTTTCTCCACACACTGTCGTGAGTGACCCCCGAGCTGAGCATCAAACCAGAAGTAAGTCCTGAACACAGTTGGTATGACCCCAAAATAAACCCAAAATCAGAGGAAAGAATACTTGAAAACAAATATCGGGGCAAGGATATTTTGAGAAATTATATTAAAAAAATTCTCGCACATTTTGGCATTCACGATCACCATCGTTGTCACCTGTTACCATCCCTGCTGCATGCTAGGAATCCTCTGTGCTCTCAGCATGCTCCATTCTGCATACACACATGCCCTTATGCTATGTGCAGGTCCATGTTATTTCCATTTTCTGTGAGGTTCAGAGAGGTCAAGGATTCCTTCCAACAACAGGCAGTAGAGTGTGGGGTGAACCCAGCACATGCTCTCCTGATGTATCTTTAATTGCAGATTTGATCATCAATGCTTATCAATGGTTCTCCAATGTTTCACACCCATGAGCCTCCCCCCAAGAGTTCCAGTGACTCTCTGCAGAGAAGGCTAGTTAAAATGAAGGTTACCGAGGCCCTCCTGCAGAGTTTCTGGCTCTTCTGGAATGGTCTCAGAAATTCATATCTAACAAGTTGCCAGACATTCTCAAAGTAATGTTTTTTTTTTCTCTTTCTCTCCCTCTAATAACTTTGGGAACCATCTGTTAAGAGTAATTCTGTCCCAGGTTTTTCCTGTTCATTATTTTGGAGGTTAAAATAGGACTGCATGCTCTAGGTGGCTCCATTTAAAAATTTTATTTAAAACACTTGTCTTGGCAGAAGAGACAGTGTGGGATTGTAGACACTTGTCTTGCATGCAGATAAACTGTGGTCAGTCCAAAGCACTGCCTGTGGTTCCCTCAATATCACTAAGAGTGGTCCCTACACACACACACACACACACACACACACACACACACACAGAGAGAGAGAGAGAGAGAGAGAGAGAAAGAAAAGAGAGAAAGCGAGTGAGCGAGAGAGAGAGAGAAAGAGAGAGAGAGAGAGAAAAGGAAAAAATCATTTGGAGGCTGGGAACTAGAAAGCCCAGCCCTGGCTGACAATGTGTCTGGTGAGAGCCCACTTCTTGGTACTCCCATGTGTCTTTCTCCTGTGTCCTCACTTCACAGTATGTGAGCTCTTCCTGTCTCAGGGCACTATGCCCATTCAGAAGGACACCCCTCCACCAAAACATCCGCCAAATCCTAGCTCTTAATAGGATCACACCAGGCATTAGGTTTCAGCACGAGAATTTTGAAGATTCATGTTATGGGTTTTCCTATTAGCTATCCAAATTTCAGGGAACTGAAGATTAGAAAGTGGTGGGTTAAGAAGATAAATCATCCTTTGGAGAGACAGAACAGTGAAATTAGCAGGGAAGACCACGGTCACTCAGTGGCATTTTTATGAGAACATTTCACTCAGAAGGAGTTACATACACACATATTCTATGAATGTGGATGGGGACTGGTAGAAATTGAGTTTATTACGGGGCTTATATGTTTCACATGAAAGTGGTTCATTATTTAGAAAAGAAATGCAGAGAGATTTCAGATCTGTTCTTTTTCCCAGTGGGTCTTTGGAGGCATCTATTTTTACTCTTTATCATGGCATCAATATCTGTACCAGCAGGGAGATGGCTCAAAGTACTACAGCACACAATTTGCATGCTCCTTCTAGTTTGATTTTGGGCTCTACATGATCCTTAAGTATTGCTGAAACTGACTAAATAAGAAAAAGAAAAAGAAATCCACACCAGTTATTTTCAATGTTTTCACCCCTATGGACGAGCATTGGAAAACCATTGGCACATTCCATGAGTCACTACATAATAGTTGCAAATTAATATTGGACCGATCTTTCTCATAGGCATAAAAATAAAATCCTAAAAATGTGACACTCTGTAATGAAGAAATTTTACTATGAGAAGGTGACCAGAGGAAATGACTGGACAGATGGACAAAAGTATGACCCACAGTTCTGTGGAAGCAGAGGCAGGTGGGACGCAAGGCAGACAAGGAGGTAAAGCAGAGATTGGAGCAACGTAAATAACTCTTTACTGGAGTTCTCTGTCACTGTGAGTCTCAGGCCAGAAACTTGATTTTCACTTCCCTGAGCTGGGTTAAGTTCCTCTTCAACCCAGAACTTCACTGGCTTTCTCACATCTTCTGCTTCCACACATCCCCTTTAGGGCCCTGTGCTCAGAGATCACTTCTGGTATGGCTAAGGTATTACATAGGGTACCGAGGATCAAACCCAGGGAGTCCACATGCAAGGCAAACACCCTCCCTGCTGTACTAGTTCTCTAGCCTTAAAACATTCTTTAAATTCACTTCCCTCACTGAATCTGGTCAACCCTCACTGTCTGGGAAAATCTCTCTCGAAGTGACTTAATTATACCTCTAATAACAACTAGAAATAACTTCACAGAAACATCCTGTTTGCAGTTTGGCTAAATTACCAAGGAGCTAAACACTTGCCATGGCTACGTGAAGAATGAACCACCTTACTGATATTCTTATGAGAACCTAAATTATTGTTCCTTGCATGTTAAATAGAAAAAATATAGCTCTTCAAGTGAGGTATCTGGAAAAGAGTTTTCAAATTTCTTTTCAGTATGCATCATGTAAAGCAAAATTGACACAAACTCCAAGGTTTTTTTCCCACATGCAGTGTTGATGCCCTTAAGGAAGGTGTGATTCCTGGCAATGGACATGAGTTTCAAGGACTTTTGGAATAAAAATTTGTTTCAGACATATTAACAATTCATTAAACTTCATTGGCAAGATATAAAACTCTTGAAAAATAGGAATGTCAAAAAGAGTGTGTGAAGGGGATATTTTCAATCATATTCTTATGAAAAATGTCAGGTTTTGCTCTAAATATATCAACACCAAACTTTCACTAGTCTGTGCATTCATGAATATTTTCATGGTTGTAATTTTGATCAGTTGAAAAACTTATAGAAAGAGGAGAAATGGGGAGGAAAGGAAACATTTTACTTGGAAAATAAAAGGGAAATTTCTGTATAGATTATCTTTCTGCTTAACAGATATATTCCTGTTACCTTGCAATTTAGGGATTATTGCTATATTGATATGGTGGGAGATTTTGACATTCTCAACTTTCCCATTTTTCTTTTATTTGAGTCCTTGCATAATAAAATATATATATATACACACATTAATGTATTGACTGCTACCATCTGATTTCTATATCTTGCCTTCTCAGTCAAGATTTTATGTGTATACTTGATGTCTGGACAGATACATTTTTCGTAGTGCAAATACTAGAAATATATTTGAAATACTATCTCATATTGAAAATGTGGAAATATAAATACTTTTGGTATAGTATCTGTACTACTTACCATATAAAAATTATAGGAGAAAAGGTTGATTCTGCTTTAGGTTTACCTTTTAGGGGGGAAATCATTGTATTATCCCCACTTTTTGCATAAACACCACTCAGAAGGGCCACACTGTAGGAGAAAATAAAAAGAGTTTTAAGAAACTAGCAGGTACTGAGCGTTTAATGTAGAACAGAAAATTTATAGTGAAGATTTGACTTTGCCCTCCCTCTCCGGAATCCTCTGTGGGTAAGACAGTGAGGGGAGGAGAGAAATCTTTTTATATCTCAAATAAGACCACAAGAAAATCAAGTCAAATATGTCGAAAATCTAGTGCCTTTTTCTCCTGAGGTTTTGCACACATGATTCATCTGCCTAGACTTTCTGCAATTTATTTTCTGCCCCTCTTCCATTCCCCTCGTTAATTTTTGCTCCCTTTTGCTCATTTTTTTCCTGCAACCAAATCCAAAGGTAGTTCTTTGGGGAAGCCTTTCACTTTACTCTACCCCAGATTCAACCAGCCTTCCTATTTAAATATTTCAAAATACTTGAACTTCCTTTCAGAGACTTAACAAATCGTAACTAAGCAACGCCTTATGGAATGTACTGCTTTAGTTTCATCTTCCCATTAGAACAAAGGGCTTGCACTCTTACTCCCGGACCACTGCTACCTCAATAATTAGAACTACATCTTGACCATACAGGTATTCCATTTGTAATTGTTTAATCAACTAATGAGAAGATATTGAGTCATATAATCTTATATGTAGACCCCAGTTCTATTCACTTATATCTTTGCCATCTACCTATTTTATCATATTACATTGGCAAGTCTCTTTCATTATTTTGTTGGCTGGGGTACAAATAACATCTTGCTTGGGCAGGTTTTAGGAGTGTTGAACTTAATGTAGGCAAAGCATTTAGCACATAGTAGGTGTTAAAGCAAAATTTTGTTATTGATTATCTTAGTCCACAGTCATCTACTACTTACTACTCTAGATCAGCCTTCCAGGGGAACTTTTCAGAAACACAGACTTAGGGCCACTCCAAAATAAGCTTTTTTGAAAGATCCATAGAAGTTTCCCCTACTAAAATTTAAGAACTTCTGTATCCATATTTCACTTGTTTCAGTTGTCTTTGCACAGCTGGGGAGATATACTTGAAGATTTTCAGACCTAGTTTGTCTGATGTTCTTCTATGGAGACACGAGGCTGCCTTTCATTCCATTTTTGATAAGTCTTGACTTTTTCTTTCACTTGGCATTCTTTATTAAAATGTACCTGCCCTTGAACTGATCAGTGTTGTTGTCGATGAGAAAATTGCTCTCCCTCAGCTAGCTTTCTAGTTGAAGAAATTTTCAAGGAAATGGATACCTTTTTGGCGGGATGACTGCTTGTGCACACACGCTGCCTCGTATCTCCGTAGAGGAACATCAGACAACGCCGCTCTAGGAAACTTCCTCCCTAGCCAAGCTCCTCATGGGATGAGTGCCCAGATCAATAGTGTAGGTAACGCAATTACAGCTTAACAAATTGTATCCGAGTTTCTCTGAGATGAAATAACTGAGATTTCATTGTTGTGATAGAACAACATTGTGAAAGAATGAGACCCAAGTGACTGGAAATTAAGGAAGATTGTCAGAAAAATTTAGTAACCTGTATAGATGGGGAGTATTTTTTCTTCTTATTCAGCTTAGTGGCATCCAGTAATTTGTTTCCAGTTTTCATCTCAAAGGCATTGCCCTGTGTCTTATCTCTCTCAGTGTTCCTGTAGAGCTGAACCAAGAACTAATGTCCCTTTGAAGTTAATGAGAGCTCTGGGCTGAGAGCAGCCCTCTAGAAACAGGCTCCTTATTTATATCTTTATATCGCTGTTGTGTAATCACAAAGGACTGCAGGAGAATGGTTCATGTGTCAGTAGGGTTATTCATGGTTTCTAGTATGCTTTGTCCTTTGTTGTTGTTATTGCTCTTAATAATTCATATTATCACTTCCTCTGAGCTAGCAACATTTTCTTAGAATCTGAATGCTTATCTTAATTGAAGAGCATGGATAGAGAATAGGAGACTTTCCAGGCCCAACCCTTGTATCACCAGCATATCCTTGGATAAAACTTCTTAACATTCTGAGGCTTTAAGGGAAGGGAAATAGGTAATCTCTGACGTCTTTGCCAGAGGAAATGTATATGGTTTTCAATAGGAATTAAAAAGAACTCTATTTAAAAAGATGAAAGTATAGCAAGGGAAGCTTTTCTTAATGTGGTCAGAGGATGGTCTTCAGAAAGCTGAGGTAATACTTGGTATTTTAGCTAGACTTACATTTGCTTATGAAAGTCAGTGGAGGTTTATGGCTTCTGATGGCTTCTGATGGTTTCTTGAATGGCTCTGTGACTCAGATTATAGAAATAATATGACAGAACCATAAGCTAAAAGTCAAGAGTGCTTATCCAAAATTCTTGAAA
The DNA here is from genome assembly GCF_027595985.1 of Sorex araneus. Classification (NCBI taxonomy): domain Eukaryota; kingdom Metazoa; phylum Chordata; class Mammalia; order Eulipotyphla; family Soricidae; genus Sorex; species Sorex araneus. The sequence continues at coordinate 177,878,674 of NC_073304.1, read as the reverse complement.
ATTCAGTATTATTGTTAACCATCGGTAAACCAATTTTTACAAAATGCACATTTAAACATGATTGTCAAACATAGAATTTTTATTTCTTCAATGAAACTTTTAATTAACATTTTTAAAATGTTAATAAATATTAAGTTTTGGTATTTCACAAAATGACATACTCCACATATACCCATACCTGGGATAATGTATTCTGTGCTTGGCTAATCATAGTACTTTATTTTCATATATGACTATTGGGAGTTAGTAATAGGACTATTGGGTCTAGGCCCCAGAAACTTCTCAGCTCCAGTGGGAATGCACCAGTGGCTGCAGAACCTTCTTCCAAGTCCAGCCAGCAAACAAATGAGAAGGACATACATTTCCCACCGGTGCTCCTCCGGGCCAGGGGCAGGCCTGGAAGAGCTGCATTTTAAGTATATTTTGTGTGATGTGTCTCGCCTGAACCCAACCAGGTCCCACCAGGTGGGTGGGAAGTCGTGGGGTATCTCCGCAGCCAGCTCAAGCCTGGCAGGGCCCGGCAATGCCGCCTGCTTCCTGGGTCCCCAGAAACCAGGGGCCACAAGCTCTACTGCAAACTGGGTGGGTGTGTGCCTGGTGAAGACAGCTGGGTCAGCAGGACATGGAGATGGGGAGGCTGATGCCTGAACCCAAGCATGGCAGCTCTTGGTGTTTGGTTCCTTGGGGTCCTCCTGAGTAACAGAGGGGTGAGGCCCGAGGCCGTTGCTACCTGACCACTGGACACTGCAGGACAGAGTTGCTCTGAGACTCCACCTCAGGTCCTGGCTCCTGGGCGCATGTGTCTATGGTCCTGTGGGAAGTTGTGAAAACTTGTTGCCACTTCAGCGCCTGGGGAAGGACCAAGCAGCCCTCGGTACTGGACCCGTGTCAGTCGTGTGGTAGGAGGACCAGGCAAGCAGGATGGATGTCAGCAACACAGGCTGCCCCTGCCCTGCTTTCTCTAGGCTTCCCCTCCCCATCTTTCTCCCATCATCTCTCGCCCTTATCTCCCTCATCCCTAATACCCGTGACAGGCAGTACCATCCGGTGCCCAACCTTAACTACCTGTGCCAGTCAGTGCCAGGTGCTGAGTCAGGAGTTTCTTTAGATTATTTAGCGTTTGGGAGAGAATATCTAACTAAAACATGTCTCTGCAGCTCAATTTTTTTTTTCCTCTGTTTTCCTCGATACTGTTATCTGGGATCAGATTCTGTTCTGTGAATCATTTGTGGGGCTGTGTAATTATTTTGACTGTCTGAGGCACATTTCAAATGAATACTTGGCAAGTAAAACGACCCAAGCATTGTGGAAAAGCGTAGATTGCTTCCCAGGCTCATTGCATTCGTCTCTGTTTTTCACTCGGGCGATGAGTAGAGAGGTTCGTGTGCTTTCAATCAACCTTGCCCTGAGGATTCAGTTTAGAAACAGCATCTTTAAATCCAGAAGGGACACGTGGAAACTTCATTGCTTCTACACACAACTACACTTGACTTCAGGGCAGAAAATCAGTGTCGCGGGCCTAACAAAGAACTGAGTCTGGCAGGAAATCTGACTTTTCTTCTTCAAAGCAGTTGAATCACATTGACACATTTGCTTTATATAATAGCAGAGTTTTCTCACATCTGCTTCCCACACTCCTTCATTCTCTCTACTGTAAAAGTGAACGATTCCAGCCTCTTGGACTTCTAATGATTATTCTCATCTTTCTGCCATGGGATCCATCCAAATGTTTGCTGAAGGTTAGGACTAGTTTTCCGGATTCCCGACTCATTTGATGCGTTCAGAGCTAGTTTTTTAACTCCCACAAAGCCAGGAACACGGTTCTTTGTACCAGCCGAGCAGGGATTGGAACAGCTGGGGATTTAAGAACCTAATGTTTTGGATAGAGAAACTGCATACCTTTTTGCAGAGGCACTTTTCGTTTTTCAGATCCGACCTCCAAGAGATGGAAAAAGAAACCTCTGTTACTCACTGCTGAGGTGTGTTACCCACCAGGAAGTTAGTATCAGTTGAATCTGCTTCGAGTCTTCTCATTTCTTTGGGGGACAAAGAATACAATTGGAATCTTCTCTTAGCAATTTAGAATTTAGATTTTGATGAAAATTTTTCTCTGGCTGATCATGACACTTGTTGGCAGGTTTCCCAGCCTAGCTAGTTAGCCAAAAATAAATAAAGTTGTATGCTAGTTTGATCAGAAGGCCTATAATATTTTAGCCTGTGAAAGATAGTGAATCAGGTACCGGGAGATATTTCTGTGGCTTTAAGAAGCATTGCAGTTCGAGGTATATTAGTACCACTTTCCATTGACAATATGTCCCAGATAAAGCCCCTATAATTATACAGACAGAAAACATGATGAATATATCTGCCCTTCAAGGATATGCCTCCTTCTTATTTTATGGGGCCTTGCCAAAGCTGTGATGGGAGGGCTTGGGGACACTCTTGGTGATATCGGGCTGCGGTTCAGTGCTTGGAGCTGAGGATGTGGTATTGATAGTACCTGTGGGTTCTGGGGTCACCAGGGCCAAACTGTCAATTTTGGGGAGTCTGTAGGACCACACTTGTTGTGGCATGGGAGATTGGGGCTATACCTGGTGATGCTTGGGAGGCCATGCGGTGCTGGGGATTGAACCCTCATTGGCCTGACTCACTGATTAATGCATTCTTGATACCAGTTTGATCACCTGGTTGATTATGTTGGAGAGAGCATTAATTAGCTGCTACTTCTGGGAAATGTGCACAAGAGCAAAACAGCTAGGTACCTGCCATCATGGAGTTTGTAGCTTGTTGGGATGTAGTGCATGGCTGAATAAGGAAAATAGGTACCATACAAATAAAGGTCATAAAGCATGCTGAATGCTGTAAGAGATCCTTGGTGCCCTTCTCCTCTGGGATTATTTTTCCCCCTCTTTAGTTGATTGAATTCTGTGCAACCTTAAGATCTTAGGGGAATGTCACATCCTCAGGAAAGCCTTCTCTTACATTGGCTAGCCCTGTCATTGACTTCAACCAGCCTAAATTTTGGTTTGGTTTGTTTGGGGTTTGGGGGATACACCCAGCTGTGCTCAGGGCTTCAACCTGGCTTTGCATGGAGGTGTACTTTTTATTTTTAATAGAATTTACTGTCACTGTCACTGCCATTGTCATCCCATTGCTCATCAATTTGCTCGAGAGGGCACCAGTAACATCTCCATTTTTAACACAATGACATTTGTGTCATTGTTCACCCTTCTTGCATCACCCTTCTTCATCCATGTTTAAGTTTCAGAAGATCAGGAATCAAACTCTCTTCATCCTCCAACATCTTCAACTCTCGTATTATTTTTCAAAGATGGTTATATATAATAGAGCTAATGTTTGTGGCACATTGTGTATGTGGGACACACAGTGGGCTACTTTTACTTTCATATTAATTCATTAGTATTCACAACTTCTTTGAAGAAAGTACCATAATATTTCCCATTTTAGAAGAGAATTCAGATAAGGAGTACTTAAATAACTTTGGCAATTTGCATTTCTACTAAGATGCTAAATCTTTATTTAAACCCAGGAATTCTAGCTTTAAAGTTTGTGTTCTTTACCATTTTTTTCAAAACTGAATTCATAGGAACTTTATTGAGTAGATACTGAATTAGCAAATTGATCAAAGAGACAAATCAATATCTGAGTGCTTAATCCACTTTAGAGGCATTTTGAAGATGTGAGAGAATATATAACAACTAAAGATATGAGTAGAAGCAAAATTTAACCCAAGTACACTGGGTTAACTGCTCAGAAAATAGTATATGGATATAGGGAGGCATATGAAGTATGTGATGAATAAAAATACTGGAAATTATGTACTATAAATATGGAAAAATTGTGTAGTCCTTTTTAAAGTGAGTAGAAGTTTATTTTAGTTGGTGTGCATGCCAAAGGGGAAAGAAAACTTGCTAGAATATGACAAAGTCGATATAATGGAAGGTTTTATAAATACTTTCAGGGAGTCTTCTTGAGATTTGGCTAAAAGTCTTGAAAAAGTAGAATCACCCAATTTTTCATATATGCATTTTGAAAAAAATTGCTTTTTATAGAGTTTAGTATTTCAAGGGCACAAGGTGAATAAGATATAGACGTATTTACAGAACTTGGAATGAAGGAAGGACTTGATGGCTTGGACTGGAGTAGTGGAGTTTTGAACTGAAGATCTACCTTAGACTTGAGAAAATAGGAAGTGGTAGTTAGATGCTGGAGACAAAGTAAGAGGTGCAATGAGATTGTGCCAGCTATTAACACAGGAAAGCATTAGAGGCAGGGAAGGAAGCAGAGTGCAGAGTTCCTATGCTGTCAAATATTAATTTCTAGGATGTATCAACAGTGTTAATGTGAGGCGGGAATAGGACTCCAGTGTGGCCTCTGAGTATCTGCGAAAGAAGATGCTAAGTGTTAAGGTTTATGTGAAAAGTCAAAGGAAAAAGATAGGACTCGATCTTCTCATTAAATGTAGATTGTAATTAAACAACAACAAAGGCAAAGAGATAACAAAAAATTAAGTGAAGGACTTAAAGTCATTTAGGCTTATTTTGATTTCCGTGTGTGTGTGTGTGTGTGTGTGTGTGTGTGTGTTGTATATAGAGAGAAAGATTTGGATATTGACATTGATATTGATATTGAAATCTGTACGTTGTATGGTTAAAGAGTAAATATAACTACAGTAGCTGAAAGAAAATCCTCTTCCCTGAGTGAAGGGGACTGAGAGGGGTTTGAGAGAGGCTTGGGCCAGGACTGGACTCCAAGGGGTTTTCCTTAGATTATTAAAAATATATATATTTTTATGAGGTTCTTTAAGATTTAGATATCTTCATGTTGGCCATTGAATGTGAGGAATAAAATGAACTGTAGATAATTACAAAGATGCAATTATCCCAAATATAGGTCCTTTAATATTTAACATGGCCTATCCTTTTGTGAGGCATTCATGAGATCAATGATTAGATACATATATTAAATTCTCTGCCAAATAAGATGGAAAACAACCACAGAGTGAATTCACGCACATACACTACTGCTTTCTCACTCATTCTAATAGTGCTTTATGCTTGCTCAGATCCAAGGGTTGTATCAGTAGCTGAAATGAAATTATTACAGGCATTGTGGTTGTAATTCATATGCTTCTGATCTAGTGAAAGTTTTCATCATTTTAAAGTACCTGGCCATAATAGAAAATGACTGCATAATTTTTCTTTAAAAATCTCTCTTCAGTTCATTGGACATATATAGCCTCATCCTTCCATGCCCATTTTGGAGTAGTTCTAAAACACTCAGACAGAAATTCACACTAAGTTGGAAAATGTCAAGTACATTTAATTTCATGTTTGATGATGGACAGATTCCATTTCTTCATCGTCCTTCTGTAGATGAGATGGCTTCTCCTCCAACGCATTTGCAGGCAGCTCTGAGACTCTGTGGTAAAGGGGCATTAGGATTGTTGCATTCTCTGTTCACTTAAGAAACTCATTGACTGTTTGCTGTTTTGTCCAACATGGCCCAACCCAGCACACGCCCTTAATCCCTCTGGATGGTGACCCTCTTTCCTGTGTGTACTACAGATTGTGAATATATTTTGTTAGAAGTCATATTTTTGTATACCTTATTAATGTCCAGAGTTCCGACCTCCGGTCAAGAATCAGGGATGCTGTCTCGTTTGCCAAGACATCAAAAATCAGATGGGCCGGACATGTAATGCAATTCAGAGAAGACCACTGGACTAGAGCTGTTACCAACTGCATTCCACGGGACGTCAGAAGACCACGTGGCCACCCACCAACGAGATGGTCAGACTTCTTCGTCAAAACCCTGAATGCCCGGTTTGAGGCACTTCCTGTACCTGGAATGAGCAGATATCATTGGGCTACACTAGCATGCAACCGGGACAAATGGAGATGTTACTGGCGTCCACTTGAGCAAATCAAAGATCAACAGGAAGACAAGTGATACAAGTAATTAATGTCAACAGAGCATCACTACCAAAGGCCAGCTCTTCCAGGAGCTTCTATTACTTTGTTTGTCTTTGCCTCGTTACTTTCTTTTACTAAGCATTATAATATCTTAGAGTTGGTTATTAGTAAAACAAAAATTGAAAATGATATGAATTGAGCATATTATATTTTGACTTATTTTATCCTTAGTCTCATGGTCTTTATTGAATCTTTTCATGTTTTTCACATTTGTTCTTCCTTCTATCTTGACCTCCTTATACCCTGAGCATCTTTGTTCAGTTCCACAATGTTGTTTCAGAAGATAATCAAGAGGCAAAAGGTAGGTCCATTGGAAGCCCTTGAATGTGTACATTGTCTTCTAGTGAATCCACTCCAGCAGCTTTTATAATTCAGTGCCATACTCAGAGCACATTTCATAGGCACTGTGTGAAGAATTTGAGGTGAATACAACATTTTGGGTTAAAACAAACTGCTTAATTTTGCTGCCTGTCTCTGATAATCTAAGCATTATTTCTATTTCTGAGGGATCAACCACTTTTGGAAGTCTCAGTTATAATAGTTCCACATTTTATTTGTCTTATATGCGGGTTTTCACATTTGACTAATTTTTTGCAGTTTGATGAGACTTAAATTAATTACACAAACTAATGGCATATTTATAGATACCCAGTTGCATGGACCCTGGGGAGAATTCCTAATAAATTTTTTTGAGTTTAATTTAGGTGATAAAAAGAAAATAAGTAGTCCACTTGGCCACGCCCGCCGCTCCAGTATGACCGAGGAGGACAAGGGAGCTGCTTTGGACACCAGCAGCCCAGTGGACAACTTGCAGTATGTGACCTGAGCGTTTCCACCAGGCCGCCCGTGCGGGGGCCCGGTATTTCTCTAGGTTTTCCCATCTTATGAGCACCATAAAAGGGTAAAAGATTGTAGCGATAGAATTTCAGGCAGAATTTTCCCTGGTTCCTTTATACAGAAACCCAAAATCGCGTGGCCGCTGCCGTGGCAGCGAGACCTAATATCATCTAATCATCAGCAATATGAAATGGTTCCCTCTTAACAGGTTGGACTTTGGTGGGAAACCCTAACAAGAATAGTAAGGTTTTTGTTGAAATATTGAAGGCAACCAAAGTGGTAGCCATCTCTCTAGATTGAACTAAGCCATACACCCACGCCAGCTGAGAAGAAATATCCTTCTTTCTCGGGAAGAAAGGCCGCGTGGCGTTAACCATAGTATTATGTCCATTAAGTTGACACGGACCTGGTGGCATGGGAATGGGATACAAGGGAATAAAGTATTATGTACATGGAACAGCAGGACGCTGGTGGAATCTCGAGTCAGGGCCTATACCAGCGCACTACTTTTGGTTCCAGAAACTGCAGACTTTCTACCAGACTATCAACTAAGCCAGAGCCCCATGCCGGCTGATGACGGGAAATAACCATCTTTTTCGGTTTTTTTTCTCTTTGTCAGGCAGCGTGGTAAATACTAAACAGGCGTGAACTCGGCGCGGGACGAGGGGGAAAAAAAAAATAGAAAAGTTATGTAACAAACAGCGGGACTTAATATCTCTACATTCTCAGCAATGGAGAACTATCAAATGATTCCTTGACAATAGGACTGTCTTTTTCTTTTTTGGGGGAAACCCCAGCAACAATAGTGAGTTATATGTTGAAACATAGAATGTAACCAAGATAAAGCGTAAACGAAGTGAAACTTATCACTTACAAGGGCGGGGACTGGGGGGCGGGAGGGGGCGGGAGGTATACTGGGGTGGTTGGTGATGGAATAGGGGCACTGGTGAAGGGAAGGGTGTTTGAGTATTGTATAACTGACATAATCCTGAGAACTATGTAACCCTCCATGTGGTGATTCAATAAAATTAAAAAAAAAAGAAAAGAAAAGAAGTAATAAAAATTAAGTAATGAAACATGAGTATCCTTATAGGAAAGAACTTAGTATTGTAATCTAGTAAAATTTGCCATTATTAGCAAGCCACTGTTTATAAAATGCACTACAGAGACTAAGCTAAATGCCAATTGTATAAAAGGAATAAACATTTCATGTTGGTTAATATAAAGGATACTGTTTTCCTCTGATTATTGCCATATATCAGACTTATATGTTGTTAAAATGCACATGGAAATGCGGAGTTCATGTAACAGACGTTGGTTAATAGCTCATTCTATACATAGTACAATTTTTATTAAGTGTTCTGACATTAAATAAATTCCATCTGTAAGACTCATTGGAAACTGAAAGTTACTATGGAAACAGATGAAGGGGAGACCTCCAGGGAGAACCCCCATATACACAAGCTGTGAGCTTTTCTTCCTGTGTGATTTCTTGCTTTACCCTGTTTCTGGGGTTCAGTCTGTCATTAATGTTCTGATAGGAAATTTTCCAAAGTATTTTGCAGAACTTATTTTTCTATTACTACCCCAGCAATTTAAAATTGAGTAAACACCATCAGGCCCCATTCAGTTATGCAAGGACTCATGATTCTAATTGCTGTTCTCTGAGCATTATATATTGTTTGCACATAATAGCATTGCTTTCCCTCCAGATAATCAGTTCAGTGACAGCTGCAATGAGTCTTCCTCCTACGATTCAGTGTCAGGTGCTCGCTCCAGCTTTTCCGTCTTCCTCTTGTAAGTGCTAATTATCTAAGTCTTCTGAGTTTAATATTTATGCTGAAGCATTTGTATTCAATAAGACCACAAACCAGGGAGGCACCTGGATTTCTTTCGTTTGGGTTGTACCCCTGGTTTTCTTCTGTATTGTCACCTTTTCCTCTCTGTTGTCATTATTAAAAGAAATAAGGGCATGTTTTGTGCAATTTTTAGAGTAATGCTAGTGAGGTAACAGATGAACTCTGGAATTTTAGCTTTTAATTCCAGAGGCATTTGTTTTTCATTCACATAAGGTGATCATGACTGGCGAGGTCGTCCGGCAGAAATTGCTCTCCTTTCAGCTCTTGGGGCTTGGTTACTTGAGTTCCAAGAGGCTGCAGTTGTCTCCATCTCTGTCAGTCAAAAGGGAGAGAGCATGAAGATGCACAGCTGGGAAATTTGATCTGCCCCATGCACAAATGACACATGTCAACTCTGCTCGCATCCCACTGGTTAGAGTTCAATTCTAGGACACCTCCATGGGTGATGCTATGTGAAATCTAGCTATGTGACCCACAGAAGGGGAACAAAGTGGGTTTGATTACCACCTAACCTGACTCTACTATGTGCAATCTGAGTTAGAACACTTAGTTGAGTCAGAGCATCATTTTAGCAAATCCACCTTTGGTTCCCTTAAATGCAGCACTTAACAGATCAGAGTAATCTCAAATGGATGAGAATGTACTGAGCCTTTAGGTGCCACTAGAATTTAGAGGCAAAATAATGACTCCAAGTTCTAAATAATTGGTGTAAAAAACTATGCACGCCAAAGGGCGTGTGCTCTCGAGGGCTCTCTGGGCGGCTCTGTCTCACCACCCGCATTCGGTGCTCTGGAACCGCTGTTTATGGGTTGGATTGGGACAGCCGTTGGCCAAGGACAGGCAAAGGAAGAATGAGGAACAAGCTGGTTGTTGATTACTCACTGTTTATTCAATCTTCCATCTTTCTCATCTCCTACACTCCTAACTCCATCCTCTCTCTGGACCTACCACAGCTCTGGATTCTACCCCTTCACTAGCCTCTAGCTCTATTAGTGTCTCTTCACCTTGCCTTCTAGGCTACATGCAGCCAGGTAGCAAAATCAACAAAGAAAGCCCTTCCTGAGGGCCCGGTATTCCAAAGCCCTTCCTGACTGCCAGCAGTAAAATACCTCTTAAGGTTTTTCTCCTTCCCTTAGTCCAAGAACTTATTCACATCTGATTACTAGTTATTTTTGTATGGACATAGCAAGAGATACATTGAGGCTTGCAAGGCAGCTCTCCTGGCAACATCTTGCCACAGACTCAGACTACAGCACTCAGGCCAGATTAATCATTCCTCACCCTAGCAGGGTCCAAATCTAGTTGTCACTGTTTGGATCATGACAGCATTTGTCCATGACCAAGCTCTTAACTTATAGTTAAGCATTAGGCATTTTGGCCAGGCCCATCTCGATGCCAGGGTAGCGTACAACTCATTGCTTGCCCTGGGTCCGTCCCATCCCTCGTCGGGACCCTGCTTTTGAGGGTGCTAGGAAGTAAGGGCAGCTGAGGCTTAGGTCGAGAGAACAGATGCCCAGGAGTCAAATATCATGTAGAGTCAAATGACTCTCAGGTTATAAAAGCATAGCATTTGCTAAGTCTTCCTGTGTCCATACAAAAAGGACATGGATCTGAATAAACTATGCAAAGGACTCAAGGAGAAGAGAAAAACAATATTTACAAGTCAACAGAACACTAAGAAAGAAGCTATAAATAAACAGAGGAATGGGAGCACTGTGACAGGAGTAACCCAATAAACCTAAACTATCAGAGGCTATGTTATCCTACAAATTGGGAAAATAAATATTTTCCATATTTAAAAATTAGAATCTGTGCAATCGGTATGAGGGGGAACAGGTAGGGACCAAGGACAGATTTAAAAATAAAAACTCTCAATTAAAAAAATGAGAAAGAGAAACCTTAGATGTCTGTATAATTAACTCAATTTTGGGCACTTTTGTTATGACTTTCACTGTCATTGTCACTGTCATCCCATTGCTCATTGATTTGCTCAAATGGGCACCAGTAACGTCTCCATGTGAGACTTGTTACTTTTTTGGCATATTGGATACGCCACGGGTAGCTTGCCAGGCTCTGCCAAGCAGGTGAGATACTCTCGGTAGCTTGCTGGGCTCTCAGAGAGGGGCGGAGGAATCGAACCCAGTCAGCCAAGTGCAAGGCGAATGCCCTACCCACTGTGCTATTGCTCATGTTACCAAAATTAGGTTTGTTTATCAATATATCAATAGTGATGATCGAATACTTTCAGCCATGAGTAGAAAAGTACAAATATATGGATTCATAGAAGAAAATTATTGAATTTTTGAAAATAATATTATGAAGAGATTCTTAAATCATGGCCTTCATCTTTAAAGTATTTTTTCTTATTATTTATACCAAATTAGTTTTTTTTTTTTCTATATTTAACCTCTCTCCTTCTCTCTCCCTCCTCCACCATCTCCCTGCTTCCTCCATGGCTCCTAGTTAACTACCTGCCTTCTTCAGCAGAAGGGTTAGAGAAGGTCAGTGAGACCAGTTAGGAAGCGTTGGTAGAAGTTCAGGATTGTGGTGACGGTGAGTTGGATAGGGGCAGTGGCAGTGAAATTGAATGGAACTTATGAGAGTCCATTCCTCAAGACTTTGCTCAGATGCATTCCTTTTATAACCAGGAAGGAACAAAAGGGGAAATTTAGAAAGGCTGTTTCTTACTTCTCATTGGTACTCCCTCCACTCCCCATGCTTGATCCTATCAGATCCTGTATTAACTTTTATGTTGAATCATTCTTTTTTTTTTTTAATTTATTTATTTTTAATTAGAGAATCACCGTGAGGGTACAGTTACAGATTTATACACTTTTGTGCTTATACTTCCCTCATACAAAGTTTGGAACCCATCCCTTCACCAGTGCCCATTCTCCACCACCCGTAAACCCAGTGTCCCTCCCACCCTCCCCAATCCCATCTCCCCCCCACCCCACCCTGCCACTGTGGCAAGGCATTCCCTTCTGTTTTCTCTCTCTAATTAGCTGTTGTGGTTTGCAATAAAGGTGTTGAGTGGCCGCTGTGCTCAGTCTCTAGCCCTCATTCAGCCCGCAACTCCCTTCCCCCACATGGCCTTCGACTACAATGTAGTTGGTGATCGCTTCTCTGAGTTGACCTTTCCCCGGAACGTGAGGCCAGCCTCGAAGCCATGGAGTCAACCTCCTGGTACTTATTTCTACAGTTCTTGAGTGTTAGTCTCCCACTCTGTTATTCTATATACCATAGATGAGTGCAATCTTTCTATGTCTGTCTCTCTCTTTCTGACTCATTTCACTCAGCATGAAACTTTTCATGCCCATCCACTTGACTACAAAATTCTTGACCTCCTTTTTTCTAACAGCTGCATAGTATTCCATTGTATAGATGTACCAAAGTTTCCTCAACCAGTCATCCGTTCTGGGGCATTCGGGTTTTTTCCAGATTCTGGCTATTGTAAACAGTGCTGCGATGAACATACATGTGCAAATGTTGTTTCGATTGTACTTTTTTGCCTCTCTGGGATATATTCCCAGCAGTATACCAAATTAGTTTTAAAAGGTCTAAATCTCTTTCTAAAACAAGAAAAACAATTTTTTAATACTCTAAATATCTGGCTCTAGTTATACAAAAATTAAGATTTTATTTCAGATAGAAAGCATGTGATTTGAGGCACCATGATTTCCAACACTGTTAATGTAATAGGGCTTGTGCATACAACTTTCCAACCCGCCCACACCACCCCACCCCCAACCACAACCAGAGTATTGTACTGTCACTATGCTGAGGACTGGTCTGTTCTTCAGACTACTTCTCAGGCCTGTTGCCTTTGGCTATTGGCTATTCCTGTACTATCTTTCTTTATTTCCCACCTATGAAAGGGCTCATTTTGTATCTGTGGCTCTCCTTCTGACGAACTTCACTCAGCATGAAATTTAAGTAACTTTGCCTAGCTTCGACTTCAAATCAGGCAAGACAAATGAAAATGCATGAAGAAATCAGTATTTCAGTGTAAGGCATGAATCGTTTTATGAAATGTATGGGTTTATTGTTTTATAATGAATACTCTAAGAGGTTGAACAGGATATAGCTTCCTGACTAAATTTGGCAGGTAGACGATAGAAGAAGATATTGAGAGGGACACGGATTTTAAACAATCTATAGAACACTGCCTGAGAATCTTGATAGTAAGCCAGCTGTTCTGTCTGAAATCATTTCCCAGTACTTAGACCCTACTTTCTTTTAGAAGGACATTTAAATTCTCTTCTTTCCAGCTGTTTGTACTGAACCATTAACCAAAACAAATGGAGCTATGACAGTTTCCACAATGATTTTAACAATGAGTTAGGGTCTAGCTGAGGGCCTCACAAAGGCCACATAATTACAAAAACCAATGGAATACAATATGGAATAAGTGCTTGGTGTTCCGTAAAACTGTGGAAATAATTGGGAAGTGGCAGTAATAGTAGCAGAATTTGTGAGTGCTCACTATACATGAAATATAATATAGTCCAGTATAACAGGACCATATTTGCATTTTGCTGAATTCCTATGTTAGTAGTAACAATAATGATGTTCTTTTGTGAGTCAGGAAAATTTAATATATCAAAAGTTTAAAGATTTCAAAAATTCTATATCTAAATATGTGCTGCTTAGTAAAATACTAATGGACACTTTCAAGAGTATAATTTTAATATATATTAATTAAAATGAATTCCTCTGTCCCTCTCGGATAGTCCAGCAAGCTACTGAGAGTATCCCGCCCGCACGGCAGAGCCTGGCAAGCTACCCATGGTGTATTTGATATGCCAAAAACAGTAACAATAAGTAACAATAAGAAACAATAAGTAACAATAAGTAACAACAATGGAGACTTTACTGGTGCCCACTCAAGCAAATCAATGAACACTGGGACTGCAGTGTTAGAGTGCTATTAGTTAAAATTAATACAATCAATAGTTACATCCTCACTTATAATATTCACACTGAAATCAATCATGTTGCTTGTGGCTACCATATTGGGTAATGTAAATATTGAACATTGCCATTATTTTATAAATCTGTGCCTTAAACTGTAGTCTGGAACTCATATTCTAGGTTGATTATTATATAATCTATGCTCTATCCTCTCCAGTAATTGCACGGATGACACACAGATATTTTTCAGAAAATTTGCCTCCTAAGACATTGCTTTATTTAATCATGTACTTCTTCTTTTAGAGACTAACATAAAAATGAACTTAAGTTTTTGAGTAATATATGCTCACAAAATTATACATTTTAAATCACATTAAGAGATCAGTTAGAATGCTTTCAATTTTTAGCCATTTGAGGGAAACTATTCACATGTAAATCACTTGCCAAAGTAATTTCAGCATTCTTCAAGTATTGAATCACTTCTCTAAATCCTAAGGAATAGTGGAGAACAAAATGGACAAAATCCTTTGCCATTAAGAACATTCTAGGGGAGCAGACTGATGCATTTATAATTTATTGTCATGTCTTAGAAAAGGATAGATTTATTAAGAAATAATAAACAGAGGCATAGAAATTCACTATTGACATTCTGTGTTTTTTTTTTAGTTTTGATTTTGGGGCCACATCTATCTATGCTTAAGTCTTACTCCTGGTGTTCTCTGGGGGCAATTTGTAGTGACAGGGATCACCTTGGGATTGATTCATCTTAGTACTGGCCCTTAAACTTTGGTATATTACAGAGTGAATGGCAGGTGAGTGTATGCTAAAAGCCTACAATTGATGGGGATTGAGAGAAGACCAGACTCTAGGCAAACTGGAAGCACCTGTGAGGAGGTCCAGCCATGGTGGCTGGACCACTGAGTGGGAAGGAAGCTAGAGAGGAAAGGATGGGATTTTGCTAATTATGCTGGGTTATGATGGTGATTTATTTTTTATGTCAACTTTATTGGCCTAAGGGCATCTCAGGGAGCTAGTAAAGCATTATTTTTGAGGGTGTCTGCAAGGACTTTTTCAAAAGACATTGACATTTGAGGACTAGATTGAGTACCAATCACCTTGACACTACAGAGAAATCTCATCGAATCTGTTAAGCAAACAAATAATAGCAAGGGCAGGGTGAATTTGCTCCATTCTGGAGCTGGAGAATCCATCTTCTGAGCATGGCCATTGGGACTCCTGGTTCTGGAGACTTCTGTGTTACAGAGGGCCCATCACACCCCAGTTTGAAGATTTCTTGGTTGGTACTGAAATGACAGCACTTGCCTCCCAGGCTTCCAGCTTAAAGGGAGGAGACAACAGAACTCTCAGCCTCGTTATCTTGAGAGCCAGTTCCTCATAATAAATTTTTTTCTATCACCTACTTGTGTTCTATTGATTCAATGTAATAGGCCAACTTTGAGTAATAAAAGTAGGGTTAAACAAAAACAAACATGTATGATTTTACTCTGTGTTGAGGAGGCACAGAAAGAAGACAATTTTAAGTAATAGGTAAACATTCCCATAAATTCCTGGAATTCTCATAAGTGAATCTTAAAATCTTTATATATATATATAATCTATCTTTAGATTAAATGACCATCCTTTATATTCCATTACATTTAACATAATATTACAACTATACTTGTACTTGAGTCAATAAGCACTAGCTAAGAGCAATAATTGTCCTCCTACTTTGGCAAACAGCCTTTTAAGTAGAAGCAAATCAGATTTTTCCATTGCTTCACAAGAACTTTAATCACTTGCCAACTGAGTCATCCCTTTCAATCTGGTTTTTGCCTACCTGACAACTAATATTTGATTTATGCTCTGCATTCATGTATTCATTTATTCACCCATTCATTCTCCTTCACTTAATCAGATCCATTTATTGCATTACTACTATGTTAGTTCCCAGGGAGTGAGACCAAGAGAGAGATAAATTCAGTCAGGTGTGTGACTTCTACTCCAAAAGTTTACAGCTTAGTGGAGATCATAAAGTATAGATGAAAGTATTAAAAATTCTAAACAATATTACTCAACATTGTTTCTGGTGAAAGCATCTCTGATGAACTACACTGGCTTGGACAGTCCCACTAAAAATAAAACAAAACAAACAAACCCAAACCAAACCAAACCAAAACAACAACAACAACAACAACAATTCAGGAGACTTAAGCAGATAAGTTTATGAAATTTTTTAGGATATTGACTCTGGTGAGTACCAATGGTGGCTTACATTTGGATGTGGCTTAGTTAACACCACTGCAGTGCTAGCATCAATTTGAGTTCTGATCTGCTTTTCCTTAATTTAGCACTTTAAAGCCAAAGCAGATCATAAGTGCTGCTAGAATGCCTCATTCCCTTATTACAGTTACTTAGAGAAGAGGCACTTTCCTCAAAAGTCATAGGGATGTTTCCAGGAATCCAGGACATCTCCAGGGCATCAGAAGGTGCTATAGAAGGAAAGTTGCTCCAACACTATTGGAGGAACCTGTTCAGAGGCTCCTGTTCAAGCATAGCATGCAAAAAAGAGGACTTTTCCCTCTTCTATAGACACTTTGTTTTCAGTATTAACTACCTTTTTTTGACTAAAGTGTTGAATTAAGAGTAATGCTAATAAAATCAAGAATTTAGGATAATTGAATGTTTTCTAGTGAAAAATACCATAAGTAATATGAATACATTTTACTTTCCTAATGTGTTCTGATTTAAAGCAACTGGATAGAATATTTTTCATTGATTTAAGAGCTCAGTTCTTAATTGCTATCTTTCCCTCACTTCACTTCATATTTCACTAGACAGATTGTTAAAACTATTCTCACATTTCTGTCTGGGATCTTGACTTATAGAAATTAGCTTTTTTTGTTGCCAAATAGATCATCATTTGGAAAATTGCATGAGAGAACAGGAGATCTAAAATCATATAATTAACCTTAGAAATAAGGACTTAAATTGTCATATTTTAGGCAGATGCTAAAAAAAATTCTCTTGATAAGGGACCAGAAGACAGACTCTGTGAATAGACTAGATAATCATAGAATATTCTCATTTTTCCATTTTCATCCTGTCATCTTGTGTCCTTGAACTTCTTTGCACTTTAGTTTTAACTCAAATCTTCTTGGCCATTTCTTGGAATGTAAGCTGAGTGCGTGTTGAATGTGGCATGTTCAAGAGATAAGGAACTCTCTTGGTGGTTTAGAGACACACAGGAGACATGGACTTCTGAGGGGTTTAAAATTAGATTCAAGAGGGAACTAACTCTCCTTGGGCGAGGTTCTGGATTATAGTGTGTAACCCGCCCCATACTAGCTTCAGCAGAAAGGTCATGCAGAGTCAGACCCTCAGCCCTAGAAATGTAGAGTCTAAAAATAAAATTTTAATTTATTATTTTTTTATTAATGAATCACCGTGTGGATACAGTTACAAATTTACATATTTTCGTGCTTGTGTTTCAGTCATACAATGCTCGAGTACCCATCCCTCCACCAGTGCCCATTCTCCTCCACCGATGACACCAGCATATCTTCCACCCCCTCCCATTCCCCCCAACCCCATCCTATCTCTGTGGCAGGGCATTCCCTTTTGTTCTCTCTCTCCTTTTGGATGTTGTAGTTTGCAATGGAGGAATTGGGTGGCCATCCTGTTCAATCTATAGTCTGCTTTCAGCATGCATCTCCCATCCCGAGCAGGTCCTCCAACCACACTTTAGTTGGTGTTCCCTTCTCTATCTGAGATGCCTTTTCCCCAGGCATGTGAGGCTGGCTTCCAAGCCATGGAGCAAACCTCCTGGTACTTATTTCTACCATTCTTGGGTGTTAGTCTCCCATTATGTTGTTTTATATTCTGCAGATGAGTGCAATTCATCTATGTCCATCTCTCTTTCTGACTCATTTTACTTAGCATGATACTTTCCATGCTGATCCACTTATATGTAAATTTCATGACCTCATCTTTTCTGATAGCTGCATAGTATTCCATTGTGTAGATGTACCAAAGTTTCTTCAACCAGCCATCTGTTCTCAGACACTCTGGTTTCTTCCAAATTCTGGCTATTGTAATCAGTGCCACAATGAATATACAGGTGCAGATGTCATTTAGACTATACTTTTTTGCCTCTCTGGGGGATATTCCCAAAAGTGGCAGTGCTGGATCAAATGGGAGCTCAATTTCAAATTTTTTGAGAATCGTCCATATTGTTTTCCTAAAAGGCTGAACCAGTCAGCATTCCCACCAGCAGTATAGGAGGGTCCCTTTTTCCACACATCCACGCCAACAGCAGTTGTTTCTGTTCTTTTGGATGTGTGCCAGTCTCTGTGGTGTGAGGTGGTATCTCATAGTTGTTTTGATCTGCATCTCCCTGATTATTAGTGATGAAAAGCATTTTTATATGCCTTTTGGCTATTTGTATTTCTTCTTTGAGGAAGCTTCTGTTCATTTATTCACCCCATTGTCTGATGGGGTTGGTTGTTTTCTTTTTGTAGAGTTCAACCAGTGCCTTATATACCCTTGATATCAACCCCGTATCAGATGGGTATTGGGTGAATATCCTTTTCCATTCTGTAGATTGTCTTTGTATTCTGGTCACTGTATCTTTTGCGGTGCAGAAGCTTCTTAGTTTAATATAGTCTCATTTTTTATCTCTGTTTCCACTTGGTTGATCAGTTGTGTGTCATCTTTGAAGATACCTTTAGCTTTAATATCGTGGAGGGTTTTGCCAACCTTGTCTTTGATGTACCTTATGGATTGTGGTCAGATGTTGAGGTCTTTAATCCTTTTTGATCTTACTTTTGTGAATGGTGTTAGGTCGAGGTCTAAGTCCATTCTTTTGCATGTGGTTGTCCAGTTATGTCAGCACCATTTGTTAAAGAGGCTTTCCTTGCTCCACTTCAAAGATTAGATGATTTCTGCTCCCTTATCAAAAATTAGATGATCATACATTTGGGTTGTGTGTAGGGATATTCCATCCTGTTCCATTGGTCTGCAGCTCCGCCTTTGTTCCAGTACCATGCTGTTTTAATTGTTACCACTTTGTAGTAGAGTTTGAGGTTGGGGAGGGTGATGCCTCCTATCGTCTTTTTCCCAAGAAAAAACATATGATCATTTCAGTAGATGCAGATAAAGCATTTGACAAGATCCAGCACTCAGTTATGATAAAAACTCTCACCAAAATGGGTTTAGAAGGAACTTTCCTTAAGATAGTCAAAGCCATCTACGACAAACCCATGGCAAGCATTATCTTCAATGGAGAAAAACTAAGGGCCTTCCCTCTAAGATTAGGGACAAGACAAGGATGCCCATTCTCATCACTTCTGTTCAACATAGTACTGGAAGTACTTGCAGTAGCAATTAGACAAGAAAAAGACATTAAGGACACCCAGATAGGAAAGGAGGAAATCAAGCTCTCACTATTCGCAGATGACATGATTCTATACCTAGAGAATCCTAAAGCCTCTACTAAGAAACTACCAGAAACAATAGGCTTGTACAGCAAAGTTGCAGGCTATAAAATCAATACCCCAAAATTTATGGCCTTCCTATACGAAAATAGCAAGACAGAGGAAAGTGACATAAAAAATAATCCCATTTACAACCGTGCCCCAGAAAATCAACTACCTCAGAATTAGCCTAACTAAGGAGGTAAAGGATCTCTACAAATAAAACTACAAAATGCTACTCCATGAAATAAAAGAGGACACGAGGAAATGGAAACATATTCCCTGCTCATGGATAGGAAGACTTAACATCATCAAAATGGCAATACTCCCAAAGCACTATATAGATTCAATGCGATCCCTATAAGGATACCCATGAAATTGTTCAAAGAAATGAATCAAACACTCCTGAAATTCATATGGAACAATACAAATAATTTTTTAAAGTTTAAAATGCTCCACAGGAGATCCAGGCACAGCTGGTTAGAGGGTCCATTCACGATCATTGGCCCATCAGAATGCCATCCCATTCTGCTCTGCTCTGTCTGAGCTGCATTTCCCTGGAAACTCCCTAGCTTCTGGCAGTTCCAAACAGTATTTGTCATTCTCCTAGCTATTCCAAATGTAGTTATAACTGTATAAGCTACTTATGCACCTCATGTTCCTATATGAACATTCCTGGTCACCATATAACCCCCTTTCTTCACACACTCAATTATTATTTATTCATAAATTGGTTTAGATTTTCCTTCCTTCTGGGAGCATTCCCTGGTCATCTGAGACACATATCTCTGCATATCTCTTATATATGTGTTAATTACACCATCTGTTCCCACCTCTTCTAACATTTATTTCATGATTGAAAATGTCTGGCTTTAATTTGGGGCTGCTCATCCCAAAATAGCACATCTGAACAAAGTCTATGCCCAGTAGAGACGTTTTTTTTCAGAATGTCTCAATTTCTGTGTACATGGGAAATCTCAAGTGCAAAGTAATTATTAAAAATGTATCTAATTTTCTTAGCATTTTCTCCTGATTATATTTATATATTTAATATGTAATACTTATACATTTAAATATTTTGTTTCTCCTAGAACCAAATATTTTTAAAAAATTCGAAAATACCTGAGGGTAGGCTTAGAGTGTGGGAGGCCCATCTTGATCCGCACCACTGTATATCGCCTGACCACTGCCAGGAGTGACACCCACGTACTGAGCAGGCGTAGCTTCAGAGCACTGCCAATATATGAACCCCAAAGTAGGTAAATAGATGAATTGATCGCATCTATCATGGGAAAATAAATTATATAAAAAGTGAGATAAAGAAGATAAAATAAGTGCTATAATAGGTGCTGAAATTAGTTATGATTTTAGAAGCAATAACTTATGCACTTTCAATCCCCTTCTCTGTCTCTGATTATATCCTACCCTTCTCTTCCCATTCCTCTCCAACTCCTTATTCTCCTTTTCTTCCTCCCTATTCTACTTGTCCTCCTTCATTGTCACCATGATCCTCAATCATTATTATCAATGCATCATTCTCGTCCTCCTCCTCATCTACATGTGAGTAACCTAGGGCTGCGGACATCACTCCAGTTATTTAGATGTGTGAAGTCTGTGTGTGTGTGTGTGTGTGTGAGAGAGAGAGAGAGAGAGAAAGAGAGAGAGAGATCAGTATGTGTGTGTGTTAAGCATATCACAGTCTTGGTGAGGTGTTGAACAGAATGCCTCTTCTTTTTTAATTTATTATTATATTTTAATGAATCACCATGGGATACAGTTACAGACTTACAAACTTTCATGAATGTGTTTCAGTAAAATAATGTTCCAGTACCCATCCCTCCACCAGTGCCCATTCTCCACCACCAATGTTCCCAGTATCCTCCTCCCCACCACCCCTACCCCTTCTCACTCCCTGCCTCAGTGGCAGGCACATTCCCTCTTACTCGCTCTCTCCTTTTGGGTGTTATGGTTTGGAATACAGGTACTAAGCCCTTTGACATTACATTAAAGTCACACTACATGAGAAAACCCTGCTACAAAGAAGACTGAAAGGAACCATTTGAATACCCATAGCAGGACATGTTGAGCCCCCAGGTTGCCACCAGTTGCTTTCTCTGCTCCTCAGTTCCATGGCCTCCATCAAAAAGTTAGTAAACCAAGTGGAAACAAGTTGAAAACCCTGCTGCTGAGCTCCCATCAAGTGCTGTCTCAGCCCAGCTGTCTGCTATCGATTGGAACACACCAGGCTTCATCAGTGCCATCACTGTTCCTTATATGCAGCTCTGGGTCCCTTGACTTTTCTTTGTTTATTTTTACCATAGGGTCATAATATGTATTACATGTATTCGTGCCAAGTGCAGAACTGTGAGGTATATAGAAATGTGATTCCATATTTGGCTTTGAGTTTTTCTTTCAGCCCCCCACAAAAATACTTATATTGAGTCAATGTCTAATATATATTTAAGCCATGATCTTCTATGGGCTGGGGCGATAGCACAGCCTTGCACATGGCTGACCCGGGTTCGATTCCTCAATCTCTCTTGGAGAGCCTGGCAAGCTATCAAGAGTATCCTGCCTGCATGGCAGAGCCTGGCAAGCTCCTCATGGCATATTTGATATGCCAAAAACAGTAACAACAAGTCTCACAATGGAGACTTTACTGGTGCCCGCTGGAGCAAATCGGTGAGCAATGGGATGACAGTGATATAGTGATATAGTGATCTTCTGTGACCTAAGGACTTTCACGTGCTGAATCTAGTGAGCCTAATAAAATGCCATTAGAAATACCCCATTCCAAGCAAACAAGCAAACAAAAGACATAGGGTTAGGAAAGGGTGAAAATGATGATCTGAAAGGTGAGGTCCATGCGTCTGAAGTTGGCCCCTTCTCTGTCCACTGTGGGTCTGGTGGTCTGTCAACAGAGATGTCTCCTCCTCAAGGTCCTGATGTACATTTCCTAGTCTGTGAAAATGTTGACATTATTGGCATCTGCCCACAGAGAGCCAAGTCACACAAAGCCCAGTCCTCAACCACTAGCCGTGTATCTCCCACATCTGCACGATGTGCAGGTCGCAGCCCAGCCTCTACCCCTGTTTGCAAGAACTGTGCAGGGACTTGTGTGGCCTTGCAGAGAGCCTCCACATGCCAATCACTCCATCAGACTGGTTCCTGCCTCTGCGCCATGCTGCTTTCTTGACCTTCCCTCAAGGTCGAGCCAATACCTTCCTGCACATATATTTCTATCCTTTCTAGAACACTTTGGAATCTGTATTATTTCTTTTTGTAAGAATAAACATTGGAAGGCACAAAAATAGAACAAAATAGATATATGTTTACATTTATTATCTTTATATGCTCATCACATCGAAGTCCCGTGTTAGGACATAATATTACATTTTTTTATTTATAGTAAGAAAAGTGAATAAGCCTGCAGTGAACATAGTGGAACAGATTTTAAGACTACTTACAATTTCTACTCCAGGTGTTGTTTGTGACTAAGAATGGGTCAACTTGGGTGTCAACCCCAATAGCGGGTATATTTTGCGTCTGCTTAAATTTGTTGTGACATTTTGAGTGTTTATACAAATCCTCAAGCAGAAGTTGTAGTCTTGAGAAGGAAAAAATAGCTTTTCACATTTTCTAATCTACACAATGACTAGGAAAATCACTCTTTATTTCAGGAAGAAAGTGGGCCATCAGTCAAACAATTTTATTCTGTCTGGTCTAGATTTTGAATAAGCCCAGGGGAGGAGTATAGCAATTTTGTTCAGCATTTGTGGCAGTTGAGGGGTATTTGAATTCAACAGAATATAAAAGACTGAAATAACTTGATTGTTGCTTCTAAGGAGAAAAGAATTAAATATAAAACCAAGCAAAATTTAATGATATGAATTTAAAGTAGAGAATAGATTTCTACTAAGATGCTGATTTTAGGGTCTTATTTTGATGCAAGGATTAGCCTTTTAGAATCATTTAATCATAGACTATTTTAAAAAGCAAGATATATGCCTACCTTGTTATTTTCTTCAGTGTTTGATTGACAATAATATGTTGTCATATTGACATTTATTTATATTTATTTAAACATTAGAGAAACACTTTATATAATCGCAAAAATGTCAGATATAAATAATTATGCCAGGCATAAAGTTAATACCTGACAGGGTAGCATTAATAACACAAAATATTTTTTCACATTTCTGGAGACTGGGAATTCAAGGTCAGGAAGTGTCGGCTGACATTTTTTTCTCAGGCCACTCTCTTGTCATCAAATGTCACTTTCTCACCACGTGCCCACTTGGTTCCCCCAGAATCTGTGTTATGACTGTGTTAGTTACTGATATTTCTCTGCTTGTAAGGACCCACTAAGATTGGATTAGGGTCCAAATGATTACAGTTTACATTGGATGTCATGGTGCCAGGGATTTGGAACCTGCATCTGTCAGCCATATGCAAGGCAAGGGCCTTTACCTGCCACATCATCTCTCAGGCCCTAATGGTCACAAGAATTTACATTCCAAGATTGTAGGATAACATTGGGTTTGTCCTTTTAGCCTTGCCGCAGGGAACTTAGTTTACCTTAAAGCAATGTCCTTTCTGTATGGACACAGGAAGATAGTTAATATTATGCTTTGTAACTTGGGAGCTGATTGACTCAAATAATATTTATTCCGGGCATTTGCTTTCTCGACTCAGTTGCCCTTAGTTCCTAGCACCCCAAAAGCAGGATCCCAACGAGGGATGGAATGGACCCAGGGCAAGCTGTGAGCTACCCTGGCATTGAAATGGGCCGGGCCAAAGTGCCACAATACTCAACTATAAGATGAGAGCATGGTCATAGACAAATGCTGTCATGATCCAAACGTAACAATGAGACTAGGATCCTGCTGGGGTTAGGAAGACTAACCTGGCCTGAGGACTATGGTCTTGGAATATATAGTGAATGTCCTCAGGAGAACCAAACTTTAAGTCTGATATATCTCTTACTATGCTCATACAAAATGACATTGCTAGAAATATTAGAAGTAAATTTACTATAACTATTTAAGTGGACTATAAAACCAAGTTCCCGGAAGAACATTTTATAGCCTAGTTCTCCCTCTGGAAGAGCCTGGCAAGCTACCAAGAGTTTCCTGCCCACATGGGAGAGCTTTGCAAACTCCCCAAGGCATATTCATATGCCAAAACCAGTAACAATGGTGGGTCTCATTCCCCTGACCCTGAAAGAGCCTCCAATGTGGCACCATTGGAAAGGACGAGTAAAGAGAGGCTTCTAAAATCTCAGGGCTAGGACAAATGCAGATGTTACAGAGACCGCTCAAGAAATTCAACAATCAACGGGATGATGATGATGATGATGATGATGATGATGATGATGATGATGATGATGATGATGTTTTAAGTAGATTACTAGCTGAGGAAGGAAGAAATCGACACACCCTTGTACACACCCTTGTTTGGATCCCACCCTTGAGGAGATCTCCTAGTAATCTGAAAGAGATTTTGTTAATCTCCTGGAGAAGTGGTTTTACCCCCTTTTTGTTGATTTGTTAATGTTCAATACACCTTTGTGTTACCGCCCTATGCGATTGCTATATAAACTAAGACTATCACAGAAGTAGGTAGAAGACACAGAAGTGAAGGAGAAGAGGAAGAGGTAAGAAAGAAGCAAGGAGAAGAGCACAGAAGTGGAGAGAAGAGAGAGAAGAGGGAGGGAAGACACAGAAGCAGCAGAGAAGACACTGAAGTGAGGGCAGAGGTAAGACAGAAGCAAGGAGAAGAAACAGAAGCAGAGGGAAGACAGAGACAAGAAAGAAGACACAGGAGAAGACGCAGAAACAGAGAGAAGACACAGAAGCAAGAGAGAAGACACAGAAGCAGAGACAGAGAGAGGTCAGAAGAGACCAGAGGAGAGACAACAGAGACAGAGACAGAGATAGAGAGGCAGACAGAAGAGAGCACAGCGGCACACACAGAAGCAGAGCACAAGGAGGAGCCATCCCAATCCATTCTATACACAGTGTCTCGAGAGCACCAAACGAGGGCGGCAAGAGAGAAAGATAGCCCCTGGAGAGCCCTTGAACAACGCAACACACATCATCCCCTCCCGCGCGCACATCTTTGAATTTTTTACACAAGATAGTGGGCCTTGGCAAGTCATTCTATTAATTTGAGAGGGACATAGTTCATCCTGCAAACCTCAAGGTAATTCATTTTGAAGCACAAAAAATCATTTAAAAATATACTAAGTGTGTGGGTTCTGTGAAATAATAAAAATGGAATTCCTAGATATAGTCATAGGTCTGTAGCTGTAGATAACATTCGATGTAGCTAACAAAAGTGTTACCTGCTACCTTCCATGTTGACTATTATCTCCAAGCCCTCTGCCCCGGATACTTATTAAGATCTATGGAACATGTGATTAATGCCTTATTTAAAGACAAGAATGGGAGAAGCGACCAGGCATTCTGGTGAGCAACGAGGCCCGGAAAATGCTCCGAACCCGAATTGGGGTCAACAACACCGGGGAGCCGGAAGGAGGAGGTGCAGCCACAACACCTTCTCCAGATGGAGCCCTGGCGACACTGAGCAGCAACTAACAAGGCTCCGGGATTCGGGACTGGGACACATCCGAGCCAGGAGACCTTTTCTAAAACCTGAAAATATACAATCTTTTAATGGAAAACTAATTATCAAATGCTTCCTTAGTAGGGTTATCTTGTTTGGGGGTATAACTCCCACAACAATAGTGAGTTTTCTGTTGAAATATGGAACGTAATCAAGGTGAAGAGAAAATGAAGTGAAATTCATCAGTTATACAGTTGGGGTGGGGGGCGGGGGGTATACCGGGGATTTTGGTGGTGGAATATGGGCACTGGTGAAGGGATGGTGTTTGAATACAGTATAACTGAGACATAAACCTGAGAACTTTGTAACTTTCCACATGGTGATAAAATAAAATTTAAAAAAAAATTAAAAAGATAAAAAAAATTTAAAAAAAAAAGAATGTCAGTGAAGTCTGACAAGACTGTAAAGCTTTCCTGAGGAAGTGCACCTCTGCTGAAGACCAAAAGGTGAGTCAAAGGAAAATTGATGAAGATGAAAGGAAAGGGTATTTTAGGAGAGTAAAATGATGTAACTAGTGCTGTACCTATGAATTAACTGTGTGGTATGAAACAGATGTGATAAATAAGTAGAGGCTAGAGTAGAAGCCGCCGAATGCTCTTGCAATGGAAAACTATATTAAGATGAAACTGGCACCAGAATGCCAAATGGATTGCAAAAGGAGAGACCAGAGGCCAATTAAAACCTTAATTAAATAAGTTGGACAAAGTGTTAATGAACTTTGAAGAAGTCACAGCTTAGAGACCAGCAAATATGACAGTATTATTCAGAAGCAAGTGGCAACTGAGAGTTGGTCATTTTTGTGTGAACACTACACACAAACTTTCAGATAACTGATTCAGAGTTAAAACACATAATAGATATGTTTTGTATTTAAATATTGTTTTATAGAGGAGTTGGTTTAAATTTTAGACATGTCAAAAGGTCCAAGCTTAGATAGGAAAGATGGGAATGGACAGTGAAGTATTATATGTCACAGTAAAATAGTCCCCATTTCATGCTTGAGGGAGTAAGGGAATAGACACTAAATTTTGTAGCGCTGGGGATTGAACAGGAGTTGGTTACATGCAATATCGGTTCCTTAATACTGGTGTTGTCTTTCTGGACCCTGGAATAATTTGTATTTATATGTTCCAAACATTTTCCTCTCAACAGCAATTGCTTCTGTAATCCCTCCACTGCGGAAATACCCTGGAAGCTCCCAGGAAGTGAGGTTTTTTTGAGAGGATGTTTATATGCACCTAAGTCATTTCTGAAAACAAAGGGCTTGAGATAGCACATTAGGAGCCAAGGGCTGGAATATTCTTTCCTTAGCTGTGAAGAACAAGTAACAACAGGCCACTTTTTTGCTTCCTCCAGACAAACGGGCATGCATCTGGGCCAGCTGAATCTTCTCTCCAGCTCTGTTCAGTGTGATCAGTGTCCAAATATTGTGAAAGTTATTCAGAATATTTCTTAATGTGATACTTTTTCTGCCCACATAGTTGAGTACACTACTTGGCATAATACTGAAGATTTTATAGCCTCAACTAATCAAATTTAACATCAGAAAAATGTTACAAATTACTAAGGCATTGTCTGAATGGTTTTTTCATGCTAATTCTCTATTACCATGTCTATGCATATTAAATTCACAAAGTTTCTGTAGGCATATTATTTGGTATTTATACTATATTTACTTGGTAAAGGTATCTATTTTAGAGGACACCATTACTAAGGATAATATCAGACATCTTAAATTTGACTATTGATAAACAAGATGGACTGCTTGGAAATTGTCCAGAAACTCTGTCTTGTTGCCAACCTACCACAGTTTGAGGCAGGTTATAAGAGACCTGATTCTGTTGAACCTGTTTATGCAGCCCAGCTTAAAGACAGCACATTCAGTGAAGAACAGCATGACTGTGAATAAACATTATCACACATCTTCTGCTGTGTGTTGCTGACCTTGGTCCTCTGCCTATATGCATGGTGACAAATCTGGTAGGAGAGCAGGTTGGGTACCAGCTGGTTTGAGGTAGCCACAGACACAACTCCCAGTGCAATAGCATGTGGCTCCTGGTCCATGAATCACAGAAATGAAACAGGAAATAAGAAAAGGCCATGGGAACTTTCTTTTATATATATATGTATATATTTATGTACATAAATATATATATGTATATATATATCAATACACATTCTGGGTGTCTCTTTGGAAGTTATTGGTGCATGCATTTGGAGTACTGCCTGTGCCAACTCTCCTGCTCCTCAGTTTCTTGTGTACTAGGTGGGTCCTTCAGCCACAAAGAGCTATATACCATACTTGAGTTAGTATTTGAGTGGAAGTTCTTTGGGCCACAGTGAAATGTATCACTGTGTGTGTGTGTGTACATGCATGCATATAACCTTGGTAATCTATATCATGCAGAATCATTGTACTTGTGAATAAGAATGTATTTTGGTTTCCTTTATAAAGAGTCATTAAGAAGTAAAACTAATTTTGAAATTCCAGCTAGTATCTGTGTGTGTGTGTGTGTGTGTGTGTGTGTGTGTGTGTGTGTGTGTGTATTCAGGAATAGGGAGCAAAAATGGAATAAGATGGATGGGCCACATCTGGCAATGATCAGGGTTTCTTACTAACTCTGTGCTCAGGGTTCACTTCTGGTGAGATTCCAGGGACCATATGCAGTTCTGGGAATCAAACCCGAGTTAGCCTTGCTTGTAAGGCAAGTGCCATAACCCAATGTACTATCTCTGTGTGCCGCCCCCACCCCCACCCCTGCCTCCCCCTGACAAATGGAAGTTTCTAAACTTAACAAAAGTTCTGTGCCTGTATTTTTTGATGTCTCTTCCTCTTGTTGATTTAGGAGTGACTGATTTTCAACAGTAAGATTAAATCACCATTTGGCTGGCATTGCTCTGAAGGACCATAAGAACATCTCACTTTCCTAGGACTTCACATGCACTTCCCTTTGGCCTTCATATAGTACAGAAGCATTACTACATTCAAATGCAGAAAGAATAGTGGAGGATCAGCAAGGTCACCAAGGCCACACAGGGAGCCAGTGACACATCCACAATGGGAAACAGGCACCCCCACATCAGGTATCTTTTTCAATCCTTCCTGTCTTCTCTGGACAGAGTGTGAACAGAAGGTATTAGTGCAAAAATAAAATCATTGACTGACTATTACCAGGGGTATCTGGGAGCCCAGGAGAGAGTCTCGACACACCTTCCCCGTGATCACTCCCAGGAGACTGACCCATTTCATGTCATGTGTGGTCTGGGACTCCCAACTTCCATAACTGGGAGCAAAATGCCTGTTAGCCTTTTTGGTCGCCCTGTTTGAGGTCCTTGTTGTGGCAGTCCTGAGGAACACGTCCTGGTACCCAGCACAGAACCTGCTCATAGGTTCAGTCTGTGGCTTGATGAATGAGACTCGTTGGAAGAAACTGCCTTTTTTCCCTTCAGCCCGAAGAATCCGAACCAAGGCCTATGAAATCACCCTCTGTTCACTCTTGTTTCAGAACAGCTTAATTGAGTTTAAGGAGCAACTGGAAGCAACTGGAGTTTGAGATCATGGAATTAACATGTATAACACTAGAAAAAAATATGTATTTCACAGATTGCATAGACCAATAGAAGTGTGACAAGTAGCATACTTTATTTTTTCCCCTGTTTTTTTTTTTGTAATTTTCTATTTTGTGTCTCAGAACTTGAAGGGAAAAAATGAGCTTTGACTCTCAAAAATTTTCCTCAAAAACAAGAGTTCTAGCCTTCACCTTTAGGCTTTGCATGTGCCCCAGGAGAGAATAGCCAAGCATCCTACAAAGCAAGCTCTAGCGGTGGTTTCTGGAGAGGAAAACCTTTTATCTGGCATCCAGTATAACTAATCATTCAACTCTCTTCAGAAAACTAGCAGCTTGACATTTAAACTGATGGCTTGAGATTTGTATTTTGCAGGCCACATTGATCTTAAAGACAAATTGCAAGGGTTTACGTAAATCTGCAAAACATAATTATCCAATTATATTTCATTGTGAATGTGACTTTCTGGCCATTGTCACAGAAAGAACAAAGGCTAGGCAGGAACAAGCAATTGACTTCTTAGGAGTTGGACTAATTCTGCTAATAGAGAGCCAACTTTTAGCTTATGACATTTTAAAATCTTTTCTTTAATGCTTGCACTAGAGCAGAGAAAAGGGGCTACTGTATCTCATGTTCAGTAAAGGCAAAACTCACTTTCAGATAGAAATGAAAGGAATGGGATGGAGATGGGAATGGGTGAGTTCATGCCGAAAATGCCCAAGACCTGAGTTAGATGCAGGCACCAAAAATAAATAAAATAAATGTAAGTGCTAAATATGGCTTTACTATCTGCAGTTAGCATACAAACTCAGGTTATTACATTACATCAATTCTTCACACATAATGAATTGTCATAAAAGGTATATGTTTTTTGTTTTGTATTCACTTGATAAAGAATACTTAGTCTTATGCAGAAGAGATGGAAATATTGCCACCCTTGAGTACTGAAAGCTTGGTGATTCTAATTTGGTGCTATTTTTATGGTGATGATGTTCCCTAATTAAAATCATTTTCATTTTTCTCGATAGAATAAGATATAGGCAGAAGATCAATTTTGGTCATATGTACTTATGGAAATTTTGGCAGAACCACCACAACAAAAAGAATTTATGAACCAGTATTAGGATGCATTTTTGTTTCTTTTTTTAAAAAACGTATTCAGTGCAATAGAAATAACTGTCGTTGAAAAGTCATTAAAGAACTCCTCCAATTATTGGTACATTGCAATGAGCAGATTCAGCTTTGAGTGTGAACGATTAGCCTAATAACTCTCATTACTTCTATTTTTGCAGTGCATTTCACATCTGTCCATCTTTTCTATTCAAACTACAACCATGCTAGTTCAGATGTCTATCTTTTCCCTGTACTGTTACCCCAAATAAAACATTTATTTCTTCTAATTCTGATCTATCTGAATGATCCACTCTCCCTGGGGCTGCCAGATTGCTATTCTAACAATATGAAAATCGTCAAAACCTAAGAAGCCATTCCTCAAGCGTTAAAGTTTAACAACCAAACTACCTAGCAAATGGAATTAGATCTTGTCTATACCATTAAACTTGTGCATGAAAAATTAACTCTAAGAATTAATTTTTACAGCTTCAATGTTTAAGGAAACTGGCTGCTTTTGCTATAACTTAATGGTAATCAGGAGGAAGAATCTCCAATTTGGAGTAGCTTGTATTTAAGACCTTCTCCTAAGTGACTCCTTACTACCATATCCATTAAGTGTTCAGATTGGCAGCTGAGTATCTGCCTCACTTCATTACCCTACCTCCTTGTAAACCTTAGATGTCCCAGAGAAAGTTGGATAATTAAGAACTTTACTAAAAATTTAAGAATAACTCAAAACCACAAAATGGAATTATTTTTAGAAACCAGAACATTTATCTAAATTAAAACATTTTTCTAAATTTCTGAATTCTCAGTGTTTCATCTGTTTTGAATCATAGAACCCAGATGTTTTCCAATATGGCTGAGCTAGAGGTTGACCTTTTTCCTGATATCTTAAAAGGGTCTTAGAATCTCAGTTCCTTCCTCTTCCTCTTTCTCCAGTTCTCTGCCTGTGTGGACACTAAGGTTCTTCTCTCCATAATCAAGCAAAAACCACCTTCAGCTTTCCGGGCCAGTCTCCCAGGGGTTAGCATTTCCTAAGAAAGAAAACTCTGCGTGACAGGTCCTCAATACATGCCCTTGAAGAAGGAAATCAGAAGTGGCTTGGTTTCTGACCCCTTCTGGCATCCAAACCCTTTGTGGGGAACACTGCAATTCCTGACACCAAGTCATTCTGGGCTCAGCTCGGAGAGTTTGCTTGACCAATTGGCATTTTAGCAAGCATGATGGTATCGAAAGACAGAAGAGGGAGTTTGTGTGCTCCCTCGCTCTCCCCATCCCTATTCTTTCAGCTCCATGAAAACCCCAAACTAGCAAGTGCTCCAAGAGCAGCAGCTTCCTGTATGACCAGTCCAGGCATGTAGCAACCTTTGGGTGCTGCATATTTCTGGAGATTGCACAGCATTATTATTACAAGAGCTAGCTCGGACAGCTCCTTCCAATCTATCTAGACTTCAGATATACCAGGAACAATTCCTTTGCCTTATTTAAGTCTACACAATAATAAAAATGTATAGATTAGTGAAATTTGGGATACTTTTATGGCATGTGAAAACCAGGATGTAACTCTTAGATTTTGTTAGAAAAGGCCAAAGTTAAAAACTGCTCCCTCCCCCCCACGCACGCAATAAACATTTTTAAATGGTCAATTGTGTTTCAAGAGTTGGGAGAAATGTAAGGAGATCACATCCCAAATAAGATTTTTAGGTAGTGATCACTCTTCAATTGCAGAGGAGGAAGACATTAAAGTAAATTAGACCCAGCCCCCACTAGGAGAACTCATAATGAGATATGTGGTATGGAATGAGTGTAGAAGTCTTTGTTATTAAGCTTCTCAACTAATTCTTCATTTTCACTGTCACTCTCTCTCTGCTTAAGAACAGCATCATCTCACATGTTGAAAGTTGAGCATCTATGAGGTACCCCTCACTGTATCAGACTGTGAGGCCCCAGATGAAGACAGCTGCTGTCACTCTGCAATCCCCTTCCAGGCACCCCAATGGCAGTAAATGAGAATTCTATGTGACTTTTCTATCTTGGTCAAAAGTTTGGCAACTGTTTAGGAGGACAATTATCAAATGAAAACTGTTGTTGAAATAGAACTTAATTCTTTGTCACCCGGGAAATAGTAAGAGGTCTGTTTTATCTCCCAATCTGCCCATAACAGAGAGTAGCTGTCATTATGAGCTATCTTAAATCCCTAAATTCTTCATGTGATATTATTTTAAGAAATCCAAGATAGGGATAAAGGTAGAAGACTTAAGAAACATAAAGGGTTTGCAAATCTTTGGAAAGTGAGACCCAAGCTCTGAAGAATTTATAGATTGTTCACAAGTTAATGAAGTTTTGCTTTACAAATGCTGAGTGTGAAAATCATTACCATTCAAATCAAGGATAATTTTTGTTTGCATGTGCCTATAGGTTCAGAGATTAAAAATGCACTAACATGCACTCATGCAAATACACATGGGTGTGATGGAGGACCCCAAAGGAGACTGTGCCTTTTTCAAATCTAATGTTTCTAAAAATTCTGTTATTGGTTTTTCCCTGAATTGATCATTTTGAAGCTTAGACTTGAAGATGAGATGCTTAAATATGCTCTGTGACTAGCCAAATATGGTAGTAAATTTAGTGTCTGAGGCACACAAAAAAATCTTTCTAATTTTGTGATATCTGTAGGACCAGAGAGATAGTATAGCTAGTATGGTGCTTGCCTTATGTGCACTGGACCTGAGTTCACCTCAGTACCTCATGTGGTCCTCCAAGCTCCTTGAGAAGTGTTTCTTGAGCACAGAACCAGTGGTAAGCCCTGAGCACTGGCTGTGGCCCAAAAACAAAAACAAAACCAAACAAAAAGTTTAGCCTAAAAATCGATGGCTCAAGTATTGTTATGTGTTTCATTCATAATTAAAAATCCAAGGTGCATTATTTTCCCCCAATTAGTTAAAACATATTCTATTATCCTGTTCGTAAAGTAGTTGGAGAAAGAGATTAATCCCACTTTTATGAATGATGTATGGCCATGCCATACATTTCAGAGTGTATTTTTTGTAGAGCGCATTTCATGAAATCAGGAAAATGTGATGGATAATGAACTATAGTAAATCTCTAGCATCTTCTCTCAAAGTAAAATGAAGTTTTGTTTAACTAGAGCTTTTCAGAAAACTCTGCTTAGGAGAGCCTTTAGTGATATCTTCAGTCTTTTGTCAATATGAACCAGCTAGACTTGTTCTCATTAACATAAACTGTAGGCTCATCTAAGGAAACTTCCCATTCAGTAATTAAAACAATGGCAAACACTGGCCACTTAAGGTGAGTTACTAAACGTTCTGGGCCATGTTTTCCAGAGCGTGTGTAGTAAATAGATCCTTGGTTTGGTTTAGAGAAATCTCAGGAACATGAGTTATTCTGGATTGTTTCTAGTGATTAGGCTTTCTTGGAACCTTGCCCCTCGGGCAAATGATGAAATTCAACAATATGAAATGAACATGCAACATTCTCTTAAGTTTGTGCATCCTAACTTATCTGTTTTTTTTCATAGTTCTCCATAAGGGAAATGAGTTATTTATGAATAAATTTATGAATCAACCAATAAATAAATAAATTTCCCTGAAAGTTTTATTTTAAAATTTTGTAAAGAGTTTTGGAAAATGTGTTATTGTTGAAAATAATGCAGTTTCCCTGGAGCTGTTGCTCAGCTTGTTAGCTGCTAACCACACAAACTAACGAGTTTGTACTGTTCTGTGAATTATTGTAACCAAGAATTATCAAATAATAGGTGGTCCACTTATAAGAATATTTTGTAGGTAAACTGAGGAAATAACAACATTACTATATTTGTGGTCACCAGATTTCTTTTAGGTAATTCATGGTCACTATAATTAATCTTCACAATACTTTTAATTGTTTGTTATGTACCATTTTTCCTCCTCTACAAATTATAAACTGTATTTTAGGGGGAAATAATCTTATATGACACGCTTAAGTTCACCAAAAGGTATCTCTGACCTATGTTTTTGTGCTCAACCATATTCAGGTTTTCTCCTTGAGATGCTCCTCTGAGATATAGAATTATTTTGCACCCTGTAGGATTCAGACTTGACTAGGTGACTTGCTCTGGCCAGTGAAATGTGAGAAATACTTTGTCACTTCTTAGAGAGCAGAGCAGAACAAGTGGTTTGCATTCTGATCTGTTATGAGAACAAAAAAGTTCAAATAGAGCTTGCTCCCTCACTGGAACTCAGCAGTGAGCTGATATTGAATGGAGGTCCAGCCAACTCAATATGGACATGTAATGTATGCTAGAAATAAGGCTTTATTATCAGCCACTGACATATATGGGTTATTTGTTATTACAGCAGAATCTTTCCTGACTGACACCAAAATCTCGGAAGCAGTGAGGGCAGGACATGCACTTAAAAAAAATGCTGCTAATCTCATGAGCAAGCTGGAGCAATAGCACAGTGGTAGGGCATTTGCCTTGCACGCTGCCGACCCAGGTTCAATTCCTCCGCCCCTCTCGGAGAGCCCGGCAAGCTACCAAGAGTATCTCACCTGCATGGCAGAGCCTGGCAAGGTACCTGTGGCATATTGGATATGCCAAAAACAGTAACAACAAGTCTCAAGATGGAGATGTTACTGGTGCCCGCTCAAACAAATCGATGAGCAACGGGATGACAGTGACAGTGACAATGAATCTCATAAGCATACTTGGGCAGATTGTTCTGTTTCTTTTTTTTTTTTTAAAGGAAATAAACTTATTAGACTTACTGTTTAGTGTTTTATTTTTGAACATATGTCATGCACTTAATGCATTTAGAATTTTTGTGACATGTTCATTTAGGTTCATTTAATGATGTGTTTTCCTCTCTTGGATCTCTATTTTTTATTGTCTTTGTACCTTTATTTATTTAATCCCACAAATGACAAATCGACTCACATTCAATTCCATTTTATTCCAAAACAACAGATATTTCTTTATAGCGCTGAAGAATTTGGCTAATAATTTTCCTCTCCTAGAAAATATTTCCTTATCAGCAGTGTACTTAGCAGTGAGTCAATTGAGTGAGGACATTCTAACCTATTTTGGGATCTGGACTGTGATCTCCTCAATACATATTGCTATTTGGTCATGATCATGCTTTTAACCACATGAGGAAGAAGAGCAGGAAGAGAGTGTTGTCCTTACCACATACAGGATATATCGCAGGCCTTGTGGATGGCCCAGAGGAGTCTTGTTCCAAGATATGTTGCCCATCTTCCTCCATTGCCCTCTAAAATACCCAGAATTTCTAACTTTCTTATGGGCTGAAGGTCTTGCTATTGGCAAAGGTGCTGTAGTTTCAGACTGAAAGCAGCTCAGGGACATTATTTATGGACTGGACAACCTGGTCTTCATCAGCAGTCTAAGTGTCCAGGCCTATTTTCCTGTGAGAAATATTTTTATTTAAAAATAAATAGATTAGAACATTCCTAAAGATAAAAAACAGCACACACATAAAAAGACTTTGGCTCAATATTTACTCAAATCTGTTATATAGCCCCAAAGGAAAAAAAAATCACAGTACTAAAATAAATCTTTAAAATTTTGTTAACAATTTAATTAAATTATTTTTTTGTTTTGTTTTCTGTACTAATTGAGGATGTGGTTTTATAAAAATGGCATTTTTTTTTGTTAGTAAAAATACCAGAGCTGGCATTTCTTGATTGGATAAATTATCTTTCATTTTTTATAAAGGATCTTGAAATACTTCAGCTTTCTTTTGAAAGGCTGAAAAAACCATGAAAATGAATCAAATTCGTGATTTTATAAGTTACTTTTAAAATTTTTTTGGAAAGGTTATATTTAAAAGTTGAATAGACATAGAGATATATTT
The DNA here is from genome assembly GCF_027595985.1 of Sorex araneus. Classification (NCBI taxonomy): domain Eukaryota; kingdom Metazoa; phylum Chordata; class Mammalia; order Eulipotyphla; family Soricidae; genus Sorex; species Sorex araneus. Next base: position 177,842,411 of record NC_073304.1, on the reverse strand, counting down.
GGTGAATTTGAAGAAGAATTAAAAGTAATTGCTTAGTGTCCAGAGAGATAGCACAGCCCTGTAGTCCAACCTGGGTTCAATTCTTGGCACCCCATATGGTCCCAAAGTACCACCAGGGTTGATCTTTGTGCACAGAGCCAGGAGCAAGCCCTGAGCACTGCCAAGAGTGGCCTCAAAACAAGCAAGCAAACAAACAAAAAACCCTTAATCTGAAACACAAAGGAAATATTGATAAAACATAATTAATCGACAACACTAGACCTGTGGGACCGTATCATAAGCATAGTATAAATGTAATTGGATTTTCAAAAATACATTAGCTGACCAAAGAGATTGTAAGGTGGGAAAGGTGCCAGAGAAGGGAAATGCTTAGTAGATTAGAAATAGAAAATGAAAGTTGACCAGTAAAACTAAATACAACCATTACTATAATTACATCAACTCACAATAAAAGTTAATGAACTAATACCTTTAATGAAAAGTCAAAAATTGTAGGGATAGAAAAAAATGGAATACCTAACTAAATAATGTCAATAAGGGGAGAATGAGTTAAATACAAAAACAAAGCATTAATCAATGAGCAAGAACATTGTACAGTTGGCTCTATTAATATCAGGTAAAGATCCAGAAGTAAGTATTATCAAAGAGAAAATGAACATTTCTTTCTTTCTTTCTTTTTTGCTTTGGGCATACCCCACCCCCACTCCCAGTCCTCAGGGCTTACATCTGTCTCTGTGCCCAGGGTTACACCTAGCAATAATCAGGGACTGGATATGGGGATCAAACCTGATCCTGTTCGGGGCAAGGAAAGTGCCTGACTTCCTGTACTCTGCTCCAAAACATGTATGTCTTAATAAAGAAAAGGTTAACATTCAGAAAGATATATCATTTCTCCCCTAATATTCACAGTGTTAGAAATATTCATTAGTTAAAGCCATATATGGATATTTTAATGGTTTAATTTTCAATGAGTAAGAAATATTTTGCAACATAGGTTCTTACAGTTATTTTGATAAGCAGAATTGCACAGCATTTATTTAGAAAAAAAATTTCAAATAAGTCAGTTCCTTTGTGTTTTCTTCAGCCATTTCCCAATGTTGGGGAAAATACATCTCTAGTAATTGGAATTTTATCATAATTCTTACCCAGAGGTACAAAATATCTGCAGGTTTTCTATAGCAATTTTATAACAATGACTACTTTAATGAACAACACTTGAAAGTTTTATAAAACAAAATATTGGAAGGTTAGGTTGTGCTTTCTAAAATCAGTGGAATCTTCCGCATGGATATATTGACACTCTGAAATTTTGCATGTAAAAACATGGTCTTTTACAGCAAATGTTATCACATTTTAGAGAAAAATTTCCATTCTATACTCAGATTCAAATATTGTAGGGAATATGAAAAAAATTATCTACTCTCATTCAGAAAAGATTATTTAGAGTCATAAACAAATGTGCCACCGTTATGAACAAATATCAAAATCCTAGGAAATTGCTCATACATTTTCCAGGTATTTATTTTCTGTGTTAAGAATGAAAGAGAGAGAAACAAAATGAAGGCTGAAGAGCCCTAATTGTACTAGTCTCCTCAAGGACAAGGTCCAGAGCTTGCAATGACCAAAAAAGCCTGGAGTCAGATTATTTTACTATGGCACTTCTGGGTTTCTGGCATGTTCTACCAGACAACCCATTTCAGAATTACTAGTAGAAAGTCCTGAGATTGATTATGACAGAACTATTCCTGGTTATCCCACCTTGGTTCTGGGGTTTGAACCATTGCTAGAGGGAGGTATCTGATGGCATATATTAGCTTACCTTTGGATATAATTTTGGTTTCTGTACCATTGACATGACTGCTTTTCAAAGGACATTGAAAGTTCCAGGCAATCCCAACTCTTTTGGTGGGATTTTAAGCACCGTTGAAAGACCCCTTTACCTTTAATGGTAGATAGTGGATAAAGGTGGGAGTGGAGGTGGAGGGTCAGGGGTACTTCCAGCATTGTTTAACCTCCTGTGGTTCTTCCTGGCAGAAAGCATAGCTATTCTTCCCCAAAAGCAATGCCAGAGACACTGCCAGGATATCTTTGTTATCTTGCCCATACTTAATATGCATATTTAAGAAGCTTTAATGGGCCTTCTGACTGCTTGCATAAGGCAATATCTTTGTTCCTTATATTGGTCATTTTTTAACAGTCTTCAAAGAAGTTCTCCTTTGTTTGGGGGTCATACTCAACTCTGTTCAGGGCTTACTCCTGGGTCTGTGCTCAGGGATCACTCCTGTCAGTGCTCATGAGACTGTATGTGGTTCTGGGGATTGAACCCACATCAGCCATCTGCAAGAAAGCAACAGCTGTTCTATTACTCCGGCCCAGGAAGTTCTTAACTAACATGTTCTCCCAAATAAACGCAAATGCTGCAAACCTCCAAATGAATGATTCCTAAATATTTGTGACCTTTCATCAAAATGCTCAGAGGATATTTAAATCTCCAGAAGTTTCCATTTTCCTCTTTGCTAGGCAACATGGCTATAACAAATCTTAGTAATCTGCAGAGACTTTTGCTAAAAACTGCTGAAATGAAGTTTCTAATGCTGTAGAATGAGCTCCGAGATAGTGTGATATGTTTCATCCTGTGTGGAAAGAGCTGTTGGATCTAAATCCTATCTAAAGGAAACCTTTTTAATTCACTCACCTAAATGTGAGGAGCTTTAGCTGTTGCCGTTCCTTTTCTGAACAGTAATCTAGTTCAGAGGTGTTAACAATGCTCTTCTTCCTGGACTTATTGTAATTTGTGAGGCTCAGTGCAGAAAATGCTGACTAAAACTTAGCTGCATGCCAGTGGCCCATTAGACAGTTGGACTTTTTAATAACCTACACGGATGTACACTTAGGCTGAATGAGACCTCATACATACCATTTGGATAAAAATGCATTCATTTCATGCAAGCCTGAGTAAATCTTCCCCACTGTGGTCCATTATATTGCTTAAAGGCTTAACCTTTTGTAGAACATAAGAATATGTTTTGCTTTTAAAATGAGGTGCTTTTCTTTTGTGTATGTTGTGGGGATTGAACAGATTTTTGGATTAATTATTTACAAGCCTTTGTAAATGAGTTGGGATTTTTAAATTTCTAAACAAAAGACTTAGAAAATATAATTATTTCAGTAACTGCTATTTTGATGTTTTCATAAGAAGAGTGTTATCATTCAAGGCCTGACATTTCCCTATTTATGATCCTTTTCAATCACTATATCACTGTATCATTATCATCCCGTTGTTCATCGATTTGCTTGAGTGAGTGCTAGTAACGTCTTTATTCGTCCTAGCCTTGAGATTTTAGCAGTCTCTTTTTACTTGTCCTTCCCAATGGTGCTGCACTGGAGGCTCTTTCAGGGTCAGGGGAATGAGACCCACCATTGCTACTGTTTTTGGCATATTGAACACACCACAAGAGCTTGCCAGGCTCTGCCATGTGGGCAGGATACTCTCAGTAGCTTGCCGGGTTCCCTGAGAGGGAGAACTAGACAATACGAGGTCCTTTTCAATACAGTAACAAAACCAACCTCATGATAAAGAAGCAGTTGTAACTTCACTTTTTCCACATGAGCAGCACTTCATCCTCTACAATTACTAGTTTTGACTTGATGGTGAGTTCCCTTGAGAAAGGAATATGGGTCTGGAATGTTGTTGCTCAATTTCCTTGAGTAAAAAAAAATATGTTTCTAATTTGGTCGACATCAAATGATTCAGTCTTATTTACTGGTTATATCCATTCCAAAGGTTGTAATGTTTTTAACTTGAATATTGTTTTCCAGTTTGTAAATGTGAATCAAGATAATTTACTTTTTGCTTTGTATGATCTGAACAGAGCCTTGGAAACAATCAATGAATCTATAAGTAGGCCATTCCAGTTTTGCTCATTAAAAAGGATGACCTTATGCTCTTCGGGGACTGACATTCTTTTGTTAACATGGCAAAACCCTGCTTCTTAAAAATGATCACCTGTGTTTAATGAAAACAGTCATAGATATTGTGCATAGGCTTAATACTCTTCATAGTAAAGAAGTTGTCAAACCAGCTCGAGAATCTTTATGGATGGGTATCTATGAGATCATATTTCTAGTGAGTTTTCAGGTTCAGTTCAGTATGCACAGGAATCAGGGTACTGATAAATACACTTTTTTGTTCTTTATTTGTTTTTGTTTTGGGGCCACATTCAGGGGTTACTACTGACTCTGTGCTCAGGAATCACTCCTGGGGTGCCCAGAGAACCATACAGGATGCCAGGGATTAAACACAGGTCAACTATGGGCAACATAAGTGCCCTACCCATTGTACCATCTCTCTGGCCCTAGAAAGGCACACTTTTAAATATTGCATTTTAAAAGGAAAACTATACAGAAAAATTAAAAATGCTTACTTTCCAATTTGCCCACTTATAAAATGTCTAGCTCATTATGAAATTTTTATTATGAAGTCATGATATTAGTAAGGACCTGGAAATGAACTCAGGGCCTCATCTTGAATGTTTATGTTTGTTACTATTTGGGGTTGGCATATAATTAACTAACTATGAACCAAGAGAAAGATATTATCCTGCTGATTATTTTTCTTCACTAGTTTCATCAACACAATTCCTTACGCCTCCATATAATCAATGAAAAGAACAGCTTGTATTGCTTTTTATGAGGAATATTTGTATATTTTCTATCACACATATCAGATTATGCCATTTCTATGTTTCATTTGCATATAAAGAGACCAGTATTAATAAACCAGTGTAAGCATGTCATTTGCACAGTAATATGCATAATAAGACTTAATAAAAATACCTTTATTCCAAATTTCAAACTTAGGAGCTGGAAATGTCAATGCTAGGAATACTCAAACATCACTCTGGGGATTTGGGCATTCTTCCCTGCCATTTTTTGCTTCTCTTGAGTCGAGAAACTCAAGTTCTACAGCAAGCAGAAGAAATCATAGCCATTGGCTATAAATAATGTAGACTTGTTTTTATGTAACCAATGACTGCGGTAATCTCTGCAGTCTCAGTAGGCCTTTTGTCCGCCTTCTCCAACACTGACACCTGTTGGTAAGCCTTTTCCCATTTCATAGCCTTGGTTCCATGCCCCTCTCTTCTCTTGTTGTAATCTCTGCAGTCTCTCTAGACTTTCTGTCTGCCCTCTCGAACACTGACACCCATTGGTAGGCGTTTTTCAGTCCCATAGCCTTGGTTCTGTGCTCGTGCTCCCCTCTTTCCATGTTGCAGACTCTGGCTCAGTGATGTGACTGTCCCTCCTGATAAAGCTCTCCGTAGGTGCCTTAATGCGGATCCCTTCCACTCTAGCTGATTATGGGCTGCACCTAATTGAAAACTAATGTTAAAACTCTTCCAGTGGTGATGAAGAGTTCTGGGGGATTCAGACTGCCCTTGTGGTGATTAGATGCAGCATATTATTTGGATAGCAATTCAGGGAGTCCATCATTATCCGCATCATTCCTCAAAAGATAAAACTGAGCATTAAATACACAAATCACCCCAAGTTCCATCATTAATGTTGAAAGTGAACTTGACTTGGGGGTAAGATTCCAAATTCTGTGCTCCCATTGGCTGTGAAGTCCTGTCCTTAATATAGAATTTATTGAGTGACAGCTATCTGTATATTTTGTATACCAGTGAAAAGTGGCCCATTTTCATTTATTTTGTTAAACTTCCTGTACATCATTCTCTAAGCCCGTCTCTGAATTTTCCAGAGGTAACATTGAACATTGCCAGCTTATAGGCTCAAAGAGTCGAGGTACTAGATAATGCAGGTACCAGACAATACAAGGTGCCATCCAACTCGGGACAGCAAAGTTAGTGAATATCCTCTTATTTGATTTCACTACATATTGACATTTTTAATAACAATATCATCATATCAATGTACAACACATCTAGAATCCAGAGGATACCATAGAATGTGGGTTCTGAGCTTCAGATTCTCCCTGTGCCCCCTCCTGTCTCCCCACCCCCCATTAAGCTGTTAAATGCTAATGTTTTGCTGATTGTTTACACTTCCTTTTACTTAAAAATATCCTGCTTGTCTGGAAGTATTATATATGAATGTTTGCTGACAGGTTATTCATCATGGCGATTAGTAACACATATAAATCAGTTGCAATATACAAACATTCTTTTAAAATGCACATAGGAGAATTGATTGAAATTCACAAGGAACCATTAATCAACATCCAATTCAGATGAGGATACAATTCAAGGGAATGTCAAGAACTGGGTAGAAGGAGTCATAAGAAATAACACAAGACATATCTCCCTCCCCCTCCTCTCCTTCCTCTTCCCTCTCTTTTTCATCTCTATACCCTATTCTCACTCTCAATAAAGTGTAAAATCATTGACTAAGGTTTCAGACAGATGCCACTGAAACCACCCACCCAATTTCCGAGAACTTGTTTTCCTCAATAAATAAGAGCTCACCCGCTGACCCTATTATGGAGAAAAGGAAAGAGAATAGCTAAGTCTATTTATTCCGGGCAGCCTGGCTGTAGACTTTCAGCAAGCATGGCCAACATGTCTTTCCCCAGAGAATTCTGATGCCTGGCCCTGTGACCCAGGTGTCTCTCTTATTTAACTCTTTCTCCTGCCTCCCCTGTTCTATCCCTCTTCTCCTACTTGCCATCTTCTAGCAGGAGAGTTTGTGTCACAATACACATATGCTGCCTACTTTTATCTGAGTGATTACTGTTTATTTCTCGGTGGTGATGGAGGGGCAACCTGGAGGTGCTCAGGGCTTAATTCTGGCTCTGCACTCAGGAATCACTCCTGACAGCACGTGTGGGACTACATAGGGTGCCCGGGATTGAGCCTGGTGGAGTATATGCAGGCCAGCACCCTTCTCTCTATACTGTTGCCCCAGCCCCTGGATTCTTTATTAGTTATTCCTATTAAGATGCTCTCAGCATCAATTGTATACAGAGAATTTTTGAAGGATGAGAAAGAGGAGTGGGAAAGGAGAGAGAGGGAGAGACAGAGATAAAGGAAGAAAAGGGAGAAAAGAAATTTGGGAATCAACCCAGATCACCATCAAGTAAATACTTGATTATATGATGTATTGTAAAAATGTTCTATGTCATTTTCAAACTCTAGATCTAAACTCCAGACTGGAAGATTATATTACATGTGAGTAAAATCTTAAGTGGAAAATGCCATTTCACTAGAAATTTTTGTTTAATAAAATTAATTATATATCCCAGTAGGATGCCTATTATTTCCAGAAATATTTGCTACAACATAGACCCAGCTCTTTGTGGTAATCTGACCATATATATTTAATATATTAAGCTTACATTTCTGATTAAAGATCTAATATTTTTAATTACACAACATAATTGAAAAAATGTATAACTTTCAATTGGGATATTAGTAGAATGTAATGTTGTGGTATTAGATGTTTTCTCCTTGGTTTAAAACTATTTTCTTAGTAACTGAGCTTTGGTGAATTAAGAATGTGGACTTAGATTCAGAATAATCAGAAGTTCGAATGTCTCTCCCTCTCTCTCCTTTCCCACTCCTCTTTTATCTTCTCACTGTATCACTGTCATCCTGTTGCTCATCCGTTTGCTCGAGCAGGCACCAGTAATGTCTCCATCGTGAGACTTGTTGTTACTGTTTTTGGCATAGCAGAGCCTGGCAAGCTACCCATAGCATATGAATGTGCTATGGGTAGCTTGCCAGGCTCTGCTGTGAGGGTGGGATACTCTTGGTAGCTTGCTGGGCTTTCCAAGAGGGACGGAGGAATCAAAGCCGGGTCAGCTGTGTGCAAGGCAAATGCCCTACCTGCTGTGCTATTGCTCCAGCCCCATCTTCTCAATTTATTAATACCTCTCTACTTCAAAAATCTCTTTTTTAAATGGATATTAGAATGCTGCAACTCACATTGGATTAGCAGGGTTTTTATTAGTTGCCATTGTGTAAATGAGAAACTGACATAGGTCTCTAGTAATATCCTTGCTAACCTTTTTCTGTTTTGGAACTTTCCTTCTTATCACCACTATCTCAGAATTAGCCATCAAAACTTTAAAGGGTCCTATACATTCTGGAGCTTTTTGAAATAATGGTGGAGTCATAATTTATATTCAATTAGTGTGTCCCTGGAGAATATTTTCTCTTGATGAAATAATGAAGATAATTATGAGAACATGTATGTACAAATTTTGATATTTGATAAGTGCTCAGTAATTGCTACCTATGAATCTTTGAAGCAATTTGTCATTGCTTTTAGGCCTCTGTTAACACTAGCTAAAGGTTATCTTTCAATCTTAGATTTATTATTTCAGTAGGTAAATCCCCAGTACTTACTGTATGTTAAGCATCAGGATTTGGGGAAGACAAAAGAAAATAAAACAGTGTAAACCTGCTCCCCACAGAGATGGTTACATTCTAGAACGTGTGGGGCTGTACACAAAATTAGGATGAATGAGTTGTTTGTGTAGTATGTCAGATGTTTATACACAGTAAAGGAAGTACAAGAAATATGGGCATATATATATACATACATACAATTAGTAATTATACAGAATAAAGTATTAATAGCAAATGGCAAGGTACAATTTTGCACAAACTCTGAATCATTGACATAAATCTTTATGAACCTCAGTGTCTTCATTCAGTGCAAGAAGATTAATATTTTCCCAGAAATCTTCAGAAACTATTGTATCTAAAAATTAGATATGAGCATTGTATGATGTGAAAATTATATCCTGCTTCTAAAACAATTGATACTACAATACCTCAACTCTCCATCATGCTTACCAATTAAGTATATGGTTTCAAAGGAAAGACATATGGCATGTCTCTCTTTACATCTGGTACTGTTTGCGTTATAGTGTTGCATCTGCTATTTAATTTAGAATAAAATTTTGGAAGAGGGATATTAGGAAAAACAGAAACCATAGGAAAAGCTAATTATGGTGGGTATAGAAAGTAGTTGATATTTGATTTAGAAAGTAATATTCTAGGCTCTAGTGTTACCTGAGCACATGTCACTACATGTCAGCACATGTCTCCCCTCTTGAAATGAGGACTTTCCTCCATCAATGCACAGATGTGTACTGAGGTTCGCTCTCCAATCTGGAGAAGCCTGCATTCATTCTCTCTCTCTCTTTCTCTCTCTCACCCTCTCCTTCCTCAAAATTTCCAAATAAAACCTATTTTTGCTTCAAAAAAAGAGAAAGAAATATTCTACATTTGCATGTGTGTTTAGGAAAATTTTATGATTTAACTAGCAATGCAGTATAATTTATACCCATGGGTGACTCTTGTGATCTTACTCTACCAAATTAAACTTTTGGATTTCATAAATTTCTGTATTTCTCATTTGCTATTTTATTAATGTAACTTGAAAACTATTCCCATAGGGTCCAGGCCTCTCTTAACTCATGCCATGATTAAGAGTAGTCAATTTATTTTTCTCTTTTAAAAAAATTACAAAAATGATCAGATCACCAAGCAGTGTGCAGAGAATAAAGATATGGACTAAGTGGCATAAGGACAGTGGTGGACCCCTGCCCCCAACCCCCGCCATCACACCACCACCTCAGTTTATCTATACAGGCTTATGAGGTTAACTGGAAGTACCAGTTATTTCTCCTTCTTGCTGTCTCTGCCTCCCCCTATAATTCTTCCACACCCTTTCTCTGTTTTAAGAGCAGCTCAGTCTTGGGAACTTCGGTGCAGTAACTATACACCAAACAATATTATTGGGAACAATATTATTATAACCGAGTCACCTAAACTTGTAATAATAAAACATAATGTGGGGGGTATAAAGAAGTAGAACAGAGTACTTCCTTGGGCACTGTGAAAAGAGAAATTGAGTTAGTCACCAGAGGAAGCAGTGAGAGTAACAACTACTGCCCCCATCTCCCTGGTCCTGGGCCTCACTGCCCATAGGAGGAGGCTGGCCTGGTGGGATGTGGGATAAAGGTGGGGGCCGCAAGGTGAGCATGTGGCTTAAGAAAGCACAGCCTTGTGGAGAAATGGTGCAGAAAGCACAAGCCTGGAAACTCGAAGAAACTGGAAGACCAGGTCACAGGCAGGCAGAGCTGCTGCAAAGGTGTCCGCCAGCAGCGCTCTGTTCACAACCTCTAAGACTGGTGTGGACAAGGATGTCTTGAGACAACCATCTGCTAAAGTCCTCGTGGCTCTTCCGTGCTTCCTTCCTGGGAGAGGTCCACACCCCCACATCCTGGACACCTCCAGAGCAAGCGTGGTGCTAGCATGGTGCTTCTCAGAGCTAGTGACTCCAGGTAGTCATGCTTCTCAAGGCTTTGGCCTCGGTGAGATGAAATGAGATGAAAGGGATGGGTAGAGTCCAGTGATGTTGTCCTTCCTTCACTGTGAAAAAGGAGTGCTTTGAGTCATATTCCAATGTGCTGTTTGTCTCTCTCGACTGAGCCACTCAGCAGCTTTGGGATGAAAGCCAACTCACGAATGTTCACTTCTCCACAGGGCTGGTAAACTGAATGAAGGGAGAGAATATGGATGGAAATAGGTCTCTCCAGAAAGACCCATGGTTTAATCCTCACTTTGGTGTTTTTATTCCAGACTCACAGACACCTTGTCAACCTTATCCAAGCGGTTTCTCATGGCAGCGGTATAGCACATTATTTCCCCTTCTTGCTGTCTCTGCCTTCCCCTGTAATTCTCCCACACCATTTCTCTGTTTTAAGAGGAGCTCAGTTTTAGTCAAATGTGGCCATTATCTTGCATTATTTTTCTGCCTTATGTAACTAGCAGCGTGCTGGACCCTGCCAATCTACCTTTCAAAGAAGTTACCGCATCTCTCTTCATCTCCCAGTTTCCACCACGAGGGCTGAAATTCAGACCCCTTTTCTTTTTTTCTTGGAATTTTGCATATATGAAAGCTCTTCTTTCTGTTATCTTTTACCTCCAAGTCCCCTTCCTTTAGTGGATTCCTTGAATAGCAAATCAAAGACCCCGTCCCCATTAAAATCACTCAAAACCTCAACACCTCGTAATATCAACTAATTAAAATCTAAACTCTATTACAATGGTTCTAATCAATTTCCCATAATTTTTCAAACGTGATTATGTGAGGAATTAGATGAGGAAGTTGACCACTTACATTTTTGTTATGTAACATATCAGTTGTGCAGTCAGGATACTCTTGGTAGCTTGCTGGGCTCTTCGAGAAGCACATATATGTATTTCCCTCTATGATTTTATGGAAAATGCGTAAGGAGTGTCTTATTATTTGTCATGTGGCTGCTTCCAGGAATATGTTCACTCATGCATGAGGTTCAGCCAGAGCATGTGGAAAGCGGCCTGGAGCCTGGCAAGCTCTCCGTGGCGTATTTGATATGCCAAACAGTAACAATAACAGATCTCATTTTCCTGGCCCTGAAAGATACTCCAATTGTTGGGAAAGATGAGTAAGGGAAGACTGCTAAAATAACGAATGAGACGTTACTAGTTCCCGCTTGAGTAAATCGATGAACAACAGGATGACAGTGATGACAGTGACAGTGATCAGTTGTAGTAGCTAAAATTAGCCTCATTAGTACTTTCTGAGTGGTAATCCAAGATTAAATGGGAACAATTAAAAGTACCTTTGATATCAGCTTCAAGTTCTCTTGTGTTCATTCTCTCTTTTTCAAATCAAGGACTTATGCAAGTTTTGCAAACTCCCTAGAGAATTATTGAATACTATTTGCGTGGTGCTGAGTACTGGTATCTTTGTTTCTTTTTTGTTTTGTTTCTTTTTGACAAAGTATCATAATTGATCAACAGGAAGTAGATAAGTAGGCAAAAAATAAAACCTTTAAAGGTGACATAACCGCATGCTCTGAAAAGTAAAGTATTTAATTGTAATAATAATTAACTTAAAATGTTGCCTGTTAGGTTTAACTTTAGCTAAAATTTATTTATTTATTTATTTTTATTAATTTTTTAATTGAATCACCATGTTGAAAGTTACAAAGTTTTCAGGCTTAAGTCTCAGTTACATAATGCTCGAATACCCATCCCTTCACCAGTGCATATATTCCACCACCAAGAACCACAGTAAACCTCCCCCCCCACCCCCCCACCCCCCACCCCGCCTGTGTAGTTGGTAAATTTCACTTTACTTTCTCTTTACTTTGATTACATACAAACAAAAAAATCACTATTATTGTTTGGAGTTCCCCCCCAGAGTCAGCTAAAATTTAAATTCTTAAGAGTGTATTCATTTTAAACACTTTTTTTTTCAAATAAAATTCTTTTTGTTGTGCATCTGTATTCACTGGGAAAGTGAGAAGTTTCATTAAAAGGAGGCACCTTTGCCACCATTTATAATGTTGAAAATCATTTAGACAATGAGTCATTGAACCTGTTTATTACATCTGAATCTACATTGACAGACAAAAACAAAGGTTTATTTTTAAAGGATAATTTTGCCCTATTTGGTTTTAATGTGTTAGAAAGTGTGTGTTGTGTTTGGCAAACACACCATATTACATCTCTGAAGACAAATATTTTTAAGTAATACTTCTTGTTTTTCTACCTTGAGCTAATCCAAAAAGACATCAGCCCAGCAGTGGCATTGAAAGAATATAAGGATTAGTCGGGTCACCAAACCTTTTCTCATCTTTCTGCGCAGAGTTCCTTCAGGACCATTTCTCAGATCCTCACAGAGTGGAGGAAAATTCCAGACCCACAAATAAGGGTGAGGGCTCCACCACCACGCCTGGGGTCCCGCCCCCTCTCCTCTTCTTCAGTCCTGTCTCTAACTCTCAGGAGAACCACCTCCTGTCTGATGCAGGTGGGAGAGATAACTCCCCAAGAGGTCACACCTGCAGGTCACCTGACTCTTGGCTCTGTCCCCACAGAGTGCAGGTGACTTGGATGAAATGGGGAATCAGAGGAAACAGTGCTGACGGCTGGAGAATGCCTGGCGTGGCTCAGCATTGTTAAGTCTGTGATATGCCACACAGTCTAAATATGTACTGATTCAGTAGCTGTCTTCATATAGCGTCAGCTCCAAGGAGACTGGGACGAGATTGATTTGTTTCTTATTCCATCTTGTTTCTGGTCCACGGGCTATTGGAAGACCTCATCTGGAAGGTTCCCGATGGATATAATTCATGGAAAGGTGTCTTACTTTTAGTTAACTAATCTGAAAGCTATTTAAAGTTAACTTAGGGCCAAAAAGTTACACCTTTCCTTTTACTGAATTTCACATCTTTTGGTGTTGTATCCATGGTTTATGCTTATGTCTATTCCTTGCCAATGTCTTACATAGAGTGGATGCCAATAATTAGTGCCAGAATACAATGAAATAGCATAGAATGAAAATCAATAATACAGCTTCATGACCAGACTGAAGCGCTACTTACCATTTGCTAAATCTGTAAACGTTGGAATTTAATGGTTTACAATAATGTTCATTACTGATTTGCCAATATGTTTAGTCTAGGTTGAGTTTGTCCCTTTGCTCTCATGATGTTGGACCTACATTCTAAAGCTGCTTACAAGAAAATTTTGATTCAGAAAAAAATTTTTTTAAACTAAGGAAGCTAAGTGTTAAGTCATGACTGGATAGAATCAATGTATGAATGTTCATTTTAATAAAGGAAAAAGACTAATGACCTCTGCTTAAAAGAGGACAGATGGATTCAAATTTCTCAGAATATTTCCTTGACTTCAGGAGAACTGGAATAATAAACTGTCATTCTCTCCAACATAGTTTCTGCCTGAGCAGGTTTTATCAATGGGCCTGTCACAATGCTGAAATTGGGAGTTCTTGCCATGTTGTTTCATAAATCTAATTATCTCGAATCCTTGCAGTATCAGCAAAAAGGAAAAAAAAATATCTCTCAGAGCCAATCCAAAATGGTCTCTTTTTAATTTCATTTTTATCTGTGAAGTTGTGTCTTTACCAAGTGGTGTATTTATATTATTATTGAATCTAGACCTTGAAAACCAGGAATGATATTTTTTCCTATTGTCCTTAGAATGTTAAATTATTTGGCACATAGTGCAATTGTAACTCTTGGTCCTGATGATAGGGAAAACAGTGGAGACTAGTGATCCCCTGTGGTGAGGCTGTGTGTTGGGGTACAGGTAGCCTGGTCTTACCAGCTACTCACTGCAGCATCTGTAATTCTATTATCGGATCCTTTTTTCTTCCTCGAATTTTTTTTGTTTTGTTTTTTGGGCCACACCCAGAGGTTCTCAGTGCTTACTCTGCTCTCAGGAATCACTCCTGGCAATGCGAAAACTGAAGCCAGGTCAAACACTTGCAAGGCACGAGCTTTATTTGCTGTATTATCTCTCCAGCCTTGATACCCTTGAGACATAAGGTATTGTGTTTATGGGAGTCTCTGATTTATTTTTAGTTTTCTTTAATTTTAGTTTCTCTTTAATTTTCAGACTTTACCCATTTACTAATTAACCTCTGCACCTTACTGTGATAAGTAAGATAAGTCATTATTCCTCAAGAAAAGAAAAGGAAACTGGAACTCAGCTGGATTCACTTATTTGTCCAAGGACTCAGAGCAAGCACTCAAGCCTTCTAACTAGACCATCACCAATACCACAGCGTGTTCACTGTTTATTTTTCTCTGTATTCTAACCCCTTCTTGTTATTTCTTGTCCTTTTGAGAAGTGCTCTTTAACAGATAAAGAGTGATATTAGTTTTGGTTTTCACGAAGAGAGCTTTTAAATAGTAAAGACTGGCTTCCTAGTTCAAGACCTTTGACATTCATAGTTAAGGTGCAGTGATGTCCTGGGAAAGTGATCGCCGTGAAGGAACAGCGAGGAGGTCAGGTGCAGACATAGAACAGGTATGTTAGAGCTTGGAAATGGCAGCTGGGGGAAGTTTGGGAAAGAAATTTCAGTCCTGTATTTCTAGCTGTGGGATTGCATAGATGATGGTACAGTGTGTATAATACATAATGTAAACCAGGTTTGACAGTGATGATTTTAATAAATGTATAAGAATATGTTCAACTTTATTTTCTGGGTTACTTTCCAGAAACCACAAGCTCTCCTGTGTGCAGAGAAGGAATGCTTATTACTCTGACTGCCCTTTGGTGCTACAGAGATATAAGTGTGCTCAAAGAGTAGATTAAATACAAGACTTTCAGTGAGCTAGACATAGTCAGGGCTAAGGCACTTTCCTTGCACACAGCTAACTTTGATGTAATCCTTGGCACCAGAACAGTTCTCTGAGCACTTCTAGGAGCAATCCCTGAACACAGAACCAGGAGTAAGCCCTACTCACAATCGGGCATGACCCAAAGTGATCACACCTACCCCTCACCTAATAATTTGAATTTAAAGAGTCAAAAGGACAATGTTTTAACAAGTAGCAATTTCTCTCTCTACTCACTGAATCAAACAGTTGTGTTATCCTTGTTGCATTTGTGTATAGAGATGCTAGTTCTTCGAACAGTGCCACTTATTTTTGTCTTTTCACAGCTATGTTTGTCTATATTTAGGTATGTATGCATTGTATTTGAGTTGTTTACAATCATCTATACACATTGATATACACAGACTACCTTTCAGTGCTGGAGGAGTAGGAATTGCAAGGAGGAACTGGGACATTCATCTCTAAGGGTCTTAGCTTGAGCTTGGAGATTGTCCATTAGCACAAAGTTGACAATCAGAAGTGTTCCTAAACATACCCTATGTTGACATGTTTCCTCCTGAATTTCTCCTGCTCCTGCAACCCTAGGATCTTCAATGTTGCTGAGTCACCAAGCATGTGATGACATTGTCTTGACTTCTTAAAAAAAAACCCTTCTCTTTCATAATTGGCTTTCCATGCCTCAGCTATAGAATTCAGGACTGTTTTTCTTATTCTATTTTTACCCACAGACAATGAACGGAATGTTAGCACATGCTTCTTCAGTGATCATTTTGACAAGCTGTCCATCGTGATCTTTTATAGTACCGTCATTAATTAGTCTCCGTTCCAATTATGAGGAGGTTCCATGCTTCTGATTCTCCTTCAGACTAGGGATTGGCAAAGCAATGGTCTGCAGGGAAGTTGCCAGCTGTATTTTTGTTTGTATAATCCAGATTTATTAGCATCCCGTCCAACTCTTGACTGGGCTCCATCTCTGGAACAGCAGAGTTGGATGGTTGCAACAGAGGCATCCTGCAAAGCCTAAAATGTTGACTTTCTCACCCTTTTTAGAAAAGTGTGCCAACCTCTGCTTTAGAAATAATGATCCCCTGGTAATGGTAGATTGTGATTGCAAATAGCATTCTCATAGAAGCACTTAGGGATGGTTTTTTTTAAAGATGCTTAAAAAACCCTCCTCTTTTCTTCAGTTACGTTATTGTTTTTTGAATAATTCATATTTCAGTTGACCTTGCTGTCTCAGTGTTGTTAGTCGACTAGCAACACCCAGGTTCATCTGTTTTAGAAGTTGATTTCTTAGATAGAACTAAAGAATATAAAAGAAAAATAGAAGAAAAGATGGGTTTTATTTTTTGATACCACTTTACTCTTCTAAGTACCTAGGGAATTATTTCTCCTTCAAATTATTTTTGAGAAAAGCTAACAAAATTTATTTACATCCAAGAGGCAACTCTGCCGTGCTGTGTTTTGTGCCTTCAAATCTCACTTCATTTCAAAGGAATCAGAGATGTTGCATTATGTCACCCTAACAAATTGAATCTTTCCCATATCTCTGTTTTTGATTATACATCATTTGTGATATCTGAACTCTGGATGGAAAACACATTTAGTGATGTGACTTATAAAATATCTCACGCTCTTCATGACTTTTTGTAACCCTGGCGCAAAGTGAGGGCTTCTCATGAAGTAAATGCAAATCAAAAGAGAAATGTTAAGATCAAATAAAACAGAAAATATCCCCTTCCTAAAACTGGGCAGAGTGTGTGGAAAGAGAAGCCAGTGGTGAGAAGGAAGTTTCCGACTATCTCTTGTCCTGGGATTAGTCTGAGTTTCAGTGCTCTGACTCAGCAACTGAGTGATCCCACTAAAATCTATTCCTTATCTGGGATGTGTGGATAATTATAGATCTCATTTCATTGGGGTTTAGGATGGATTAAAAGAGTAATTGCACATAAAACAGTGCAAACTCTGAAATTTCACAATGTTCAATAAATATTAGCTAAGTCAGTAATTTATATTTACTTTGAGTGTTAAAATTTTGAAAAACCATGGCAAATTACTGTCATGTACTTTTTCTCTCTTAATATAATTTATTTGTAACTTTATTAATTTTATTATTAAAGTGAAAATGTATTAAGAGTAATTCTGATTTATTAATAGCACATCAAATACCTTTTGACAGATATTTTCCCTGTGATTTAATTTTAATTTTTGTTTTTCTTTTGAACCACACCTGGCTGTACTCAGGGCTTACTCCTAGCTCTGTGCTCAGGGATTATTCCTGGTGGATTTCGGGAGTCTTATGGACTTCAAGGTTAGTATCCCTGTACTCTCTTTAAAACTCATTATTTAGATTTAATAAAAACTTTTTTTCAACATACCAATAAAATGCCATGGGACATTTCCTATGAATGCATGTCACAGACTGTGACTTCTATAACATAGTAAAAAACCCTAACCTTATTATAGCCCTTAGCCAGTAAGCTCTTCTATGTATATTGTTATAGATTAATTTTTATGCTTTTAGAAATCTGTCCAAATACTTGTAAAATGTTTGTTTCTACAAAAATCTTAATATACTATAAAAACTTTGCAAGTTATTAAGGAATCTTAGAAATGATTGGTAAAGTAGTTCTGCGCTATTCTTATTAAAATGTATATATAGTATGTATTTCATAATGGGAAGTTAGAAATAAAAATAAAAAGCAATAGTTTGCCAGTAAAGGTTTAACAGTTCAAATGGAAGAAAACAATTGAAGCCCTAATTTTTAATTCCAATGATTTACACATACCTTTGCTTGTTTTGAGCCATACCACCCATGTAACAATCAGCAAACAGAATTCCAGAAAATTAAACCATTGGTTCTTTTGCCTATTGTACAAGGTTGACCCTTCCCAGCCAGCTTTAATAGGCCAACTGACTTCTATAGACTATCAGCATGATCTACCCAAGAGTTTGGGGAGGAAAAAACGCCAGTCTTTGACTGTGGTAGTGGATCAGGGGAGAAGTCACTGATTCAAACAGCCTAAATTACCAGGGTTTGGATCTTCACACCTGGCCGTGGTGTGCACTGGATGCGAGGGACAAAACTAACTTTTCCATCCATAAAAGCAGAAATGTTACATCAGAGCTGGTAGCGACATTCTTGCTGCGGAGTTTGATTATAACAATCGTTTAACCCTGATTCAGCCAAAGAGGTGTGGCTACTTTTAGTTATGCAGGTGGTCCACGGATTGTCTCTCTCTCTCTCTCTCTCTCTCTCTCTCTCTCTCTCTCTCTCTCTCTCTCTCTCTCTCTCTCTCTCTCATATCTGGCCTTAGTCTTGGCTCCAAATTCTAGGTGCATTTCTATCCCATAGACATTCTTTGAGCAGTGACCATTCTTTTGAACTAATTCTTTGTCAATAGGTAAGTTAGATTGTTTCCAATATTTTATTTTCAAAAAGAACATTTAATAAATGTTATTATGCATGCAAGTGTGTACCTATTTCTGAGGGATAGGAAACCAGAAGTGGAATTGCTTGATTAAAATGAATATAGCTATGCTTGCAATAAACAATATCAGATATCCCACCAGAAGACTGTGCCATTTGGAATATTCGCCTCCAGTTTATATGTGTACCTGTTTCGCTTCAAAGTTTCTACTATTGCTTATTTAAATAGTTTGAGTGTTTGCCAGAGAGGCATCTTTAGACTTATTTCCTTATTTCGCTTCCAATTATTGATGACTGAAACTATTAATTGTCTGTTTCGTTATCTACTTTTCATTTCTTTGTATGTATGTTTTGAAAAATTTTTAGTTTTTTAAAAATATATTCTGATATTTGTTTTTTTAAAATGTTTTTAAATTTCACTTTGACTACATTTGCTTCCCACCTATGCAAATTCAATTTATGGCTTTTGGCTTTTATATTTAGCTTCCAAGACCTTCTCTATACTAAAATGTGAGAATATATTTCAACATCATTTGTTCATATTTGGATTCTAAATACCACTATCATAGTTGCCTTATTATAATTTTAAAAAGTAATATATATTCTTAAATATTTTTTTAACTTGTAGACCATCACTTGTTACAATATCTTGTCATTTTTATATTGATTGTAAGTTTTATTTTTGCATAAAGATCTGATCATAGACGACTTATTTAGTTCTGTTGACATTGCTTTTTCCTGTAATAATACCATACTTTCATAACAATGTAATCTTTTATTTTCAGTTACTTTAAGAATTCACAAACATTTTACTTTTCAGAGGATCTTGAGGTTCAGCTCAAATTTTATAAAGCACATTTATAAAATTTAAATGCAATTTTAGAAGTTTTCATTCAATTATATTTATTATTATTGAGTCTTCCTTATCTTCTTGAGTAAAGTTTTACTATTTTATTGTCTATAACATAAACATTTCCCTAAGTGCTCATATTGCTTACAGTGCTAGATTACAAGTGACAAAACTCTTTGGATAAATAGATAATAAAGACTTTTTCTAAGGATATAGAGAACTAACACACGAAAGTGTAAGAGCCTGGGAGCCTTTCAAGATAGGCAAGATCCAAAATAATTTGGTAGTGCTAAGGGAAAAAAATGTAACTCTGATCTAGGTAAGCACAATCAAGGGTGTCCTCATACAATAAATGCCATCCAGTCATTCTTTTGGAAATGAGTCATGAGCTCAATATCCAAACTCCTAAGGGTCCAATAGCTGAACCAAAGTGGAAGGCTATCTCCTTCTCCCTATTTCAAGCAGTTGCAAGAATGTTTTAGTTTCCATACATTTTTCTCAGCTAGTGCTGAATCCCACAAAGTCTACTTTAGATAGAGAAGTAATTTCCTTGAAGGGAGGGGTCAAGTAAGAAAGGAGAATTAGTTTTGTTTAAAAAGAAACCACTAGGGAGCTGGAGCGATTGCACAGAGGGTAGGGCATTTGCCTTGCACTCGGCCGACCCAGGTTCGATTTCCAGCATCCCATATGGTCCCTTGAGTGCCGCCAGGACTAATTCCTGAGTGCAGAGCCAGGAGTAACTCCTCTGCATCGCCAGGTGTAACCCAAAAAGAAAAAAAACACACACACACACAAAAAATCCCACTAGCTTATGTATCACTACAATGCTTGATGGTAATATGAAAAGAAAGCTACTAAGCCTTACATAATTTTTTCTACTAAGTTTAGTGAAGTTCACTAAATACTTGTAATTTTTAGTTGATTGTTATGAATCAGGCAGATAAATTATGTATCATTTTGAAAATGATATTTATAAATTATCAATGTTTTCTATGCATGTGTACATCTTAATTTTTGTATTGAAATTATTTTGATCTTTTCTGATATTTTTCTTTTATAGTTTTAATTTTTAAAATAATGATATTATATTTTAAAATAAAAATCAAATTCCTATAAACCTGTACATTCAAAAACATAATTCCCTAAGCTGATCATTCCAGGTTTTTCAATTTTCTCTGTATTAACAGTCCCTTTTGAATCTTTTATGTTTTTTTCTGATTTACATTCATACTTGTGGACAATTTCTCTTTACAGCTTCTGAATTTTGCATTTTAGATGTAGGCTACTGATCCCCACTAGCTAAGGTCTTATAGCCTAATAGGATGTCTTCCCTGAGTTCTTACTCTACAATTGGTTAAATCAGCAGCAAAATTTTATTCTTGGGTCTGCCTAGGGAAATCCATATTGTTACCTTTGATGAAGCAAAATATTGTATATTTTTATTTGTATTCATATTTGTATTCATATTTCTTATGCTCAAATTTAATCGGTACCTAATTTCTTATATATATGTATGTGTGTATGTGTGTGTGTCTGTGTGTGTGTATATATATATATACATATATATATACATACATATATTGCTTTTTGCGTCACACTTGGCGATGCACAGGGGTTACTTCTGGCTCTGCACTCAGGAATTACCTCTGGCGGTGCTCAGGGGACCATATGGGATGATGCTGGGATTCAAACCCAGGTTGGCTATTGTGCTATTGCTGTGCTATTGCTCCAGCTCAATATATATAATTTTCTTATTATGAACTATTAACTTTTCCAGAAGCAGTAATTTTTCACAGAAGTAATCACGATTTGAAATCACATATTTGGTTAATTTGCTTGTTTTTTAAAATTTTTTGGTTGAATCTCTGTCTCTGTCTCTATCTTTGTCTCTGTGTCTCTCTCTCCCTGTCTCTGTCTCTATCTCTTTCTCTTTCTCTGTCTCTCTCTCTGTCTCTCTTTCTCTCTCTGCTCTAGTCTCTTCTGGCTGTTTTACAGATCTGATGATGCTGAACAGTTTTTTCTTGAGATCGTTCAACTCATCTCTCCCTATTTGAGACCCTCCTTTCTGCACCCCATAGCTTCTTTTACTTCCCACAAGCATGTTTTATAAATTCCTTGCAGGAAAGACAACTTGAAGATTTTATGCGAAGTCTTTAAAATTTAAAAACATTTGTTGTCCAGTTCCAATGTAAGGTGGATTTGGCAGGGTTTTCTCATTGAAAAGGCAGTTTGCCTTAGAAAGTACAAGACATGGGCTGTATTTCTGTAGGATCCCACATAGTTCTTGATTAGTTCAATTCATTTAGCCCTGACTTCTATAATATGTAGTTCCCACTCCAAGTCCCATAGACTTTTAAGATGTTTTCTTTACCCTCAACATTTTAAAATTACATAGATATGAGGTCCACATACTAATTTTTATTAATTTATTGTTCATTTAATAAACCCTTTTAAATGAATTACTTCTTCATGTCTTTTTTTTTTTTTGCTCTAAAATATATCAGTTTGAAGCTGGAGACATAGAGCCATAGATAAGGCATTTGCCTGGCATAAAGCCAACCCAAATTCAATCCTTAGCACTCCATCTGGTCCCCCAACCTCCCTTAGAAGTGTTTTCTGAGCACAGTAAGGAGTAAGACTTGAGCACTGCCAAGTGAAACCCCAAACCATATATATTTGTATATATATATATATAACATTAATTATATATAACATTTATATTATATGTAAAATTTGCCTGTGTATCTTTGTTGTCTGGTTGTTTAGTTTGCCTTTCATGTCTAACAAATATTAACTAGCTCCTGCCTTCAAATATTTCCCATAACCATCTTTCACTGAATTGTACTTTATTGCTGGTTTTATTCCATTTTATGTTTCTGTCTCCATGACCTAGACCTGGTGTGTTCTGAAACCGAATTTTATTAGTTTTTGTGTATTATTTTTCTCTTCTTTAATTAAACATTTGTATTAATATGAGAACATGTACCTAACATTAAGAATTGTCCAGTATTACTGCTCTGTTATTAAACTTTGGCTCTCAAACCTGGATCAGAGGAATGAAAATGTGGTTCAGGTCATTTCTGTATTTATATTTTTATATTCTTCATAATATGGAAGATATGTTCTCAGTTCTGAGAATAATCTTTTATTCTAAGAAACAATGAGAGTTCACTACACATAGATGTTCATTTTTTGTCTTTTCTTTTCAAGGAAAAGTACCTATATTATGAGTTAGATTTAATGGAGACAAATTAGAAAACACGTTAGAAAAATATGTGAACAATTATAATGGCACAAATACTGTTGCTTAAATTAAAGGATTTCATTTTATAATTTTAAAACTCCAACATAGATTTGCTTTATCTGAGAAGGAAAACAATATTAATTAGAATTTAAGAATAATTTAGTACAGAGATGTAAGACTCTCTTTAGATTTTATTATATTCTCCCATGAAGTAGGTAAAATTATCAATTTGTAAGTGAGAAGATGCATTTCATATCTTATTAGCTTATTTATTCATTAATTCATTCATCCTTCAAATAATTGCTCAATGTCAGACCCTAGACTCCACAGAAGAAACTGAAAAGAAGAGAAGAAGGTTCAGATTTCATGGAGCTTAGTCTGGGAGTGGCATTGATACAGAAGTCAAATATCTCCCAAACAAATAAGATGTGTAAGTGTATCGGGAGCATTGTGTGTGCTCTTGTCAGCATATGTAATAGTGGAGTTGGGGCTTGTCATTCAATTCAAGAACTATTTTAGAGCTTGGCTCATTCCAGGCATTGTTTGAGCTGCTGGAAATGCCATGGCCCAAAATTGAGACACAGTTCTCATTCTCCAGGAAATCACAGCCAGCAGATGCTCAGAAAGCAGAGGAAATATGTTGGAGGTTATATATTTGGAAAGCAGGGAGCTGAAATTCACTTTAGCTCATGCACTATGGCATGCTGCCTTCTCCAGCTCCATCTGAGTAGAGTTTCGTGAGCATCTGCCTGTTTGCTTGTTTGTTTGCCCAACAGATGATCACCCTTCCCTTGTGAGAACACTCCCTGCACACTCAGAACCCTAATGGTAGACACTTGACACCTCCTTTCTATGAACTCTAGAAAGTCAGGGCCTGTTTTTTGAATCACCCGAGCAAAAATGGAATGGATCTGTGGTTTTACCAATCTACTTAGCTTTCTCTGCATTTTATTTGCACTATGTTTATTTATTTCTTACTATTTACTTCTTACTGATATATTAGTATGTGCATGTTTACATATTTCATAAAACATATTTACATTAATCATGCTTCATACTCATCACACAACAGTGTCAAATCTCTCCCCATGATCTACTGGACTTTTTTCAACTCTATCTACCACAATTTCCCACTTTGGTGGGGGTTTTATTTTGATCAGATTTTGTCTTAACTCTGCATTTTAGTTAGATTTAGTTATGTTGACAGACAAAGGAGGTGACATCTATAAAAGAAGTGACATATAAAAAACAATTGTGTTTATGCAGAGTTTTTTGTAATTAATGTCCCTATCTGGGTTCCGGAGGTCTTCAGCTGCTGGGGCTCTGCTCGGGGCAGAGAGGGAAACCCAGCCACAACCATGCTCAAGGTCACTCTCCACACACTCGGATGAGCCTCACGCATGCAGAACCTGGTGGAGAAACCCAGGTGTGCAAGACCCTGTGCTAAGATCTCCAAGCCTGCTCGGATTGGGACTGGTTCTCCTCTACCCAGATCCCATTTTTCCAGCAACTAGGCAGTCACACCCACAAAATGCCCCAGCTGCCGCGTAATCCCACCATCGGCCAAGATCCAGAGACTATAAAACAAAGCTCCCAGAAGAGAGTGATGCAGAGTCTCCTGCCCCTGAGTCTGACTTTCTTCACCAGGGCCCCTTGTAGGAGGACAGGTTGAGTTTTCCTCCCTGCCCTGAGCAGACCCCTGGCCAAGATCCAGAGACTATAAAACAAAGCTCCCGGAAGAGATCTCTTATGGTCTAGCTCTCCCTCTTGGAGAACCCGGCAAGCTATCGGGAGTATCCTGCCTGAACGGCAGAGCCTGGCAAGCTCCCTGTGGCATATTCGATATGCCAAAAACAGTAACAATGATGGGTCTCATTCCCCTGACCCTGAAAGAGCCTCCAATGCAGCACCGTTGGGAAGGACGAGTTAAGAGAGGCTGCTAAAATCTCAGGGCTAGGATGAATGGAGACATTACTGGTGCCTGCTCAAGCACATCGATGAGCAATGGGATGACAGTTATACAGTGATACAGAGATTGTCTTTATGTTCCTTGAAGGTAAACTGACAAATATTAGAATATTGATAGTGACTCTAGGAACATTGATCAGCAAGTACACTGGTTTATTGAAACCAATAAATTGATTCCAACAAATGTGCATGCACAAAATTCAAGACTCTAATTGAAAGCCTCTTCAAAACCATTGGAATATTCAATAAAACATATTTTACTATCATTTTAGTGTTTAAGTAGTAGTTGTCAACCATTTGTTCTCACCCTTTACTATTTTCTTAGGATTTGTGTTGTGATAATCATTAGTCTAAAAATGTGGACAGAAAAGTCTGTGATTGTCTATAACCTTGTGACTACAAAATGACCAAGTGCTTGTGTTTTTCACTTTACAATAAATTAGACTTAATAATCACAAAATCAAATGAAATTGTCAGCCAAAAAATTTTTTGGATATTCAACACTGTGATTTCATTGGAGAAAGTTTCCTTACCCTATATTTTTTGGCGGCAGAATTTGGTGATAAGTAACAGTGCGTAATTTCTTAATAGTTCATTGAAATTTCTGTTTGTCTGAATACTCAGAACTCATTTATAAAATAAAATAATAAATTTAAAAGCAAAATAAAACCAGGTTTATAGTTTACTAGAGATTTAGGTTTGCTAAGAGGAGAATTTCTTAAATGGTTGTTGATCTAAGTAAGTAGATATTTTTTTCTGTCATATTTTTCTGCGGCATCTCATATGGTCCTTTGAACCTTGACAGGAGTGATCCCTGAGCTCAGAGCCAGGTGTAAATCCCAAGCACAGCCTGGAGTGCTCCTGGTCTCAAAAATAAATAAATAAATAAATAGAATCATAATTCCAAGATCATTAAAAAAAGTATTTCTCTAGGAGATGACTTTTAAGAAAAATTAGAGAATGTTTGTCATCAAGGCACTGGGTACAGTATTGTAATGCAACTGGCCTCAACCCTCACCTTGGGTTAAATTTTCAACTGTTGGTCAAATCACTGCAGTTGAGTATCATCATTGGTTTTTCCAATTAGTATACTGCAACTGCCTTCTTCTCAGTTATCTCAATTTAAAATAAGGAAACAGAATCCTTATCTTGAGAAAAAAAAATATTCAGGCAAGAAAAAATTGCTGACCCAGCTGTCTGCAATCAACATCAGTGAGCCAGTGCTTCTGTGAGCTGACAGCAAATGATTCCAGTCACTTTCCACAGGAGGAAGACACATGGCAGCCAGAATGCTCCTGATCTCATAAAGAAAGAGAATGCATAAGAACAACGAACTGCGTGATAAACTGTGAAGGAGAGCTCAAGTTTATTATGCCAGACACTAATGAGAACAAATAGATGCTGTGTTGCTGAAGAATCTTCAGAGACAAATGACAACTCCAAATTGAATTTGGACATTAAAAGATAGTGTGCTAGTTGAATTGTGTGTTATGGAAATGTCAGTTGTATGTTGCATCATAAGCCAAACAGTGTTTAAAACAAGACAGATGATTTAGATGTATGATTGTTAAGATTCCCGAGCCTGAATGTATATGGCATCTTGTATAATCAGCCAAGTATTCTATAATCATGAAGAGTATTCAACTTTATTTACTCTCTTTTATCTGAAACAGTTATATTTGAATGGATGTATCTCCATGAGTTTTAGATTTGTATTTGCACAATGCTTTATGAAACATTGGTTATCTAATTGTGGGGGTGGAAGAGGGTGGGCACACCTGGCTGTGCTTAGGGTTGTGATCTGACTTTTTGTTGGGGAAATCTCTGCTGGCTGTGCTCAGGGCTTACTCCTAGCTTGGTGCTCAGGGATCTCTCCTGGTGATGATCAGGGGTCTGTGTGTAGTGTTGTAGATAGAACTGGGGTCAGTCATGTGCAAGGTAAGCTCTTTACCATATGCACTATTTCTCTGGTCAAGGTATTTAAATATTTATTATTTTACTGATCGATATTCTATAATTTATAATATCATTTATGATGGTTTCTTATGCACATAATTCCATATTTAAATTTTTAAAAGACTTTAAAAATTAAAATCATAATACACTGCTCAGAAAGTCAACTAATCCAGCACTAGAAAAAAAACTTATCATTAGGTAAAGTTGTAGGTATTTCATTTGTTTTCTTGAGCCACATCTGGTTGTGCTCAGGGCTTATTCTTCGTCCTCACCATAGGACTCATCTTTCTTTTTATTTAAAAATTTTTTTTATTTTATAAAGTAGTTCACAATATTTTATTACATTTAATATTCAAACACCAATCCCACAACCATTACACATTCCCACCACCATATTTCAAGTGTTTCCATCCCGAACCCCAATTACTTCCCCAAAGCAGAACCAAAATAATATATTTTGTATTGTTTGTTATGAAAAACCACTGAAAATGCTACAAAAAAGTATCCTTAGAGGAAAGAGTGTGAAGATTGTTGTATTTCACCCAGGGACCATTAACCCCATCTATAAGAGATCACTTAACATGTTGTTAAAGGTTTCTCTCTGGTCCAAGGTTGCAGGTAGTAAAGTTCCTTTTTGGTCATTGTAATGGTAGCTCCATGGCGCACACCTACCTGCCCCCTCTGTACTATGAGCAACATTAATAATTCCTAGCCAGAATTTCATAGACCTTCATTTCTTCACCTCCACCTACTTTTCTTATTCAGTTTTTCCATTATTCTTTACTTCATGCTCCTTGTGGTTCTTGTTTTCTGTTTATAGTGACTTTATTTTCTTTCAAATCCTATGCTCTCCTGACTACCTAAAATCCATTCTGGAGCCACTCTGGGTGCCAACCTTGATTCTGTCTTTAGCCCCACTCAAACGCATCCTCTGAAAAATAACTTTCATTAAGTCCCTAAGTGACCCACGGAACCCTAATCACAGACATCTGCAGGAGGCTATTAGTAGTGTCCCTGTTATTGGTCATGGAGAGGAAAACTCTTATAACTAAGAGATTGTTTCATGGGGCTGAAAACAACTAAACTGACCACACACTTTCTGTGTTCACTGAGCAATCTGGGAAAGTGACTTGAAAAGATATATTTCAAAAGTCAGACTCAGTGGCTGGAGAGATAGTACCTTGGGTAGGAGCTTGTCTTGCCAACCCTGTTGCATCCTCAGCATGCCTCATTATCCCCATGCACCGCCAGAAATAATTCCCCAGGGTTTAGCCAGGAGTAAACCCTGAACATCGCTCAGTGTGGCCCCAAATCAAAAAAACAAAAATAAAGAGGCTCTATCTTTATTTTTACAGCACATGATTCAGAAAGAAGCAGGTTGACAATCTCCTTGCACTCAAATATACTTTTATTTTTTTCACAATGACTAAATAACAAGATCCTTTCTGCAAAAGCTTTGGTGTTCTTGTGGTAGCCTTGTCTGACCTGCATTGGATTACAACACCCCCCAAATCTGATGATCCTCAGAACATATTGTTCTGTTATTACAAGACATCCATTATAACTGATTTCTTATTTTTAAATCCAGAGACTTATTGTGTGTGTGAAGGAAGAATGTTTTTGTTAGAACTTATTTACAAAGATTTGAAGGGTAGAGAGGGAGAAGTGCATGTTCAAGAGAGAACACAGTTTTCTCAAGAGTGAAACAGGCAAGCAGAGAAACATAGCGATGAGAAAGCAAGAAGCATGTTCAAGGGAAATGGGGACTTGAAGAGCAAGCCTAAACCCAGAGATTTTGAAAAAAAGCCTTAGATTATAACTTCACTGAAATGATAGGAGATATTTTGATCTTTTCTTAGTTTGAGACTATTAAGCAGAAATCTATTGCTTAGTAAATCAGTATTGATTGAGCAGTTATTCTTTTCCTTCATATAATAGTGTGATAATGTGAAATTCTCTTTTGCTTGAAAAATTACTCTTTAAATTATGTATTTTAACTTTGTAAAGTATATTGTTTGAGATAAATACTCTGGCATTGTCTTATTATCCAGTCAATATATTACATTAACACTTAACAATCTCCTAAGATTTTTGTGAATATCTAGCCTTGAAGAGTTTAGTTTATCATTACTAGAACTTTATTACCTAGAAAATAAAAGAGAATAACAAAAAAAAAACCCTTGCAGCCCTTAGTACTAATTTATTCCAATAATCCATCAGTTAAGACTCATTTCTATGTTTCAGGTTTGCTGGCTTCTGAAATACAAAAATTATTATTTGTAAATACATAAAGCTGGCCTGGAGTGATAGCACAGTGGTAGGGCATTCGCCTTTCATGCGGCCAACCCGTGTTCGATTCCTCTGCCCCTCTAGGAGAGCCCGGCATGCTACCAAGAGTATCGTGCTCACATGGCAGAGCCTGGCAAGCTACCCATGGCGTATTTAATATGCCAAAAACAGTAACAATAAGTCTCACAGTGAGAGAAGTTACTGGTGCCCACTAGAACAAATAGATGAGCAATGGGAAATACATAAAGCTAGTGATAGAATTAAATTTCAGGTTCAGATAAGACTTCCTCATAACATGTTTTATTTGTTATGACTATCTTTTTCTGGTTTGGGGCTCACACCCAGTGGTGCTCAGGGCTTACTCCTGGTACTGCATTTGGGGATCCCTCCTAGCAAGGCTGGGATATCATATGTGGTGCAGAGGTTGAACTTGGATGGGTAGTGTTCCAAGAAAGTCCTCTATCTACTGTACTATTGCAGAAGTCCACAACTACTGGTTTTTGTTTTGTTTTGTGGCCACATACGGTTATGCCTAGGGTTTCTCTGCTTCTGTGCTTGGGGTATTCAGTGCTTGGGGGATGGTACATGAGGCCTAGAATCAGATGTGCCCTTTGTGCAGTCTCTGGGGTTATCTCTCCATCCCATCATTACAATTTTATAGATGAGAAAATGAAGATTCACAAGACAGTTTGATTGTCCAGGGTCACATAATAATGCAGAGGCAAAGCCAGTGTTCAATCAGAACGAGGCTCTCTAGCTCTGCAGGCAGCTCGCCCATCTCTAACATCCCACAACTGAGAGGTCTGATGCCTCTGAGGAATGAGCAACACAAGTTCCAGTGAGATCTAATATTATTGGACAGGGAAATCCAAGAAGAGCTGGAGGCTAATGTCTCTGATCCTAGACTTTGAAATTGTTTGCCCCTGCAAAGGGAATTTCATTCTTGGTAAATAATTGCTATCTCCAGAAGTTTCACTTTTTCACTGGGTTCTCCTGTGGATTTTATCACTTCCTAAGTGAGAAGAAACAAAGTTATTATGTTTTATTTTTTTATGACCCTCAAAGCTCTTAAAAATAGTTAAGAAAGGAAGGGGAAGTTCTGTCAGCAATGGCAGAGGGAGCCCAGTGGCGAATGTAATGCTAGTTAGGATTTACTATTTACTCTGAATTAATGCATGTTCCTCTGGAATTGGGAGTGCCTGGGCTGGAGGGCTCATCGCACCTTCTAGTGGATACAAAATGTGTCATGGTCTAAATGAGTGACTGTCCGCTCAATCTCCTGCTGTGTCAAAGTGCTGTTGACTCAATAGGAATGACAGGTAGTCTCACAGCAAATATGAAAATGCTGATTTGGGGAATTTGTGGCAGCTGAGACTGATCTCTGGTAAGGTAAAGTTTCTATATGTATCAGGAGGCACACGTCAGAAACAAATGTGACTTAGTAGAGCAAATTACCCTAAGTTTAGAGCGCGTCCCATTTTATTTCACTTTAATAACTTTCAATAGTCATAACTAATTGTAAGCATAGCGAGGTGATTCTGAGGTGGTGAGGTTTCTGCCATGGGATGTTTCAATATTAAAGCTGATATGAAAAATGTTTCCATTGGAGCAGAGATTTTCCTTGTCAGGAGTTGAAACTGATGATCTTAAGCTTCCCTTCCTGCTCAGTTTTTAAATCCTCTTTAAGCCCGGGCTCTGGAAGTGGCCAGTGATTCTAAAAGTGGTCACGTGAAAGGCACAGAAAAAGTAAAATAAAAGTTAAAAAGAATGAGATGGAAGGGAATGAGGGGATAAAATAGAGAAAGAAAGACACAGAAGTAAAATAAAAGTTAAAAAGAATGAGGAGAAAGGGGGAGAGGGAAAGAGACAGAATGGGGTAAGGAAAAAGGATGGAAAAAGAAAAAGGGAGCTAGAGTGTAGGCCTAAGCTTGATTTTCTATAACAAAAATGGGCGAGAAACAAAGGACTAACCTCAGCTAGACATAGCACAGGATGTGAAAACATCATACAAACAGTCAGGTGAGACCTCTAGGATGAGTGGTGGGGGGTAGGGATGTTCGGATGTTAGGTACCTGGAATCCCATTATGCCAGGGAGACCATTGACATTGTCTGCACAGAGCACTGTGGAACTATACTCCTGTGATAATGTCAGTTTAGGATTAATTTGCAACCAGAGGAGTATCTCTCGCCTTCCCTACATCAAATCTCCATGCTGAAGTAATGATTTCCTTCTGATTCTAACTTCACTTCTTCGGGGGAAGATTCTGCCTCTCTGTTTGCATTAAACAGACTAAAGTCCTCGAACTCACACCCACTCCATTCTTAACTTGAACCTCTCACCTCTTTCTTGGGCAAGACATGGTCTGATGACCCATCTTTATTCTTTCCAAATACAAACTGTTTGTTTCTTATTGACCTGGAGAACTGTGTTCAGCTCTGCTGCTGTCAGTGAGCTCTCTCGGGACGCATAGAAATTCTCCCCAAGCGTGCTTTGGGACAAAAGGTGAAGAAATACTATGATTAATAAGTGAAACACTGGGAAAGAAAACAACAAACAACAAATCCCCAAACCTGTCCTCTTGCAACAACCACAGGGTGTGTGGAAACTAGACCTCGGACAAAAAAGCAAGTTGCCCCCAGGAGGACCCCACATTGGCCTCTGCCTTCTCCCTGAGCTCTGGATTATTCTTGGACTGGAAATGAAGGCTGAAGAGAAAGGGAGCGCCTCAAATCCTGGCGATCCTATTGTGATGGAGGGAACAAACTGGAATTCAGGGAAATGAGCACAAGCAGCACTTGAGGGAAAGTGTTCCTGGGGAAGAGCAGAGCTAAGTCTTGGATTCTGCCTGCAGTTGGGCCCAGAGCACTTAGCCAGGCTCAAGTGCATAAATGTTGTACAGAGAAAAATAAGGCAGAGGATTTATCCATTTCATAGAATGCATAGATCCTCTACCTTATTTAGAAAGAAATGTTAGAGGTCACATTCCAATTAGGGGCTCCAATACCAAGTGGTTGAAAGCCTCAAAGGGAAACCATGCAACTATGCTCAGGAACAAAAGCAAAAGCAGGTTTTATATATATATATATATATATATATATATATATATATATATATATATATATGGCCAAAGTGGGAGGTAGAAGAGGCTTAGAAAACATGGACATTAGGAAGGTGAGTTGGTCGTACTCTAGGAATTTACAAGAATTATATTAAATGCTTTTTGAAGGAAGATAATATTGTTTTCTGTTATTTTGATAACCTTTCACTGTTATGCACTGGTACAAAGAAATGCACTAACTAATCCGGTGCAATAGGTATTTGAAATGTAGTATAAAAGGAAGGTTAGCTTTAAGGATAATACGCTGGCTTGGTTATTGCCAAATCCCATTGACATTCCACAGGAAGGTAATGGAGAGCTAAAGGGAGTGCTAAGTAATTGAAAGCCAGGGGTGAGTACATTTCCTGCAGTAAGAGTTAGAGCAAAGCTGAAGACAAAGTGCAAAACTGAGCAGTCAGAGACCAGCTTCAAAAACGCAGAAAGTGCTTACCAGGCTGTTCTATTTTGTCAAGATCATTTGGCCTGGTAGGAAATAACTTTGGATTTTGAAGCATTGGATGGAGACAGTATAAAAGATGCCATGAAACTGTCCTCACAGAATCCTTCTGTGCTATAAAGGCAGAACCTGTCTGGAGCCAGTATGCACCCTCACCCACTTTGCGTGGGAGGATGCAGAACGATTATGTCATGTGCCCTAGAGCTATGCCCCACCCTCCATCATGACCATGATTTCAATAACTACATTTAATTTAGAGCATCACTTAGTTATGGGAGCACATTGTCCCGAAGAGCAACAAAATTAGATTGTCTCTGCCAGTAGGTACCTGGAGAAAGAATTACACTTTTTTTTTTTTTTTTGCTGAAGGTGCTTAATCAAGGGGAAAGAATATAAAACATGATAACTAAGAGTTAACTGACTTGGAAGTGCTCTCTTCTGAGTAGGATTTCATACCAATGCAAAGGTTATCCTTGGATATGAAGCACATTTACTATTAGGATGGCTACTAGAGGAATGTAAAGAGCAATTAGGTTTATACTGAGTGAGTTAAAAGTGCAGAATTTCCATAGCAGAAGAGGGAAGAATAAATAGAAATGTCCATGGATGTGGGAAGGTGGCAGTGGATATTAATGTACACAACCAGGAGGTCTACTAGAGAATTATTTATCATGGGAGTTCCCAGAACATGTGCCCGTTGCAAGGGTTATAGGGGATGGTCCAGTAAGTAGGGCAGCAAAGGCACTGACTTTTTAGTGGTGGTTTTAATCTGTAAGCCAGGAATATCAGCAGCAAAAATTTTTGCTGATAGTAACTGGAATTATATGACCCTTCTTCCATAGGACACATAATGGTGTTAAATACTTAGGCCAATGGGCTACAATAATATTATCCAATAAGTTGTAAACAGAAGCAAAAGAAAGACTCTGACCTAAAAAAAAAAGAAAAAAGAAAAACTCTGACCTAAAAAGAGTTTTTAAACATGGTACGTCTAGGGGCAAAACAGACTGTCTACAGTGGTGGTCATTGTTGTACATCCATAGAAAAAGCAAAGAATCAAGTTCCCTTAATAAAAACCATGACTTCTTGCACAGTTCTCAACTGGAGGCTGTTTTCAGAGCTGGAATCCACTGATTGAAGGTTAGAGAGGACTCTAGCCACACAGCATGCGTCGCCAATAATCCCCTCAATTCTCTCCCTAAGGGATCTGCATCCAGTTACTCAGGTTAAGCAATAGATTGAGAATTGTATTCTTCAGTTGGGTTAGAGAACATTGGCAACCTGTGAGGATTGGCACTGACTCCTGGAGACCTAACGTATCAACAGAGTCTCCCTGATAAGAGCTGGGGTCGCAAGGGGTCAATCAACAGACTCTTGTGAAGCTGAGTTGATAGAGTATCTCCGAGGTCTGTGAACTCATCCAGAGGTCATTTTCTTGTTTCCAAATATAAAACTGGGCCTGGGAGATGGTTGAGAGGGTTAGCGCTCATGCTGTGCATACCACAGGCGCAGATATGGTCACTGGCACTGCATGCTCCCCGGAGCACTTCCAGGAATGATCACTGAGTACTGAGTCAGGACTGACCAAACAAAGAAGCAAATAAACAAAAAATGTATTACTGAACTATCCATCTGTTAGTGCAAACTGCACAATTTCTGGTCTTTTGTATAGGAGCTATTTTTACTGGGGAAGACCAGCCAAAGACTTTGTAATTCCCTCCATTCCTCAATCAGAATTATAACTAAAACACACTACAATACCCCATTGTATCTTGATGGTAGAAATTATTGACTGTACGATGGTGATTGTGGCCTCTGTTCACATTTCCTCTCCTTTTCTTCCATGAACTCAGAGTAACTTATGGAGTCTGTTTCAACTAAAATCTTGAAGATATTCTTACTGGCTTATTTCTTTTCACTCTGTAGTCAGAGTGATGACTCTGAGTCAAGTCTAGTCAGGTAATTCTTCCTCCAGAATCCACACACAGTTTACTAATA
Source organism: Sorex araneus (assembly GCF_027595985.1). Lineage (NCBI taxonomy): Eukaryota > Metazoa > Chordata > Mammalia > Eulipotyphla > Soricidae > Sorex > Sorex araneus. The sequence goes on along the minus strand of NC_073304.1, from coordinate 177,807,956 downwards.
CACACACAGACTAAAACTATACATACAGTCAAAATTCTACAACCGGGGCCAGTCAGATAGCATATACTTTTGAGGCCTCTCCTAAAATAGCTAGAGTGAACTACCATACTTACCTTCTATAATATCTTTGTAAAGCCACATTGGGATTCTCTATTAGCTTTCCCATTCATTCCTTAGCTTTGCTGGCTACACTAAATTATACTCACAACCAAGTGGATGATATGCCTTATTTGTTTCCACCCCCATGCCTAGGTGTAGAGCATGCTGCATGATGAGTGGTCTGGTATGGGTATGAATGAATCAATGTCTGTGAAAATGTCCAGCCCACATCAGGAATACGAACCATGATAGCTAGTTAAATCTGTTGGTTGAATGCTGCCAGAATCCTAGAGGAGGGATCTCCCAAGTCATGTTTGCTTTCGGGTGACTTGTGGTGTTTTGCAGAATTTATTTGCTTCTGTAATTAATTTTTAGCCTGGGCTAACATAAAAATTAGTTTTTATTCCTGAGAACCTACAGAGTACCAGTGAATGATGTCAGTGACAGTTCTCTCAGAGCAAGAAATGCCATCACACTGCAGTTGATCATTTGTATGCAGATACTGCAGAGCTGGCCGCTGTGGCAATGCAAATCAATAATAAAAAGGCCTTTGAGTTCCTTTCTGTGCAAGTGACAGCTGCCCATAAATTCTTGCCAAATCCATATTCAGAGAACAGGTATAGAGCCTGAGTCTAATTTCTGAACCGGAGCTGAGAAAAATGACACGGCGCCTTTGTGCTATGAAGTCAGACAGAAGCTACTGCCTAACCACCGGGCCCTGTTTACACAGCTCTGGAAGATGCATGTCTTAGAAATGGAAGCGCTTTTAGCAGTCTCCTCATATGACCCTTGTGACCCTACAGCAGGTCACCCTCTATGGTGCATTATTTTATAGTCCAGTGAAAGTAGTCTCAAGGTATTTCTGAATGTAACCCCAAACTTCACACTCTGGTAGCAGGCAGAGCCCTAGGACATGTTTTTTCCCCCCCGAAAAAATCTTCCTCTGAGTGGTTTTGCCTCCTGAAGGTAACTTCTGATTTAGTGAAGCTAAATATATATACATAGATATATAAATAATATCTATATTAATATATATCTATATATAGATATATAAATATATAGATATATAAATAAATATAGATATAGATATATAAATATATAGAGAAATCCCAGTGCTGGAAATATATATATTAATATATATCTATATATAAATATATAGATATATAAATAAATATAGAAATCCCAGTGCTGGAAATATATATATTAATATATATAGATATATAAATAAATATAGAAATCCCAGTGCTGGAAATATATATATTAATATATATAGATATATAAATAAATATAGAAATCCGAGTGCTGGAAAGATGGGGGATAGGGCTAAATCCCCGAAAGTTGACTAACACCTTTAAGTATATTTGTGTTTCTTAATTCTCAATTTTTGTGCAAAAGTTGGACATTTATATATTGATCTTTGTAACATGTTATCTCTGAACTTCCCAATTTTTTCCCCCTCTTCTCCTTAAGATAAGATGAAATGCTCCTTTTAGAAGTTGGCCACCAGGGGCTGGAATGATAGCACATCGGGTAAGGCATTTGCCTTGCATGCAGCCAACTGGGTTCAATTCCCAGCATCTCATATGGTCCCCTGAGCACTGCCAGGGGTAATTCCTGAGTGCAGAGCCAGGAGTAACCCCTGTGCATTTCTAGGTGCGACCCAAAAAGCAAGAAAAGAAAAGAAATTGGTCACCAATGTGTTACTTCAAAATGCGTGTGTTCAGCTTAGTTCCAGTGAACCCTTCTAATATCTCACTCTGGATCCAGTTTTGTATCAAAGAGTCCCAGATGCCTTGGCACCTCCTACCTCTTCCCTCTGCTCTCCCCTCATGTATTTCTGTAGACCATTTCCCCACCCCCCTCTTATCTGCAGCATCATGGGAGAACCCTGCGGTGTGGACCGAGCATGTGAGCCCCACATTCTGGATGGGAGTGTGCACTCTGCAGAATTTTCAATTAAAATTCCACATTGTTCTGGTTTCACTGACTCAGTGAAACTCCCTGTTTCTTTTCTAAATTTATCTCTGACTGCACCACCCGCCTCCTCTGTGACTCTTGGCACTCCCTTGATGTTGGAAGAAGGGGAAAACAGCACTGTTTCTTAATTCTGCCTCAGATGATTTCAAAATAAGGTATTTCTTTAAACTTTTGAGTGGACAGATACCTTTATTTCAAATTAAATGCACAGCCTTCTTTAGATTGTGTTTCAAGTCTGAATTTCATAGGGCAAAATCTGCTGACTAATTGGGAAGACTTAAAAAATTTCTTTACAAATGAACACTGGACTTGTCATGAATATGAGCCTTTTATCATCAAAGATTAGGAATAATCTGTATTCAGCTTGCCCTTACCTGGCATCTGTGATCACTCGCTGGAGTGAACCCAGGTGGCAGAGGACAGTGGGATGGCCAGGGTGCTGCTCACATACCTCTGAGTTACTCTTGACTATTGGTTCTAGACTAATATTTTGCCATGGAATATTTGTCATAGAAATCTATTAAGATGTTCAAGCTTCTCTTCTTTTCTCAGAGGCTGAATACAGGTGCGCTACAGAGAGTCAGAGAATTGGACATCCTCCCTTGAATTCAGCTCTGATAATAAGAGAAAACAACCATTGTGTCACCATGAGTTGGTCAGGGAAAGTTGCTTTCTTTCCTCAGGAGAACAGAGGCAGGATCTTGAGGGTTGATAGGATGGAATAAGATCCTGACACTTCCGGGAAAAATATCCCTGGGCCTCCAACAATGTTGATATTTGTCAAAAGTAAATCTCAGTTCCTGTTCTTCTGTTGTCAGGATGCTCTGGATGTTCTGTGGTATTCTCTGAATGCTAAGTGTGGCTCAGTGATTTCTTCCTGGGTATCTTGAACATTGGTTCACATACCCTGTGTAGGTCACATAGAGGGTGTGATGTAGTATGGCATATCTCACACTACTTGATGTGACAAATGAAAGGGGTTTTAGCCAGTATTTTTTGACCATTTTTATGTCTGTGTCTTCCTGAGACATTGTTTTTTCCCGTGAACCCCTTACCCCATCCTAAAGATTGTCTTCGCAATCTCATACCATGAAGGCCCCATCCACACAATTTTCACCCATGGCCCTTTGGGATATCCTGAAGGCCATAGAGGGTCACAGGACCCCTTTTTGGAAAAAAAAAAAAACCTCTGTTTAAAGCCATCCAGGCTTCTCTGGAAGAATGTGTCAAAATTAATTCAGGGTGTGGCAAAGAAAAGCTGATTTCAAAGATGTGCCAAGCATAAACAAATTTGGTGTATGGTTCAATGGTTATATGAGTGTAAATAATACTAACATATAAGCTCTTGTTGGTGAAGGAAATGCTTTGACTTCATTTCCCCCTTGTTCCTCTGTCCCAGTGGTGCAGTGGACACAGCCCCTGGCCTCTGGAGGCCATTCTGAAGGGAAATAGCACCTTCCTCAGTGGGCCAGTAGATGGCAGTGTGTCTGAATCTAGTGTTGTAGCAGGGGAAAACTTTGGAGCATTTTTCCAAGAAAATAAAGGTTTTGAAAGCTGCAAGGCAGCATGGGGTCTGATGCACGGGCCAGGAGACTTGGTCTTAGCTTTTGGCTCTCCCCCTGAATAAATTTATCTAAATAAATGAAAACCAGCTACTTAACTTTTGTGTCCCTCGCCTTCCTGAACTTGAAATGAGACAGAATGGCCTGCCTCTTCCCATCTCCCTCACAAGGACCCTGTGAGTTCAATCAGACTTTAGAAACATTTCCGTCCTTTGAAGAAAGACTCTTTATGAATTTGCTATGCTATTTATAATGTGGGTGGCAAAACTCATCTGGATTATTCATCCGGGACTTGAAATAAATAAACAGAGGCAACTGGCAAGAAGGGTCTTCTGTATTTGGGTGCCATAAACGTTGGCATATTTTGGTTTTAAGTAGCAGTACTGGATCTGAGGATGAAAAATAACTCCTGTTACTTGGAATTAAAATAACTTTCTCCACACTATGGAACTTGACAATTATGGAATGAAGCCAAAAAGCTGCTGGCACCTTACCAAATTCAATGTCACCTGTCCCTATAAGCAGACATTTGGTCAGATACAACGATCTTCATTTCTGCCTGCTTTTGAATGTGAGAATTCTCACTTTGGCATTGGACTCCAAATGTCAACACTATGATAAATGTGAAACTAAACTTTACATTTGAAATAGCATTGGATGATTGAACCACGTTCCCTTTTTCCCACTGTGACCCAGCTGAGCCTGGGATTACTTGTCTGATCTGAAGTTGGAATCCTCCACTGAAACATGATTAGGAATCACCGAATTGAGTCATGACGAGATCATGTTGGTGCAAAACAAGCTATGGCCTCAGACCTGCCAACTGGGCCTGGCCATGATCGCAGATACACTCCTCCATAGGAACTTTCTGCATAAAAGCCAACTGTGGGGATCAAAAAGAGATAAGATCAGTCATACCGTGGCTGGAGAGGTGCAGAAAGACCTGGGCTAACATATTTCTAGTACAGAGTCCTTTCTCAGTCAGTGTTCCTGGAAACAATGAATTATATTGTGTGGGACAACAAGAAACCCACCTGCCACACAAAAGCTAAAATCATGAAACTAACAAGTTATGACTTGAATATTCTCATGCCATCATCTCTGGAAACAGCCATTTAGTCCATCAATATTAGAAATTTATTATTGCTGTGTAGTCAGTCAGAAAAGCTATCTTATCATCAGAGTACATTGTCAAAATGTAAGCAAACAGGCACGATTTTTTGGAAATGACTGTATAATGAGCACAGATTCAAGACAAATGAGTTTTTGTTGTCTATCTCCTTTTTTGTCAGACATGCTTCTCTCGTTGGATGTGAATGGCTTGTTAGTTTGAATGTCAGGAGGTTAAAATTTTAATTTAAATATGCATAAGCATTAAAATATGTTCAAGGGAATGTCATATCAACCTCAACTTCAAAGTACCAATTATGTTGTTTGGGTTCCACATTTGACACCACTCTGACTAAACTGATATCCCTAGCTCAGAATTTTTAAAAGTGCTTGGATCTCAGTTTCATAACACATTCTATTTAAAGTAGAAACATTAAGAAGAACTGAATTATAGGAACATTATTTCATAGTTTCAAGGACATAAAAGTCAAAGCACACTGCTTGCAGCTAATGAACAATTATAAAGATGTACAGGCCAGCCCGTTATCTATTAGCATTGAGACAGAAGAAATGTACTTGGGCAAGTATGTAAGTACTCAACAGGACTGATTCCAAACAAAGAAAATGTCAAGGTTGGAGTTTAATTAGGAACACTAATTTGTAAGTTGGATGAGAACATGCAACTGTTTTTAATTCTTAGCCAGTTAGTTGCATTATTCCCTGAAGCTACTTATTGAAAAAAAAAATAGATGATGCAGGAAAAACCAAGGAAATAAATACTAACATGTTGTGCATATTTATATATGCAATTTAAGTGAGAAAGTACTGGATTATAACACAGTAAATTTAAGTTAGATAAAAGCTTATTTATCCATTAGGAAGTCAACCAGAATTCCTACTAAAAAGCCTATTTGTAACTTAAAAGTAAGATGCTAGTTAATGTTTGTCAATGACCCTGAGCACTTTCTGATTCCGTAAAATGTAAAATTAGAAGTTAAAATATGCAGGATATATTTTAGCGTTATGCATAAGTTATTAAAATTTACATTTTTGGAATACTCTTATTCATGCTCAATTCAATTTGTGGCAATCCTATGACACTTATCATGGGTGAGATGGAATAGTTCTTTCCAGATCATTATTTTTTTCAATAATTTACTATGTTAAATAATTTTAAACTTTATTATAATTATTTTAGAGCCAGTTGCTCCAGTGAGCTATGAATCAATTTAGTCATGTTACCCAAAGGCACTAAAGGAAAGCTATGTTTCTCTCTTAGTCACATGGATCATGGTCCCTCAAGAGACCCGTGGAGAGTTGATAAAACACTAAGGAAAACCAGAAAGATCTTAAAAGTTGGCAAGACCACCAACATAGTCAAATGAAGACGTTTCTTTGACAAACAGAGGATGTGTGTTCCAATCAGGACTCTTTCTGTTCTAGTGTTTGACAGTTCAATTTAAACTCTATGAGCAAACCTGAGGTACTATTGACTAATGCAAACAAGTAGCTTGACTAAATCAAAGCCAAGAATCCTCATGATTATATTCTTATTTCCCTGGACTGTTTCATCTCTCAGGATGGTGCTTTCCTGGATGCCCCTGGATGGTGGTTTCCTGCTTTTCCACAGCAGCCGCAACCCCAGCCTTGCCTGCTGGAGAGCACTGCTGTCCAGCATGCATGGGGCTTGCTCCCATGTGCACACTTCCAGGGCTGAATTTGATAAAAGGCCAATAAAAGACACAATCCTAATGTCCTGGAAAACACAACCTGCCTGTTTTCAGAAGTGTGTTCATGAATGTGTGAGCTTATCCAATAAATAAGGCTATCGGTTGAAACTCCTTTTCTTAACCCCACTCACTGTGGCCCCAGGAAAGAGTCTTACGAGACCCTGGACATTTGCCATCAAAGTGGCAGAACCAATAGCGTCAAGGTGGTCCTTCCCTCTAAACAGGTGGATGCATCACTAGCTGGAGGAAGGACATAGAGGTTAAGGCTGATGCAGCTGCAGAGAAATAACTAACTGCATCTATGATTCAAGCATACAGACAACAGAGAGTTTCTAAGACACTGTAGAGAAGTATGCTTCAGTATCTGCAAGACTCTCAGAAAAGGGGTCTAGATGCAAATGCAAATCAAGCTGGCCAGTTTAATGACTCAAGGCCACCTCCCCACTTTGTCTGTTCTCTGTCAATAGTTTAATTTCTGTGTTCTACTTTTTGTAAGGTCATTAAGCCTTCCCATATGGTGTGAGGAGTTTTGTTTTTGAGGTATGTGTGTGTATGTGGGTTCACTTGTATCCGGAACACTTCTACGCCTTTAACAGCCAGGCAAGTATAACTTTTTTTTTAAATAAAAAATATGTTTAAAATAAAAAGACTGAATGGAGTCATCTTCACATCAGAAACTACTAAATCCAGCGTATGTGCTAATTTGTGCATAGCAATTTCTGTTTATAATTGTTGTTTCAGTTCCTGTATTTCCTAGTTAACTTTCAGCTGTTAAATAAAAGATTATTCTCTGTATTTCCAGGATAATAGAATATGATGGCTTACTAAATGCTTTCTCAAAAACATATAATTTTAACTTCTTCATCTATTGTTTAAAGCTCAGTAATTTTATGTAGGCAAAATTCAAGATATAAAGCCTAACACAGACTAAGATCTGTGTTAATCATAAATATTTTCATTCACTTAACCTTGATTAGATATTAGTTATATGCTTTGTTAAAACATCTGATCCTCCTATCCAGAGATTTTATTTTTTTTTGGAAATGTAGTTATGTTTACATAAATTGGAGTCAGAGCTTAGATAAGCACATTACTAGTAATTACTGAAAATTATTCAGTTCATACCTTATAAGACTTCAGTACCCATATATTTCTCAAGTTCCTATAAATTTAGAAGTTAGAAGTTTTACATGGAGGGAGAAAAATTCCCATGGTACTAATAAGAAAAGCAAAAATTCATGTAAGTGAATCATATGAGTCTGCAGTAGACATATATTGTATATATATGTGTGTATGTATATATATTTATGTATATATATACACATATGTATATACATATATAGAGAGAGATTCAGGAACTGAAACACAAAAAAGGTGTTTGTAACTTTTTTTCCTTTTTTTTTTTGCTTTTTTTTGGGGGGTCACACCCAGTGATGCTCAGAGGTTACTCCTGGCTCTTCACTCAGGAATTACACCTGGCAGTGCTCGGGGAACCGTATGGGATCTGGGGATTGAACCTGGTTGGCTATGTGCAAGGCAAAGACCCTCCCCATTGTACTATAGCTCCAGTCCTGTGTTTATAACTTTTTGCTGGAGATGTATCTCTTCTCTGTGACTTTGCCTAGCAAACTGTTAGCTCAAGTTCACATTGATCTTGACACTGGTCAAGAGGGCTGGTCTATCATTTCAAGTAAGAAAAACTAGAGACCAGTGGAATAAAAATTCCTAGAGACTAAGAACGATGGAAATTTTGAGACACTCTTTCTGCAAACCTTTTCACATTATTCCCTTATGTGTATATTATATAAGCTCATGGATCGATCAATAGACAAAACTATAGAGACAGAAGCATGATTAACATTTGATGTATAACATAATACACTGTGTTTAACGGAAATAAAATGCCTCTGGTCAGACTTTTCAATGAAAACTGAAGCTGCTTAATTTATTTTCTAACCTAAAACTCATGTTGATTTTATGTTATTGATGTCAAAATTGAATTTCCTTTTAGCTTAAAAAAATTCTATTTATTTTTGTTTGTTTATTATTTTGGGCTGTGCATAGCAGTGCTCAGGGCTTAATCCTTATCTCTACATTAGGGGATCACTCCTGGCAAGCTTGGAGAAACCACATGGGATTCTGGGGACCAAACCCGGCACATGCAAGGTAAACACCCTACCTGTTAAACTCTTGCTCCAGCCCCCAAAGTGAGGGTACTGGGACGGACCAACCCAGTGGTACTCAGGGTTTACTATTGGCTCTCTACTAAGAAATATCCCTGGTGAGAACCATATCAGATGCTAGGGATCGAACCCATGTTGACCATGCAAGACAAAGGCCCTACCAGCTGTACTACTGCTCTGGCGGACCCTGATCTTTTTCAAAAGAGCAAAAAGCTTGTGGGGTGGTTTTATTTATCTAATAACTGCAGACATGGAGCTGTATCTGAACTGGGTGTAAGTGGGAGCTTTGGGGAGCCGTGATACAATGAAGGGTCCTGTATCCCCATGCACCTCTGCAGCAACTCTTGTCTTCCTTGTAGTACTGAGTGAGAGCTCCTGACTGGTCTTGGTACCCTCTTTGCTCTGTGTGTGACTCTGCTCTAGATCTGCTCTAGTGCTCCTTCATTCCTTCTCTCCCATGAAAGTTCATGCATGTCTCCATCTAATTTTGAGTCTCTCAAACCATCTGATTATATACTAGCCTTTGAGTTATAATATACTTGGGTCTCTGCAATTGCATTTTTCCCTCTGAAAACAAAGTGAAATCTGTTTAAACCCACTCTCTATATTGTTGTTTTGTTTTGTTTTGTTTTTGTTTTATCCCTCTTTTAGAGAGGTCTAACAAAAGACCCCCCTTTTGTTAATTCCACAGGAATCTGTTTTAAGGAAGTAGAAGACATACCTAGTCTTTAGGAACTCTTAGGAAGGTTGGTCCAAGATTTCATCCTAGTTCTTGGACAAGAGCAAAGCAGGCAGGCAAGAGCACAGGGATGAGAGGTCTTCTTGCTCTGGATGTGATTCTCGCTGTGTGCAGGGAGTGGGTTTACTGGTGCGAGGAGACTTCCGGAGAGTTTGTCCACAGCACCTGGGTGAGCCTATTTCTCACTCCCTGCCCTCAGATGTTCTCCATTCTGCTCTGTACTTTGCACATCCAAGAACAAAATCCATCCTCCGTGTTCCTAAGTGCGCGGAGCAATATAACCCAAACCAAGTCTTGAAAGTAAATGTGTGCGTGCGTGCGTGCGTGCGTGCGTGCGTGCGTGTGTGTGTGTGTGTGTGTTGTGTGTGTGTATGAATACAGCTTGGAGATTTTTCAGAAATAGGGTCTGGAGGGATTGTACAGCTGATAAGATTGTATACTTGCCTTACATCTGGCCAACCCAAATTCTCTCTGCTACCTCACCTGGTCTGGTAGGTAGCACTGCCAGGAGGGGTTCCTGAGCACTGAGTCAGCACAGCTGAGTTTGGCCTAAAAGCCAAAATCTGTTCACTCGTCATCCCATTGCTTGAGCAGGCACCAGTAGTCTCCATTGTGACACTTGTTACTGTTTTTGGCATATCAAAGACATCACAGGGAGCTTGCCAGGCCCTGCCCTGCCGGCGGGATACTCTCAGTAGTTTGCCCTGCTCTCTGAGAAGGGTGGAGGAACGGAACCCGGATTGGCAGAGTGCAAGGCAAACACCCTACCGCTGTGCTATCTCTCCAGCCCCAAAGCCAAACTATAAAAAGAAATTAAATAAGCTTCAGGAAGCACTGGGTGTCATGGAAATGGAGAACGCCTTCCTTCTCTATTTTCCTCTGCTCCCGGTTTGTTCCCCAAGTGCTGTTTACTAGCTGACTTACGGCCACACATAAGCCTGTGCGCGTCTCCTTCCCATATACGCGCTCCCTGCCAGTCGGCTGCTCCCAGCTTCGTGGTGGTAATGATTTATGGCATTGAAAATTGGCTAACGGATGAAGAAAATTGGAAAACACATCCACTGGGATACTGAACACTGTACATTCTCAAGGACACGGTCGAAATTGGGTTCTTTGAAGTAAGAGAGAGCTAAGTAGACGAGAAGCAGCCACTTTAGGAAAGGGGGTATAATTCAACAGAGAGGCACACCAGCTAATTCAGTGAGGGAGGAGGGAGAGGAACTCACCCGAGGCTTGAAAGTGGGGCTGACTCAGAAGTGAGAGAGGTGACTGTTGGAGTGGCCGCGGAAGTGCAGGGAACACTGTGCTTTTCACCAACACCAGGCTATTGATGGACCTTAAGTGTGGGGGAAAGTTCTCTTCCTCCCCTGCCTACATATCTCAGGGCTTTTTCTCTTGTGCTGACCCCAGGGAAGAAAACCTGAGGGTATGCTTCCCAGCCCAATATTCCCAGGAGAGGAGAGAAACAGTAGAAGGAGAGAATGAGAGGCTGAAGGTGGAAGGGACACAGAAATCTTCTGACATCTGGCACAGCAGGAAGGCCCTACATAGAGCTGGGAACAGTCTTTGTTGAGAATGGTTCAAATACAGAAAATAGAATAAATTCTGTCTTTCAAAGTGAATTTTCCCATCCGCACCGGATGTTTGTGAATATCTCAAAGACACTATTCATTTCCTCTTGGCAGCAGTCTATGAAGAGAGGGGAGGATGGGGGAAGTTTCCAAAGGCTTTATTTTTCTATGGCAATCATAAGAAGTGGATTTTCATAAATGATCAAGTAGAAGGTTTGTTAAATAGTCTTCGGGCATCTGCAGTTTAAAATGAAATATTGCAAGTGCATAGTTGAAAAAGACACTTTGGGTACATTTTAAAACCATAGAAGACTTTGCATTGTCAGCTCTAGACACTTCTGGGTTTCTCTGGTGTCATGGAAAATGTACGTCATTAAGATATTGTGTCACTGAGTCCCATCTCATTTCACTATGAATTTGTGTCTCTGCTGCCTTTTGTGGGCAGTGTTTTTGCCAGGGCGTGTCTTCAGTCATTGACATATTTCATGTCCTTGTGTTATCCTTTAATCACACTTTTAAGAATGTAAGCCTATGGACCAAAAGCTTATCAGGGCTTATAGCTAAGTTTCCTGATTGAATCATATTAGTGTAATAAGTCAACAGAGTTAATTAACTTGTCAGATTTTTCTTATACAACCAAATACCACTTGGACTTATTAAGAAAAATCCTAAGAAGTTTCTGTAAGCAATATTAGCTCAGAAAAGGTTTTAAATTTCATTTCAGTCATAATTTGATTTACAAAACTGTTAATGGTCAGGGTTCATGCAGAGAACATTCCAGCACTGCACCCTCCACTCAAGTGTCTGCCTCCCTCCACCTCTGTCACAATGTCCCCTTTGGAACCATATCCCTCTCCTTTCCCTCCTGTGACAAGCTTCCTAATGAAACCAGTTCTCAGTTTCTTGAAATTTTATTCCTCTACCATGTTTCTTTATATCCCACACATGAAGTGTGTTTTTTTGGTATCTGACCCTCTCCTAACTTCACTCAGCATAATACCTTCCAGATCTATCCATGGAGCAGAAAATTGCATGATTTCATTTTCTTTTCTAGCCAAGTAGTATTCTATTGTGTCAGTACCATTGTGTCTTTGTCCATAAATCAGCCTGGTAGTTCTAAAATCCTTATTTCCCCAGTTCAACCCAGCTTATAAATCACTGCCAGAGAAATCTCTCAGAAATATGCTTCTGACATCTCTATCTTCCTACTCAGAGCTTTGAATGAAAGCTTCTCAGCTAAGAGGAAACTTTTCTGAGGTACCTGAAAGTTGCTTTTTCAGCCTTTCACCAAAAATACCAAAGCATTTCAATGACATGGAATAGTCATGAGACCGGAGATCAAGACTAACAGTAAACTGTTTGTAATTTGAAGGAAATCTGGACCTCTTCACAAAGCAATGGGTATGAACTGACACAGGGGTCTGGGTGCTGTCCCATGCTTTCCTCAGTAGCAAGGAGTAATGCTGGGAGTTCATTTCTCTTGGTTTTCTTGGTGCCTCCAAGGTCTAAGCAGATATTGAGCCTTCTAGCTCGTCCAGCAGCTGACAGGCCCTGGATCGTGAGCATGCTTGCAGATGCAGTGCTCTGCCTTTGTACGTTTCTCTTTTCCACTCTCTTCTTCAACCGTGCTGAGACTTGCTATGCAGGAGGCAGCGTAACATGCTGGGAAAGAGACCAAGTTCTGTGCCCTGGCTTGATTACTCACCAGCTCTGTGACCTGGGGTCCCGGTGACTCACTCACTCTCAAATGGGAATAATAAGAGTGACAGTGCTACTTGATGGAGCCTTTGAGAATGGTTTAATTGTTAAAGCAATTGTCAATGAAAATACTGTTTAACCCTAGAGGATTCCTCTACCAGCCATAGGGTTTTAAAGGAAGACTTTTCTAAAATCATGGCTAATCTTACAGTATTTTTCGTCACCTCACCCCATCCCAGGGATCAGAGAAATGTAAATTATCCAGCAACCCCGCCCTTTGGATCCGGCTGCAGAGCGAGCATGAAGGAAGAGCCCAGGGGAGCGCCCTTGGACTCCAGGCAGCCCACTGAACTAATTCCGGCATGGGACCAGAGACCCCACGGTGCGCTGAAACAGTGGGACCCGGGCATCCCCCAATTCTTTTAACCTGTCTCTCTCTCTCAACTCCTCCCTCCTGAGCACAGCGCAGGATCTGCGGTTTTCCTGAGCGCAAAATGGAGCCGGCGACCCAGCTGAAACAGGGCGCTTTCGCGCGCTTGCGGGAGACCCCAGGGGGCGGGGGCGGCGACCCCCGCCCACAGCAGATAGATATTTAAACCCACCTCCCCCACGTGTGCTTCCCTTTGGATCCGGCTGCAGAGCGAGCATGAAGGAAGAGCCCAGGGGAGCGCCCATGGACTTCAGGCAGCCCACTGAACTAATTCCGGCATGGGACCAGAGACCCCACGGTGCGCTGAAACAGTGGGACCCGGGCATCCCCCAATTCTTTTAACCTGTCTCTCTCTCTCAACTCCTCCCTCCTGAGCACAGCGCAGGACTTCTCCATCTTATGAGCACCATAAAAGGGTAAAAGTTTGTAGTGATGTTATTTCTGGTTGTACTTTCCCTGGACTTTATACAGAAACCCAAAACCGCGCGGCCGCTGCCGCGGCCGCGCGACCTAATGTTATCTTAGCATCAGCAATATGTAATGGTTCGCTTTTAATGAGTCGGACTTTTGTGGGAGATCCTAACAAGAACAGTAAGTCTGTTGCTGAAATATTGAAGGCAATCAAAACGGTAGCCATCTCTCTAGGCTAAACTAAGCTATATCCCCACGCCGGCTGAGAAGAAATTTTCTTCTTTCTCGGGAAGAAACGCGGCGTGGCGTCAACTACAGTGTGATGTCCATTAAGCAAACAGACCTGGTGGCGTGGGAATGGGATATAAGGGGAAAAATTATGTACATGGAACAGTGGGACGCTGGTGGAATCTCGAGCCGGAGCCAATACCAGTGCAAGACCTTCGATTCCAGAAACTGCTTCCAGACACTCTACTAGTCTATCAACTAAGCCAGAGCCCCACGTCTGCTGATGACGGGAAATAACCATCCTTTTCATTTTTTTTTTCCTTGTCAGGCAGCGTGGCGATTACTAAACAGGCGTGAACTCGGTGGCGCGGGGCAAGGGGGAAAAAGAAAAGTTATGTAACAAACAGCGGGACTTAATATCTCTATATTCTTAGCAGTGGAGAACTATCAAATGCCTCCTTGGCAATAGGACTGCTTTTCTTTCTTGGGGGAAACCCCAACAACGGTAGTGAGTTGTGTGTTGAAACATGGAATGTAATCGAGATAAGGCATAAACGAAGTGAAACTTATCAAGTACAAGGGTGGGGACTGGGGAGGTGGGAGGGGGCGGCAGGTATACTGGGGGGGTTGGTGATGGAGGATGGGCACTGGTGAAGGGAAGGGTGTTTGAGAATTGTATAACCGACATAATCCTGAGAACTATGTAACCCTCCACATGGTGATTCAATAAAATTAAAAAAAAAAAATTATCCAGCAACCCCAACACTTCTGGAGAGCAGACAACTCCATTCCACACATCTATTGCAGAAATTTGTGCAGGGGACAAGTGCATGTTGTCTTCTGCTGCAGGAGAGTGAAATTGGTCTTTCCTGTGATCACAGAGCAGAAGTAAATCTAAGCAAAAAGCTAGAAGGGCAGAAATATTGATCAGGAAGGGCATCTGAAAGTCAGAACCTCAGCAACTACAGGGAAATGCCCTTTCTTTTTATTTATTTTCTCTAACGCAGAAGTCACCAGTCCCAGGAAAATGTGGGCCATGGGTCAGTGTGTGGTCCAGAGCCAGGAAACAATCAACATGGTGAAGGGCATGACCCGAGTATTTGTATACTATGAAATGATATTAGTTCTTTGAGATCAAATGTAAGCTTTAGAAAAATGTAACTTCATGTGAGATTTAAATGAATCAGTGAAGGTGATTGATTTAATATCAATATTGATATTAAATATTGATTTAATATTTAATAATGAAAATATCTTCATATTTTCAAGACAACTATCCCAGTTATAAACCTTATCCTAAAACAGACAGGGTTATAGGAAGAAGGATTTGTTGCACAATAAGAATGTCACAAACCAAATTTAAAATGTACATCACCTGTCCTTAGAGACCTGTTTCACTGTTTCTCTGGTTTAATAGTTAATTATAGAAATCAATATCTGTGATACATTAAAATCAGCAGGTGATCTGAAAACTATTATATTCCATAGTTCATTTGAAAAAATATTAATGTTTTACTAATTATGCTTATTTGTAAGTTTATGTATAAAAGAAAAATTAATCTGTTTGAAAATTCTTTAGTCAAGAGAGTATGATATTTAGTTGAGATGAACATAAGCTTTTAATTTTAATTAGCATTTTAATTTAATGAGATAAAATAGAATTATGTATCAAAAGTGACACACACAGCCATCCTAGACACCACCACAAATATATTTTCACTATCTTGATCTTCTCCTATTTTCCTTTGTTCTTTGTTCTTCTCCCCTTTTCCTAATTAAGTCTCATCAAGTCTTCTCTCTCCCCTGAATTCCCTGTAACCATCTTAAGAAGTAGTATTCCATCTTTCACCCCCTTACTTTATACCCAGGAGACCTTGGGATAATGTCATCAACTCTCAAGTTTATAAATATTATCTACATACTCGGATACCCAAAACCAACCATGACCTTTCCCTAAACTTAAGATTTCTCCATCCAGCAGGACATGCCTACCTGGACATCCAGTAAATCACTCCATCTCAATATGCCTAACAGTAAACAACAGAACATTCTTTCTTTGAGCTTTCTCAATAATCATCTTTATTTCCCAGTTCATGGAATCACTTTTTAGCTTATAAAATTCAAGCTAACTATTTTGCATTTACTCCCTATTCTTTTCTAGCTCATTTATCTCTGTTTGATGCCCTTTTCATAATTCTGAATGTACTTATCTCCCACCCACTGCTTTTCGTTTTTCAATTTGAATGATATCAGATTAACACAGTCAAGTTCTTTTCTTGACTCAAAAATATCTTCAGATTTTCAAGACAACTGGTTTCTAAGATTTGTTTTCAAGGACATTGAGTAAGATCAGTGACTTTAACATGCTCTCCAAGTTTCAGGTACCTTAGTCAAATCAGCCATAGCAGTTCTTTAGTTTCAACTCAGAACCTAGCCTACCTTGTTTAATAAAATTATGCAAATGTAGTGGTAGCACAGGTGTAAAAGTGATAGATTTTTAAAATACCCAGTATCGAACTGAGGAGCTAGTACAGGGGTTAAAGCACTTGTCCTGCACACAGTCAGCCCTAGCTGAATCCTCTGCACTGTGTTCTCCTGAGCACTGCAGGGAGTGATGCCTGAACAAAAAGTCAGGAGCAAGCCCCAATACAGCTGGCTGTGGCTTCAGCCCCCTCTAAATAGTTATCATTATTAATTTTTCATGTCAGTCTTCATTCTCCATAGTTACCATAAAATTATTCTTTTGTTTTAAAAATAAAGGCTTTAAATTTTTTTTCCATATCCACTAGAACCTTCACTTTAATTTCCTATGGAAGCAAAACCTAATGCATACGAACTCTCTTGAGTTTTTTCTTCCTTGAGACCAGTAACTTTATTAATCTTCATATAAAGGAATAACGCGCTCTGAGTGGCATTTTTGTGGTCTTATAATTGGAGTGTCTTTAAACTTCATTTCGAAAATCTGTACAATATAACATGCACTAAAGCACAATGGTTTAATACAGCATTTTGGGATACAATGTAATTAAACTATTCCTTGATTCCACCTTTTCTTCAAACTACTATTATGTTCCACTATAATTTTCTTGGTAATGAAATCAACAGATAGTATAAATCTCTATTTTAAAGGTATTTGACCATATGCTGATGGATTTCACAGATACTTTGGATGTATTGTGAAAATCTACTTTAAAATCTGTTTCTAACATTCTTCCTTCTTCTATTGAGAGTCCATCTATGGACAATTTGAACTAGCTCGTTGTTCCTTAGATGATCTCTTCTACTCTGCAGTTCCCATACCTGCCCAAGGCAGTCACTTTCCAAATCTACATTTTCAGTCGTGGTCTCCTTTTCATACTCTTCATGTATCTATCTGGTTTTTGGACTTATACCCCTACTTGAACATGGCAGTATATTGATATCACTGTATCACTGTATCACTGTCATCCTGTTATTTGTCAATTTACTCAAGCGGGCAGCAGTAACGTCTCTATTCCTCCCAGCCCTGAGATTTTAGCAGCCTCTTTTTTCTTGTTTTTCCCCCAATGATTGGAGGCTTTTTCAGGGTCAGGGGAATGAGACCTATCATTACTGTTTTGCGCATATTGAGTATGCTACGGGTACCTTGCCAGGCTCTGCCTGTGCAGGCGGGATATTCTTGGTAGCTTGCCAGGCTCTCCAAAAGGTATGTGTGTGTGTGTGTGTGTATGTATATATACACATATATACATATATGTGTGTGTGTGTATATATATATATATGTATATATATTTGCTCTCTATGATTTGTTGCCTACTGCCTGAACTTCATCAAATATGGTTTGGTAATTATGGAAAATGGGTAGGAAGTGCCTTTATAATGTGTTGCGGGGCCACGGGGTTCGGAAAGTGGCCTGGAGTGTTGGGTATCGGAGGTCAGCTGTCAGGGCTGGGTCCCTTGGGGCGGAGAGGGTTCTCACTCACCACCCTCTGGGGCACCCTGAGTGAAAACAGCCTGGCCCTGGGGCCGCATTTCATACCCCTGTCTGGGAGGAGCAGGACTTGAGATCCGGAGGGTGGCCAAGGGGGAGGGAGGGTGTGGCAGGGAGTGGCTTATGGGTGTGATCTCTGAGTTACTGGAGACTGGGGGATAGTAGTCAGTCAAAGGATCTCTGCTTCCGGGTAGGGTCCGTTGAGTCCAAAGTCCAAGGTCACAAAGTTCAGCATTGTCCGGGTTCCGTGGGACTTCATTCATGCGTGAGGCTCCTCAGAGCATCAGGTAAGCAGCCTAGAGCGTGCTGGTGGTTGGGTAGTGGAGGTGGGCTGCTGGGGCTAGGTTCCTTGGGGCATGGAGAGTTCTCACCCACCCCCCTCTGAGGCACCCCGAGTGAAAACAGCTTGGCACGGAGTCCCAGTATATTGATATACCCCCCTAAATTTTCTTACTCTCAGAACCTTAAGTCATTTTTTCCAGAAATGTGAATCAGTAATGAAAGTATTACATATTTATATCCTTGAACTTGTTTCTCAGCATTTAAGAATACTTGATAAATATGAAATAAGGAAATAATATTAATGAATATTGATTTAATTAAGCATAAATTTAATGAGCACTTGAAAATATACTTTTAAATATTTCACTTTAAATTAGTTATTTTCATTTCTTTGAAAGTCTAGATCATAAATAGAAATATATAAAATGTTTTTAATCAGTATTTTTATTTCGAACAGTAAACATTATTATTCCTCTTTAATTTAATGCCCACTATTTTGCCTATATTTTCTCTGTTTTTTCTCTTCTTTCCAAAATGTGGATATCTTATAGAGTCTAATTCAAAATCTCTTCAACTCTCAGAAATTCTTAAATCTTCTTACACTGGTTTCTCATCCTTAAAATTTGTTATATTAATTATTCTAATATTAAATATAATTTTGATGCTTCTGTTCTTTTATTGGATTTGTTATATCTTGAATTTTCACATAGGATGTAAGTATAATTTACATATTTTTTAGATAAATATGACTACTCAGTAGGTATTTAAAAATATCTGGCTACATCATGCATATAAAAAAAAATCTTATTTTTCCAAAATCACTTGGTGTTGCTCCATATACTCTCTATTAAGTGTTGGGAAATTGTCTTTGAAGATTTAAAGATCAACAAAACTATGAGAATTGTTAAAAATAAAACCATCACAACATGATGAACAGTGCTGTGGGCATTCATTTGACTGACCTAATGACCCATTATTTAAGCTGAAGGAAAACAGTTCACATTCTTTACTGCAACATTATCTTAAGTACCGGAGTGTCGAAATGAGATGTAGTCAGATAGACAGAGCCCATTCAGCCACAGTCTAAGAGAGGTTTGCTGATGGAGACATCCCTCTATCAGCAATTTTACAATTAGCTGCCTAATTGAAAACTGAATTTAAATATTGTCCTGGAGGGTGAATGCCAGTTTAATACTCTGTTTAAAAAGAAGAAGCTCTTTGTGCATGTAAAATAAGAAAATTGTATTGCGGAGAGCAGTGATTTAGCATGTCTTAAAACTAAGTGTATAAAATATCTATAGGGTCTGAAAAGGTATATGGAAATGAGCTATTTTCCAAGTTAATGCCACATTAAATGACAACTAAGCTGACACTTTCCCACACACTTTTAATGATGAATTTCACTCTGGGTT
The DNA here is from genome assembly GCF_027595985.1 of Sorex araneus. Lineage (NCBI taxonomy): Eukaryota > Metazoa > Chordata > Mammalia > Eulipotyphla > Soricidae > Sorex > Sorex araneus. The sequence continues at coordinate 177,788,554 of NC_073304.1, read as the reverse complement.
TGGAAAAAAAATCTTTAGATCTAGCCACTTTCAAGTCTAGGGCATAGAAATTTCAAAGGGAAATTTGTCTTGAGTTGCAATATATTAATTCAGGTGTACCTTGTACTTTTACTTATAGGTGTTCAGTTTCCATAAGTGAAATATAAGCAAGTAGACAGACTTATGAAAGTCTTTATCTCTAACCCTTTCAGAATTTCCTTTTGTAATGAACCTTGGTCACTACTATAACTTGTATCTTTTCCTTTTTTCTCTCTGAAATTTCATCCTGAAAATATAGATGTGCCAACTATATTTTCCATATAAACTCTTTGCTTGGGGTGACATCTTGATTTTTACTTTATAAGGTGATGAGAAGACCTATACAGGGCTTAACACCCTAAAAAGAAAGAATACACATTTTTTTCCAGCGCACATGGAACATTCTCCAAAATAGACCATGTACTGGGCCACAAAACATACCTCAATAAAATCAGAAAAATAGAAATTGTATCAACTATCTTCTCAGACCACAGTGCGCTGAAGATAGAAGCTAATCACACAAAGACGCAAAGAATCAAAACAAACACCTGGAAATTAAACAGCTCAGTGTTGAAAAATAAGTGGGTCAGGAAGGAAATCAAGGAAGAAATCAAGAGATACCTCGAAACAAATGAGAATGAAGACACAAGCTACCAAAACCTATGGGACGCAGCTAATGCCGTGTTAAGGGGAAAATTTATACCTCTGCAAGCATTCCTTAGGAAGGAAGAAAGGGCCTACATAGATAGCTTGACTTCACAGCTCAAGACCTTAGAAATGGACCAGAAAAAGGAACCCAAACCAGACGGAAGGAAAGAAATAATAAAAATTAGAGCAGAAATTAACGACATGGAAACCCAGAAAACAATCTGAAAGGTCAATGAAACCAAGAGCTGGTTCTTTGAGAAAATAAACAAGATTGACAAACCACTAGCAAGACTCACAAAGAAAGAGAGAGAACCCTAATAAACCAAATCAGGAATAAAAAGGGGGACATCACAACAGAAACCAATGAAATTCAAAAGATCATCAGAGACGACTTTGAAAGCCTATATACCACGAAACAAGAGAACCTAAAAGAAATGGATGAATTCCTTGATTCCTACAATCTCCCAAGACTGAACAAAGAAGACTTGGAATACCTGAATAGACCCATTAATATTAAGAAAATTGAAACTGTAATAAAAAATCTCCCCAAAAATAAAAGCCCAGGTCCAGATGGATTCACTGGCGAATTCTTCCAAACATTTAAAGAGGACTTGTTGCCAGTTCTCCTCAAGCTTTTCCAGGAAATTGAAAAAACAGGAACCCTCCCAAGCAGTTTATATGAGGCACATATCTCCCTAATACGAAAAGCAAAGACACCACAAAAAAAGAAAACTATAGACCAATATCCCTGATGAATACCGATGCAAAGATCCTCAACAAATATTAGCAAATAGAATCCAACAACTCAATAAAAAGATCATACTCTATGACCAAGTGGGATTCATCCCGGGTATGTAAGGATGGTTTAACATTCGGAAATCAATCAACATAATCCATCATATCAACAAAAGTAAAAATAAAAACCATATGATCATATCAATATATGCAGAGAAAACATTTGACAAGATCCAACATCCGTTCATGGTGAAAACTCTCACCAAAATGGGTGTTGGAGGAACTTTCCTCAAGAGAGTCAAAGCTATCTACCACAAACCTACAGCAAGTATTATCCTCAATGCGGAAAAGCTAAGGGCCTTTCCTCTTAAATCAGGGACAAGGATGCCCACTCTCACCACTGCTGTTCAATATAGTACTGGAAATACTTGCCATAGTTGTTTGGCAAGAAAAAGATATTAAGGGCATCCAGGTAGGAAAAGAAGAAATCAAACTCTCACTATTTGCAGACGATATGATACTATATCTAGAGATGCCTAAAACCTCTATTAAGAAACTCTTAGAAAAAATAGACTTGTACAGTAAAGTTGCAGGCTATAAAATCGATACCGAAAAATCTATGGCCTTCCTATTTGCAAACAATGAGACAGAGGAAAGGGACATGAAAAAAGCAATCCCATTCACAATTGTGCCCCAGAAAATCAAGTACCTTGGAATCAGCTTAACTAAAGAAGTAAAGGACCTCTACAAAGAAAACTATAAAACGCTACTCCATGAAATAAAAGAGGACATGAGAAAATGGAAACATATCCCTTGCTCATGGATAGGGAGAATCAACATTGTCAAAATGGCAATACTCCCCAAAGCATTATAGAGATTCAACGCAATCCCTATAAAAGTACCCATGAAATTCTTCAAAGAAACGGATCAAGCAATCCTGAAATTCATATGGAACAACAATCGCCCACGGATAGCTAAAACAATTCTTGGGAAAAAGATGATGGGAGGCATCACCCTCCCCAACCTTAAACTTTACTACAAAGCAGTAACAATTAAAACAGCATGGTACTGGAACAAAGGCAGACCCGCAGACCAGTGGAACAGGGTGGAATATCCCTACACACAACCCCAAATGTATGATCATCTAATCTTTGATAAGGGAGCAAGAAATGTGAAGTGGAACAAGGAAAGTCTCTCTAACAAATGGTGCTGGCATAACTGGACAACCACATGCAAAAGAATGGGCTTAGACCTCGACCTGACACCATGCACAAAAATCAGATCAAAATGGATTAAAGATCTCAACATCAGACCACAATTCATAAGGTACATCAAAGACAAGGTTGGCAAAACTCTCCATGATATTGAAGCTACAAGTATCTTCAAAGATGACACGCAATTGACCAGCCAAGTGGAAACAGAGATCAACAAATGGGACTATACTAAATTAAGAAGCTTCTGCACTGCAAAAGATACAGTGACCAAAATACAAAGGCAATCTACAGAATGGGAAAGGATATTCATCCAATACCCATCCGATAAGGGGTTGATATCAAGGGTATATAAAGCACTGGCTGAACTCTACAAGAAGAAAACATCCAACCCGATCAGAAAATGGGCCGAAGAAATGAACAGAAATTTTTCTAAGGAAGAGATACGAATGGCCAAAATTCATATTTTAGAAACATGTTTCATGTTTCTTAGAAACATGAAAAAGTGCTCTACATCACTAATCATCAGGGTGGTGCAGATCAAAACAGCCATGAGATACCACCTCACACCACACAGACTGGCAGACATTCAAAAGAACAAAAGCAACCAGTGTTGGAGAGGATGAGGGGAGAAAGGGACCCTTCTACACTGCTGGTGGGAATGTCGACTGGTTCAGCCCTTTTGGAAAACAATATGGACAATTCTCAAAAAAATAGAAATTGAGCTCCCATTTGACCCAGCAATACCACTGCTGGGAATATATCCCAGAGAAGCAAAAAAGTATAGTCAAAATGACATCTGTACTTATATGTTCATCGCAGCACTGTTTACAATAGCCAGAATCTGGAAAAAAACCTGAGTGCCCTAGAACAGATGACTGGTTGAAGAAACTCTGGTACATCTATACAATGGAATACTATGCAGCTGTTAGAAAAAAATTAGGTCGTGTACTTTGCATATAAGTTCATCAGCATGGAAAGTATGCTAAGTGAAATGAGTCAGAAAGAGAGAGACAGACATAGAAAGATTGCACTCATCTGTGGAATATAGAATAACAGAGTAGGAGACTAACACCCAAGAATAGTAGAAATAAGTACCAGGAGGTTGACTCCTTGGCTTGGAATCTGGCCTCACATTCTGGGGAGAGGACAGCTCAGATAGAGAAGGGAACACCAAGTAAAATGGGTTGGAGGCCACGTGGGGGAAGGGTGATGCATGCTGAATGTAGACTAGAGACTGAACACAATGGCCACTCAACACTTTTATTGCAAACCACAACACCTAATTAGAGAGAGAGAACAGAAAAGAATACCCTGCCACAGTGGCAGGGTGGGGTGGGCGGAGATGGGATTGGGGGTGTGGGGGTGTGGGAGGGATGCTGGGTTTATTTGTGGTGGAGAATAGGCACTGGTGAGAGATGGGTTCTTGAACTTTGTATGAGGGTAACATGAGCATGAAAATATATAAATTTGTAACTGTACCCTCATGGTGATTCACCAATTAAAAATAAATAAATTTTAAAAATAATAAAAAGAAAAAGGAATTTAAAAAAGAAGGTTATGAGAAGAGCACACTAATTTGTTTCTTGCTGATACTGGCCGTTATCAGTCAACCAGTGAGCACTGTGCACACTAGGGAATCTTCCAGGCCCTCTCCTGGAGGGGAATGGGAGAAACAGATTCTCCTTGGTTTTGCAGCGGGAAAGAATTCAAGACCAAGTCAGAGAAATAGCTTTTAATCAGTTTACTAAAATGTATATTTAAGAACCAGAATGCAGGCTTAACTTAAAGAGAGTTATGTTGTTTCCAAGACAGTTGACTAAAAGTAAGAGCACACATTTAGATAATCAGGAGGTGGGCATGCTCTGGGAAGATTAGAAGATCAGCCCTATTTCTAAACAAATATCTAGGTTATGTTGGTATGGAAGTAGGCTGATTAATAGTAGGTAGACTATGCACAGGGTTTCAGAGAAAAGGGAGAAAAAAGGGAGGATTTAGGGTGGTGATTTCTCAGAGTCCAGGGCCTACAAACATATTCTAATCCTGTTTGGTTGTTTCCTGTGGTTGTCATGATAATTGTAAACTCTTCTGGCATGAGAGGGTGGGATTTTTATTATGTCATGCAAATGAAGCTAGAAGCCATGCAATGGTCATTAGGCTGTCCATCTTCAATTACTTTGACTCTAACTGGTTTTAGGCTCCAACTGGTCTTGGACTTTATAAGTCCTCACCTTTGGAGGTATCCAGCATTGAGAACACATGAAATCTTTTAGCAAAAGCACATTAAACTTCCAGGCGTTGTATGTGAACTCACACAAGAAAAAATAAAACTGGTGAGAGAGGGAAAGAGGAAAGGTGGTAGATGTTGACATGTTAGTTTAGTTTAATTTTGTTTTGGCCACACCTGGCTGTGTGTTCATAAAATGAATAGGAAGCCTATAGCTCTCTCTGGCCAACTGCGTTCAGTGGTCTTGGGCTGCTTCTCCACCTGGGATGGCTGATGTCATGTGCGGACGAAGGAGGAAATGAGGGCCAGGCTGGTTGGTGATCAGTTGCCATTTATTCCATTTTCCCCATGCACCTGCTCCAATCTCACTAAGTTCCCCATTCTTGTCTCCTCTCCTCCTGTCCCCTTTGTTAGTCTCTCCCTGCTCTGACTCACTGTCCTGGTCTCTCTAGTCTCTCACCCCCTCCAAACCTTGGTGGTAGCAAGGTCTGGTAGCACAATCAACATATTAAAGCCTTTCCTGATCTCCTGCAGCCAGGAGATCTGCTCAAGGGTGAAATACCACCTAGGGTGGTTTCTCCTTTCCTTAGTCCAACGATCATTTAAATATTCATCTTAATTCTACTCCTTAATAGTATTAGTCATTTTGTATGGACACAGTATGAGATACTTAAGCTTAGAGGATGGCTCTCCTGGGGACATCTCACTGTAGATCTTAGACTACAGTGCTCAGGTCACATTAGTCTTTCCTAAACAAGAGTAGGGTCCTAATCCAGTTCTTATTTTTTGGATCATGACAGAACTTGTCCATGACCATGCTCTTAACTTTTAGTTAAGTATTATGACACTTCGACTTGGTCCATTTTGATGCAGGTAGTTCACAGCTTGCCCTGGGCCCATCCAGTCCCTCATTGGGACCGTACTTTTGGGGTGTTAGGAAGTAAGGGCAAATTAAGTTGCTTAAGTCGAGAAAACAGATGCCCCTGGAGTGAATATTATTCGGAGTCAGTTAGCTCCCAAGTTACAAAAGCATAGCATTAACTGTCTTCTTTTGTCTATACGAAAAGGACAGTACTCTGAAGTAACTATGCAAAGGACATAAGGATAAGAGAAAAGCAATATTTACAAGTTAACAGGGTCTGATTAGGAAATAAAGGTTATTGACCAGTTCGTTGCAAACAAAGAAAGACGTTACAGATAAACACAGAGAAATGGGAGTGCCTGGAGAGCACTGTGATGGGTGTAACCCAATAAACCTAAGCTCCCTGTGGCAAGGCAAAAAGAACAAACCAATGTTATCCTACACCTGGCTATGTTCAGGGACTACTCCTTACTTTGTGATCAGAGATTATTCCTGGCAGGACTTGGGGGGACCATATGGGGTATATCAAACTCATTGGATGCATAAGACAAGTACCCTACTCACAGTCCTATTGCTCCAGAGCCTAATGGCGGCATGTTAAAAAAATGGGGTACTGTAGTTCTAACCCTTTTTATTTGTAACAATAAGTCTCATAATAGAGATGTTACTGGTGCCCGCTCGAGCAAATCGATGAGCAACGGGATGACAGTGACAGTGACACAAGAATTGCATAAACACAGATGCTTGATTAAAAGAATAACAGTAAATTGTGGTTGTTACTTTTTGCAATGTCTGCACAAGGAAGTGTGTGTGTGTGTGTGTGTGTGTGTGTGTGTGTGTGTTTCACGAGAGGCAAAGTTTTCTGATTTCCTTCACTTCTAGGTCACATTTATGTTATCTATTCTGCTATCCCAAGATAGAGCAGAAACAGGCACATCTCCACTGACTCATCCAAACTGAAGAATAATGACCAAATTGTTCGAAACAGTGTTGACTTATAAGACAAAATCAGCCCTCTAAGGAAGAGGAAAGCAAAGACCATAGTTTTCAGAGTGTATAGGACTTGAAGGGAGAAAAGCAAAATTCCCGAGATCTGGTTAGCCCCTGACTTCTGATTAAAGTTAAGTTTCATAGACAGACTCTTTTCAATAGAGGGACAAAACTGCATTCTATGGACATCTTAAAGTAATGAAGCATTTGTCTAACGGGGCATATGCTACTTCCTAACTTTTTTTGGACGAACAAGAAAGCACTATTTTGAAGTTAGGAGACTGAGATATGGCAGAACAAATTTAGATGTCAGGAAATGCAGATTAAAAGACAAAATGCCATCACAGGGCTTTGTTTTATGGGTGCTGGGCTGCCACCACCACAGCTGCTCCCAGTGGTACCCGCTGCCCCAGGAGGCTGCTGGGATGCAGGGAAGCTGGAAATGTAGTGCGGGCACTGCACAGCTGAGAAAGGAGATTTAATTTTAGAGCACTTTTAGGGATGAGTCAAAAGCTCTGCAGAGTTTTCTCCAATTTTCAAAAATCCCTTTTACAATTAATTCCTAAGATGTTTTGTTGCATGAAAGAGATCTCTGGTTGATGAAGTAGTTGTCAGAATGTTGGTGTGGATTGGTAATACTTTCAGACTAGCCTGAAAAACTTATTAGGAAGAAAACTAAAAATTAAAGTTAACTTAGTAACAATATAAAGACATAAAGTTATGAAAGTATGGGAAGATTCAAATGGGACATCCTTCTATGACTAAAATAGCCCCATTCCTGTAAAAGAAAAATAGTAGTAAAATCTTTCATTCAGTATGTGTATATATTGGCTCTCATGAAGTGTGTTGAGATATATTCATGTGCTTCTTGAATCATATAGAGGGAAAAAAGATATCTGGGCCAATTCTTCAAAATGCATGTAATTACATGTGTGAAAACATATGGAACTGTATCCTTACCGCATAATAGTATTTGAAATCACAAAATCAGGAAAGCCAGCATAATAGAAAAATCCCTAATTCACTGTTTTACAATTTTACATTTTATAATTTTACATCTACAAATTAAAATATGTAGATGTAATCAGCAATATGATTTAGTTATCTGAAGAATAAATCTATTTGTAGGGGAAATGATCTTAGCTAAAGAAGCCTGGATGTAACACTCATAAAAATAATGTTAATCATGGGTGGTTAGGTCCTGTCATTTTCCAGTACAATTTTACATACATTAGTTTGGAAACCAGAGCTACATATATTGTCTCTGCAAGTTCTTCCTTCGTAACTACTCCCAACCTTTTCTATCTCCATGCCAGGATATCACTTTCTTCTGGTTTCCAAATCCAAACCCATGGAGCAATCCAGATCCCAGCGGAGGGTTCGGGGGATGTTTATTAGAGCATCAGAGGTCTGGGGGCATTGGGATCATGTCCAAGTGATTTTATTCCAGGGGACACTTGCTCCGAAAACTGTGTCACGAAGGCCAGAAACAAGCGTGTTTGGTCAGTGACTGGGGAGCTCTAAAAGCAGTGCAGGTGACGCTGAGCTCCCAGTAGAGCCATGTGTGTTAGTGCCAGCACAGTCCTTCTGTCACATTGTCTTCTGCATATATTTATTTTTCTTTTTGGGTCACACTTGGAGATGTCCAGGGGCTCCTCCTGGCTCTGGGCTCAGGAATCACTCTTGGCGGCGCTCAGGGGACCCTGTGGGATGCCGAGGATCAAGCCTGGGTGTGCGGCCTGCAAGGTAAACACCCTACCCACTGTGCATGCAACCCCTCTGCATGTAATTTCAACAATATTTACTGCAATGTAGCAGAGGTTTTGGAATAGTTAGGGAAGTTATGCAAAATCTTTCAGAGAATCAATCCTTTATTTTTTAACTCTCCATTGATCGAAGTTCTGTGATTTACAATCCTGTTAATGATGCTTTCCCAAGCCCTAATTCCAACAGAACACCCATCACAGTGTACCTCCCTCCCTCACTGCCTCCCCCCAATCTCCAAGGATCTCTCTTAATCACAAAATTGTGTGGATCAGTTCTCCTAATGCCCTGCCTTTGGGTCTTTGTTGCTACCTTGCTGTGTATCACGGAGGAGAGAGATCCAGAGAGTAAATTCTTAATAACTGTTGGTTACTACTAGCTATCTTTCATGATAACATTATCCTACAACTTTGTGAGGGGTGTCCCCCAGCTCTGTGAGGATCCCAGGAAACGTTTTTTAGGACTATGGGCCTGAGGGTTTGGTGATACCCACTGATCTTGGTATTGTGGCTTTAGTGGGTCTTGAACTGTGATAAACTCGTTGTTTCTTTGCTTGTTTTGTTTTTAGTGTGATTTCTGGAGCTGATCTAGGAAGTTTGCGTTCTTTCCACTATGGTCAAAGTTTCTCCTGAGGTGTCCAAGATCTCTTTTGACCTTAGTTTCAGATATCCATGTGGCATGGACTGGCAATGACCTGCTCTGACCAGTGGTTTTCAGCCTTTTCCACCCGTGGAGCCATAAGCAGATCAGGGTTTGAAAAGCAACACTCTGGACACGGGAGTAAAAGCCTGTATGCATGTTGGAGTATTCAAACCTTGACATACATCTTACAAATCCCCAAATCTCATCAAAACAAAACACACCCACCCGCTAGGAGCTTGATATGATTTTGTTTTGTGGTGATGGTTCTCGAGGACTGCTCCTACGTCAGTGTTCAGGGGACCATGCAACATTGGGGATCAAACCCAAGACTCTCATTCTCCAAACTTTAGAGCTCTCTCTGGCTCCAGACAGTGGATTTTATGTCTGCTAACCACAACCAATTAGAGAATGGTTATTTGATATTCAAAAACTCTGTTTTTTGTTCATAGTTTTTAAAAGCCCTGTGATAGGTATGTAAGAAAGCATATATAGTGAATTTCTAGACTTTAACATTTTTTTCCTTGGTTTTTGAACCACATAGGCAGTATTCAGAACTAACCCCTCACTCTGGGATTACTCCTAGTGTGTCTCAGATGTGGAGACCAGATGTGGTGCAGAGGATTGAAACTGAACTGGCTGTAAGCAAGGCAAGCACCATACCAGTTATACTATCTCTTTAGTAAAAATTTAATGTAAAAATTTAGTGATGGGATTTCAATATGAGTAAAAGGCTTTCTTTTAAATATTTCATTATTTAATAATTCTTTTAATCTTTATGGTATCTATAAACTCTGATAATGCTGGTTTCACTGATATATACATACCCTTTCCTTTTTTAAGTTTTTTTAGATGTTATTTTTTTATTTTATTTGTGGAACAATTTCATTTTTTTAGTCATCATGAAATTACAAAGTTATTCATGCTAGAGTTTCAGGCACATCATGTTTTAACATGTATACCCTTTCTTTATTGAGTGAACTTTTATAAGGTGTCTAATAAATACTAGACAATTCAAGAAAGAGTGTCCAAAATTGAATGAAACAGACAAAGTAATTAACCTACAGTCATTGCAGTTTGTATAATCCAGGGCAGTGATTGTCCAGTTGGCAAGAATGCATTTGGCATTCTTGGCAAAGAATTCCTGATCAGATTTTTTGATCATGCAACTTCAAAAGATAACCAATGCCTTATTTAGAAAGTATATAATTTTATGACCATATGCATACAATGAGTAAATTCTAAAGCTTCAATGAATGAAATGTGCATTTGCATATTGGTAGAAGCCATCATGGTATGTGGTCTAGTTTCTAGAGATCTTCCCATTGGTACAAGTACTGGGGGACATGGCTTCATGTTCAGAATGAAGGAAAAATTGTGTTTTATAGTAGCCCTGAACTTACTTGACCTACCACTAACAAATAATGAGCACGGGTGGAAAATAACCTACTAGATAGGAGTTTACATTTTGAAAATCTAAAATAAAATCTTTGCTAGTTTCTAAAGACTTGTATAAGACTTTAAACATAGCTTCCTATACCTCAGGGAACAAAACTAGCTTTTATTCTACTGTCTTTCATATGGAAAATATAGATGTAGGGCATAGCCCATAATATTGTAATAATAGACCTTTTGTCACCATTTCACTCGAGGATGATGACAAAGTAACAGAAAGCAGTTTTCCTCCAGGAGAAATGAAGTTATATGACTTGGCTACTCAATCTAAAATACTTTTCCATTTCTTATCATGAAATGAGACAGTATCAATAGAGCAATGTTAAAATGTTCAGTTAGGTTGAGGTTGTGATGCACTGTCTACTAGATATATAGTTGTGAATTTGGGGACTCCTAAACCGAAACCAATTAGTGGGGGAAGCCTTTTATAATTACCTCCCATTTGGAAATGCCAATCAGGCAGTGCTGCCAATTTGATACAAAATGTAATAAAAATTCATGGAAGCAGGCAGGAATCATTCCCATTCATGGGAAAATGTAAAGATATTTCCCTTAACAATTGATCACCCTGAGGCAGAATAAGCAGAGAACATCCAATTGTCCATGGAAGTCAGGCAGAGCTGTACAGACAGACTCTAGACAGACACAGTCATTTCAATGAACAAGCTAGTCTGTCCGTTTGCAATGGTATATTCAAATGTTTCCACTTCTTTGAGGAATGAAGAGTGAGTCAGCTGCTGCAAAGCCCATCCCAAAGCTATTGTGACTCTCCTCTCCTCCCCCACCTGTCCCAGCCTCCGAAAATAGTGACCAGAGATGGGAATGTATTTTTTTTACAGAAACATCTAAAACCATGACCTCAGAGAATTCTTATATTGTGACTGTGTCGGCATTGATTCATATCAAAAGCCATAGTTATATCAGGGGCCATCAAGACTGCTTTCTTAGAAATAAATTTATGACATTGAAGTTTTTCATAAAGCCATTTTCTGATTTTGCTTTTACAACTTAGATAAAGAGTTGAGCATGGTTAAACAGTTTGGCTTTTTGCACACCCTTGAAACACATTAAGATTCAGCAGCAGCAAGTCAATTTTCAGCTGTTCTAAGCATTTTTCAATTACTTATTATAATATTTGACTATGGGTGTGCAAGTGTATGTCAAATAGAGCAATATTATAAAAAAGAAACAAGTGATGCATTGGATGAAAGCTTTAAGATGCTGTTTATTTTTGAAAATGAACTTGTAAATTGGAAATTTTGAACTAATTTCTTTTGAATTGGAAAAAACCTTAGACCTGATAAATTAATACAATCCTGTTGAAATCAAAGAAAAGCACAAATAAAAGCTAATGAGGTCAAGATGAAGGACATTGTTTTTGCATTTTAGTGTGATTACATTGTTTCATGCTGTCTCAAATGCAAATTGAATGTATTTTCTTCCATTTTCTTTCATATCAATATCTAATTAGCCAGAAGGGAAACACTACTGAAACATGTTCTTTATTTGTATTGGATTTTAGAGAAGGGATTTTTTTTCTTAAGTAAAGAATTTTTTGTGGAATTTGGCAATTTCTTGGAGTTTACTATTAGTTAGAAAGCTCATTCATTTTCGGTCTTCCTTCAGAAAATGAAAAAATTGAAAATTCCTCCTCTGCAAGCCATCACAAAAAAGTAAGCAAGAAATGAACAAATCAGATTCTGAAGACAGAGAAATGATTTATATATTTTATCTACACTGCCATTTAAGCTTTCTTCTTACATTGTCTCATAAAAATGTATTGGTGATGGCTTTGTTACTCTGGAGAAATCAACATAATGTAGCAGTAAAATATATTTAAATATCTTCACTTAAGAAGTATTTTAAGGAATTGAAATTCTTTAAGTGAAAATATTTTATAAGATAACCCAAAATATACTATTTTCTTCTTTAATGAGTCTTGATTACCCGTAATAAAATGATATGAAATTATGAGAGAATTTTCTGAAAAAAAGATAAAACTGTTTTGGAGCAGAAAGTGTGTGATCTTCTCTATTATCATTCTAAGAATGTTGTGATGAGCTTTTGGAGCATTCACTCTACGTTTCTTTCCTGTGTCATACCTTCTGGGGAAATAGGATCAGGTCAAACATTTTTACACTCTTTGCTCTGAATTAGGTTGCTTATATGTTTTTTTCACTTTCAAAAGTAGACTAGGTCTCGAGTAAATGAAATCAGTGGATATTTCTTTACTTGAATTCACAAGTATTTCTACTCATTTAGAAAATATCTTAGGAAAAAGTCAAGAAGTATGTCTCTGCCTTAACTGGTCTGTCTGCTCTCTATCTCAATATACAGCTGCATTGCTGCTTCATAGTATTCAATAGTTGTGGCCATCTGCCTTTCTCCCCACCACCTCACCACATGAAGCAACAATTTAAAATTCTCTGCGAATCTGGATTCTATCTCAAGAAGCCATCTGACTTGTCAGCATCTATATTGCAAACCACAATGCCCAAACTAGAATGCCCAAAAAGGAGACAAAGAGAGAGGGAGGGGAAGGGAGAAGGGAGGGAGGGAGAGAGAGAGGGAGTGGGGATCGAGGAGGGAGATAGAAGTGCCTGCCATAGAGGTAGGGTTGGAGTGGTGTGGGGGTGATGGGAGGGAAACTGGGGAAACTGGTACTTGGAAATGGACACTGGTAGAACAATGGGTGTTGGAACTGTGTGACTGAAACCCAATCATGACCAGCTTTGTAAGGGTCTATCTCATAGAGATTCAATAAAAACAAAGGAAAATTAATAAACAAGCTGTCCAATTTGCTTGCAGATAGCCTCTGACATGGCATCCTCACTTTTTTCTGCACATTTTTTAAAAATAAAGGGTTTTTTTGTGTGTGTACTTTTTAATTTATTTTTACTTTTTATTGAGTCACCTTGAGATAGAGTTACAAAGCTGATCACATAATGTTCCAACAGTCATCCCTCCACCAATGTACATTTCCCACCACCAATGTCCCTAGTTTCCTTCCCACTACCCTCCCCTTAGTCCCTGGGGGAGATTTTCCTGCATCTTTGAAGGACAATAGTCCTCTGGCTTAACTGCTAAGAATGGTGCTGACATCAAGACAGCTTTGCACTATCTAGACCTGACTAAATAGAAGAAAATGTCTTGTGTTTGCTTGATCAACTTCTTGATCCTAAATTCATACTATATTCTCAAAAACTAAGTTCTTCTGTTTTAAATAATGCTAGTTTTGAGAATATGTATAAAATCCTTTCATAAAAGCCATTGACTGATATTAACACACACTTCCTAGATGTATTATATGCCTTTAAAAATACATAAGTGTGTCTAAAATTAGCAAAATGACTCTTATGTTTTGTCCTATTATATTTGTTCTATCATTCCAAAGGCACCATAAGATCTTTGAACTTATTGTACCTTGAATGCATTATAATAGCAAATAATAAAAATGTCATAGACAGATATTGATTTTTCCTACTAAGTTGTCTGTATAGCATGTATGCATGCATATGTGAAGGGAATGTTCATAAACTTTGTAAATTTCTCTTATAATTTCTGTTAAAAAATACTATTTATGAAGATTTAAAATTTTGTAATTAAAAAATATTTGTGATTTTCTTCATAAGAATAATTAAATTACTATTCACATTTACTTGAAGTCCACACCATAATCAGGTGAGTTTGTGCCAGGTGCTACATTAAGGCCAGTTCTTCCTGGAGTACCTTGATAGCACAAACTTCTCTTCACTTAAGAGTTGAAAATTGTTATGTTGGGCCCCTGGGTTCAATCCAAAGTACTTCACCGTCCCCAGAGCTTACCAGGAGCCATCCGTAGGCATGAAGCTGGGAGTAGTTCCTGAGCGCTACCAGGTATAAACCCCCCCCAAATAACTTTATTATTATTCCAATCTATTAGTGAGACAAAATAGACTAAAATCTAAAGTTTATTAGCTTAAGTTAGGTCTTGTATTGTTAGGTGTGTGTTAGGCTACTGATCAAAGAGAAGAGGATTAGAGTTTGCATTTTCTTGTCTCTTGCCTGCAAAATGCAATGCCATTGCCTTCACTGGCCCTTTCATCCCACAGGCAGTGTCTGCTATGTAATACTAAATTCTATTTAGTATGCTTTTTCCTAATGAAGGATAATGAGATTCTGTAAGGCAGCAAGTATAATTTATGAATTGGCATCGAGTAAAGCTTTGCAAGCAAACTAAAGACGAATCTCACTAAGTTAGCTATTCATAGCCTGCCCCTGGATTTAAATCAAAAGCACTAAATACACTAACGTCTAAAGAGTGTGGGCCAACTGTCTTTTACAACTGACAAGATGCTGGCACTACCCTGCAAATTAAAAATTATTTCATCATGTATCACTTGCAGTGGTCTTGCAAGATTGTACAGAGCAGCTAAAAAGGAACAACCCTGGGCCATTAAAGAGGAGGGCTTCCAGGCATCACTATCTTCTCACACTGTCAAATGTTTATTTTGCTTTGAAAATGTGTAATTAAACTATATAAATTATTAAAATGCACTCAAAGTCATTGACATAAAATATAGTCTTAAATTTTGCATGAAGATCCATGAACACTAATAATTCTCTTGTCCTCACATTCTGTGATATATTTTCATTTGCATGTCCCAAAATGAACTCATAATCTTCCTCTTGCCCCCAAACCTGTTCTTTATTCAGAACTTTGTGTTCCCACTTTTCTTTCTCACACCTCTCAGCTGAAACTACTCAATAATTAAGAGATCACTAACAAAAGTATTTAAAATCCTCAACACACCACGAAATGCCCCTCTATTCTATATTCATTGTGCCTCTGCTTCCCTCATCCCTATATTACATCTTACCTGGACTAAGAGAGGAGGCCATGTGTAAAGAGGATGAGGGCAGGACAAGGTCCACGTGGTTGAGGAAAATCTCTAAAAGGAGGACTGGTGCAGAGATGGAAATGGAGAAATGCTGCTGAGAAGAGTCTAGTATCCTCAGACCTTGGTTGCATTCTGAAATCACTGGAGGGTCCCAGAAGATAACTAAGAAGAGAATGTAGTCATGAGAAAATAAAATTACTCTGATGGTTAAGGATTATTTAAAGGGAAATCAAGGTAAACTGAATTTTGATTCCCCCCGAAAGACGGCCATGAATTAACTCATGGAATATATTCCATTTACAACAAATGGCAAAGGCATCTGAGATGGAGAAATTATCCTAAATATCAAAGGGGAAGGTTGATATTATCATAGATGTTCTTATAAGAGTGTGTGGGGCACGGGGGAGAGAAAGGAGAGAGAGAGAGACAAGATAGGTAAGGAATAAAGCTGGTTTCTAGAACTGTTAAAAGCAAGGAAACAGATTTTCTCCTTGTTTCCAGAGTTCCCAGAAAGAATGCAATCTTATTACACCTAAATTTTAACACAATATGGCTCATTTTGAACTTAGGCTGTCTAGGACTATAAGATGAGTCATTTAGTCAGTACATTTGGGGTCATTTGTGCCAGCATTCGAAGATAAGAAATTCAGAAAGCAAAAAGGAAGGACAAAGTGAAGATGGAGGTTTCATAGGATTTGAGTGACAATGCCTCGTAATTGCCACAGAAATCCAGAAAATGTGGGGTTAGAAGGTAAAGGGAAGATAAAACATCCTACCTGAATCAGTGCCTGAGAAAAAAGAAAACACAATGTATTGGAAATGATTCTAAGGTTAAGCTAAGTCATTGGATTTATGCATAACACCCTGTTCTTCACAATGAATTTTTCTTATTTTGTGCAAAGAAAGTAAACACTGTGGGAAAGTAATTTAATGCTATTACTGTCATATTAGTATATCTGAAATTTAATAATGAAGTATATCATTTTCAGAACTTAAAAAATTCTCATTAAATCCAATATCACTAATGTTTGCATAGTCTAACATTAATAACACAACTAAAATCACTTTCATTTCAATTCAGGTTGCCTGCATACATTGTGAAGAGTAGCAGAATGCAGGATGGGGTGGGGGAACTCTATATTTTGCGTACCACCATGTGACTTTATAATTTAGTAGTGAGACACCACAAGTGTAACCAATATAAAGCAGAGCAATAGGTGGCATATTATTAGGGGAGGGTTGTATTTGGGGGGTTATATGTAACATTGAAAAATGCTTCATAATGTATTCGACATCAAAAAATCCACTTTGTAAGGCAAACATTCTTGCACTTCAAGAAAATTAGGTTGAGAAATACTAAACAGCTATGCAGAGATGACAGACTGAGTAAGGAAGTAATGAATCAGGGGCTGAGAGACTGTGTAATGACCCCAAGACTTGATCCTGGTCTAAACCTTTCCACTGTACAATTTACAGTCACATGCTGTACATCATTCTTTTGCACTTATGAAAAGCTACCCAGATGAGTAAATAAAAGCCTAGTTAAATAATTGAAGGGCTGCATTGTAACACAATGCAGTATTATTATTGTTGAATATTTGGCTAATTTCTGAAAAATTAAAGAATATATATTTAACATGTTTATTGAATTTCTATTTATAGTAGGAAAATATTGTGAACTGAATGTCCTTGAATTAAAAATTTGCTTCAACAAATTGATACATTTGCAGCATGGGATATTATACAACCTTTAAAATTGATGTTTACCTGTCTTATTAGAAATTACTTTCACCTATTTGTGATGTATGTGGAGATATTACTATGTCATGCCCCTAATACTTATTAATAAATGGTGAATATCTGAACATTAGAAAAAAATGTAAGTTATCTGCCAGATTACTAAGACCAGTTATTGGTGTGGCTACAGCAGTAGGACAGCAGGTTGGGTGCTTCTTTGCACACAGCTGACCCGGTTTGGATTCTCGGCATCTCAGATGGTCCCCAAAGCATGCCAGGAATGATTCCTGAGTGCAGAGCCAGGAGTAACACATGGTGTGGTCCAAAAACAAACAAAGAAAAATCAGTTATTTGTGAAGGATAGTGTGATACAGTTAGAAAAAATTACAAAGAAGGTAAAAATAGTGAATTGCATATAATTTTAAATGTTTCCATGTTGCTTAAAATGATGATATTATAGTTGTTTAAAATTATGTATATCCACTGCTGGTGGGAATGCCGGCTAGTTCAGCCCTTTTGGAAAACAATATGGACGATTCTCAAAAGACTAGAGGTTGAGCTCCCATTTGGCCCAGCAATACCACTGCTGGGAATATATCCCAGAAAAGCCAAAAAGTATAGTCGAAATGACATCTGCACTTATATGTTCATCGCAGCACTGTTTACAATAGCCAGAATCTGGAAAAAAGTCGAGTGCCCTAGAACAGATGACTGGTTGAAGAAACTTTGGTACATCTATACAATGGAATACTATGCAGCTGTTAGAAATAATGAGGTCATGACGTTTGCATATAAGTGGATCAGCATGGAAAGTATTATGCTAAGTGAAATGAGTCAGAAAGAGAGAGACAGACATAGAAAGACTGCACTCATCTGTGGAATATAGAATAATAGACTATAAGACTAACACCCAAGAATAGTAGAAATAAGTACCAGGAGGTTGTCTCCATGGCTTGGAGGCTGGTCACTCATTCTGGGCAACTCAGAGAAGGGAACACCAAGTAAAATGTGGTTGGAGGTTATGTGGGGGAAAGATGATGCGGGCCGAATATAGACTAGAGACTGAACACAATGGCCACTCAACACCTTTATTGCAAACCACAACACCTAATCAGAGAGAGAGAACAAAAGGGAATACCCTGCCATAGTGGCAGTGTGGGGTGGGGGGAGACGGGACTGGGGAGGGGGGGAGAGATGTTGTGTTTACTGGTGGTGGAGAATGGGCACTGGTGAAGGGATGGGTTATCGAACTTTGTAAGGGAGAAACATGAGCACAAAAATGTATAAATCTGTAACTGTACCCTCACGTTGACTCACTAATTAAAAATAAACTATTAATTAAAAAAAAAGAAGAAAATGTCTCTAACTTAAGCCTGAAAGCTTTGTAACTTTCCACATGGTGATTCAATAAAATAAATAAATAAATAATATGTATATCTCACACAAAGATGCTTACACAGATAAACAAGAAACAATCTGATAAAGCTAGTATACTTTATTTTATTGTGATTACACTAAATCTTCAAATTAGGTATTATAGCCAAAAGCTACATATTATAGTGCTATGATTCAAGAAATACTGTGCCTAGCACAGGGGGTATGGTGTTTGCTTTGCATGCGGCTAACCCGGGTTCAATTCCTACATCCCTCTCAGAGAGCCCAGCAAGCTACCGAGAGTATCTCGCCCACATTGCAGAGCCTGGCAAGCTACCTGTGGCATAGTCGATATGCCAAAAACAGTAACAAGTCTCACAATGGAGACATTATTGGTGCCTGCTTGAGCAAATCGATGAGCAACAGGATGACAATGAGACAGTGATGATTCAAAAAAATAGTATTTTATATACAGTTATGTTTATATTTTTATGAATGAATCATTTATTTTAGATTGTTCTTACAGTTTTGTTGAGATATAATTGGCACATACCACTATAGCAATGTAAGTTATGATGTGCAGTTACTTAGATACATTATATGGGCTGAGATACTGTGTAATGACTCCAAGACTTGATCCTGGTCTAACTTATTTCACTCTTAAATAAGTTTGCTAAACTTCCCCTGCTAGGATAGATATCTGAGTGACAGCGACAAAAGAAAGTGAAAAAGAATAATTTTTTTTTACAATAAAAATTTAATATTCCTTCTCTTCGCAGTTCATATATAACCTAAACCATTATTAATTATAGTGGCTACCTGACCCATTGTACCCCAGGACTTAGCATATAAACCATGCTTGTCTTTTTAATCACCTTTGTCCTATTCTCCTTCCCTATCATTTCCACCCCATGGCAACCACAGTCCAATTTGCTTTTTTATGAGTATTCTCACAGTTCACATATATTTGTAAGATAAGGTGGTGTATTTCTGACAGATATCACTTAGCATAAAGTTTTCAGGGGCTATCCCTGTGACTAAGATGGTAGGGTTCCTTGTATTTAGAGGCAAATGAGATTCCAATATGGGTGTGTGTGCATGAGTGTGTCTAAGTCGAAGAGAGAGACAGACACAGACATAGAGAGGGAGGAAGAGAGAGGTTTTAAACCCATCAATTCATTACCAAGTGTGGTTCTTTTCAAGTCTTGGCTATTTTATATAATGCTACTATGAATGTGAAGGTGTATCTCAAGTTAGTAATTTTATTTTTGGGAAACATATTCAAGAGCGTTAATATTTTTCTGAGGGTACTCCATAGTATTTTCACAGTGACTGCACCAATGAACAGTCCCACCAACAGTGCACAGAGATTCCCTTTTCTGAACATCTGTGCCAACATCCGTTAGTGCTTTGCATTTGATGAAAGCCAGTCTGTCAGGTCTGAATGGATATCTCATTGTGCTTTGGATTTCCCAATAAAATAGAGGTGTCGAATGTATTTCATTGTATTATGATTTTGTTTTCTTTTGTTTTGCCAGTGGTGGTGGTGGTGGGTGAGTGGGGTGGGGGGGGTGGGGGCTTTTGAGTTCTTCATCTATTTTGGGCAATCTTTCCAAACCCTGGTTCTGAAAATATTTTTCACATTTTGTGTACTTCCCTTTAATTTGGCTGTTTTTTTTAACCTAATTTTTGCCAGTTTCTTTGGTTGAATGCAGGTCCTCATCAGTGCAGAATGCATTTTCCCACTGAAACACATCTTTGTCTGATCATTTCCATTTCTGTGCAGAAGTCTTTTGTTTGATATCATCCACATTTTATTTTGTTGCTTGTGCTCTAGGTGTCATATAAAAAATATTGCTTAGACCCTTGTTAAGGAGCAGTTTTTATTACTATTTTAGAAGTGCCCTGGTTCCAGGTCTTACATTTTAAGGTTTAGTTCACTGTGAATAGAGCAAGAGATAGTATTTAGTTCCATTCAGTCTATATAAAGCTTAGTGCCACTTACTGGAAGTAAATATAGGTACTTTTTGCTCTACTTATTACTCTTGGTTTCCTTGGCATAGATTGATCGACTATAGTTAATTGTTTGAATGAACCTGCAGAAATAACCATATAACTCAATAATATGTTTTTATTTGTCATTAATCCTAGAAACGGATTTTATGAATACATAGTCTTTATGGTTTCTGATAAAATGCTTTTCCTCTTTCTTGAGGGGGTGTGATTTATAGTACTGTTAACAATGGCTTCATATGTGCATAATTCCAGCACCACACTCCACGAGGGCACTGCTTCCCTCCAGGAGGGACTCCAGAGTCCCTTCCTTTCAACCTTCCTCCCATCTCTTCCCTACAAACTCAGATCTGTGGACTAATTCTCCAGCTCTGCTGCCTTTGGCCCATTGTTGCTACCTTACTGTGTACCTTTAAATCTCATACATGAGAGTGATTATTCTCCACCTATTCCCCTCCTTCTTGCTGACTCCATTCAGCTTGATATCTTCTAGTTCCATGGCAATTGCATGATTCTGTCCTTTCTTACTGTTGCATAATATTCTGCTGTGTACCACACTTATTGATCCATTCATGCATAGGTGGGCATTTGGGTTGTTTCCATATCTTATAATATTAAGTGCTACAGTTTCCATATCTTAGTATTATCACTGTATATCACTGTCATCCCATTGATCATTGATTTGCTTGAGCGAGTCCAGTAACGTCTCCATTCATCCTAGTCCTGAGATTTTAGCAGCCCCCTTTACTCGTCCATCCCAATGGTGCCACATCAGAGGCTCTTCAGGGTCAGGGGAATGAGACCCATCATTGTTACTGTATTTGGCATATGAATATGCCATGGGGAGCTTGCCAGGCTCTTCCCCGTGTGGGCAGAAAACTCTTGGTAGCTTGCCAGGTTCTCCAAGAGGGAGAACTAAGATATCAGATGTTTCACAGCCCGGGCTCTGCTCGGGGTGGGGAGGGAAACTCAACCTGTCCCCTCTGAAGGACCTCAATGAAAACAGCCAGGCAAGAGGGCAAGAGACTCTGCGTGTCTCTCTTCCGGGAGCTTGGTTTTATAGTCTCTGGATGTTGGCTGTTGATGGGATTACATGGCATCAGGGGCAGTTTCTGGGTGTGACTACCTAGGTACTGGAAAATGGAGGATCTGGGTGGAAGAGTACCTGTCCCAATCCAATTTAAATGTATTCATATTTTTTAAATTTTAATTAAGGAAATACCCAATTAATGGTAAAGTTCAATCAGCTCCATAATTCATTTTCAGAGGTGAATCTAATTGTTCCTTCTGAAAGCCATAGTATTAAGTGCTACAAAAAAAATAGGTGTGCATATATATTTTCAAACTAATATTTTTCTGTTGGGGCAAGGGTAGATGACATGAAGTGGTATTTCTGGGTCAGGTGGAGTCCTTTTTTAATTTTTTTTATTTTATAAAGTAGTACACAATATTTTATCACATTTAATATTTAAAAACCAATCCCACCACCATTACACCTTCCCACCACTATTTTTGGATGTTTCCATCCTGAAACCAATCCCTGTCCCAAAGCAAAACTTAAATAATATATTTTATATTGTTTGTTATGAAAAAATGCTAAAAATGCTACAAGAAAAGTATTCTTAGAGAAAATAGTTTGAAGATTGTTGTATATCACCCAGGGCCCACTAAATCCATTTATAAGAGATCACTAATATGTTGTTAAAGGTTGAGACTTATGTGCTTATATATAGAGAGAGAGTCCCCTGCCCCTGCACCTGGCTGTCTTCACCAGGGCCCCTTGAGGAAGGGCGGGTTGAGTTTCCCTCCCCACCCTGAACAGAGCCCCAGCAGCTGAAAACCTCCAGAACCCAGCCACAGACATGCTCAAGGCCACTCTCCACATGCTCGGACAAGCCTCATGCATGAAGGAACCGGCAGAGGAACCCAGGTGTGCAGGACCCAGGGCTGAGATCTCCAAGCCTGCTTGGATTGGGACTAGGATTCCTCCACCCAGACCCCCCATTTTCCAGTAGCTAGGAAGTCACACCCACAAACTGCCCCCAGCCGAGTAATCCCATCAACACCAAGATTCAGAGACTAAAACAAAGATCCTGGAAGCTCGGCTGTATTTGCAGCTGTGCCACCTCTTATTGTCTAGCTCTCCCTCTTGGAGAACCTGGCAAGCTACCGAGAGTATCCTACCTGCACAGCAGAGCCTGGCAAGCTCTCTGTGGCATATTTGATATACCAAAAACAGTAACAATGATGGGTCTAGTTCTCCTGACCCTGAAAGAGCCTCCAATGCGGCACTGATGGGAAGGATGAGTAAAGAGAGGATGCTAAAATCTCAGGCCTAGGACGAATGGAGATGTTATTGGCGCCTGCTCAAGCAAATCGATGAACAATGGGGCTGACAGTGATACAGTGATAGTGAGATATATATATATATATGCATATATATGTAAGAAATATTTCCCTCTAAGATTGGTTGCCTTCTACTTTGAACCCCATCAAATGTGGTGCGATACTCTTGAAGTATGGGTAGAGTCCAGGAATAGGTTCACTCGTGGGTGAGGCTCACCTGAACATGTGCAGAGCGGCCATGAGTGTGGTGGCAGTTGAGTTATGCAGATGGAGTTCTACTCCTACTTTTTTAGAGATCCTCATATTGCTTTCCATAGAGGTGGAACAAGACAACATTTCCCCCATACAGTGAATGTCTGAATTCAGATTTTTCAGTAAACAATATGAGCTAACCGAAACAGGGATTCATTTATCTTGTCTCTAATTGTTTCTTCAACAATGATTTTTGTAGGGGATGCCTTCATGATTATAGATAATGATGGTTTCCATGACAAGGCACATGGTCATTTGTTCTTGGACCCCAGGCATGTACTTATGATATGTCTGAAAGTGTTGGTGGGCACAGTCTGTGCACAGTGATGTAAAAGTTAACTGGCGGGGGCTGGAGTGTTTGCCTTGCATGAGGTTGACCCGGGTACGATTCCCAGGATCCCATATGGTCCTCCTGAGTTCATGAGCCAGGAGTAATCCCTGTGCATCGTTTTGATGTCACCCAAAACTCAAAAAAAAAAAAGTTAACTGGTGGCAGATGATATTTCTTTAAGTTCAAAGAAACATTTAAGTTAGAAATAAGGAAACTTTTGCTATTCCCAATGTAATTAAGAAAGTGCCTAACATTTTAAGGTCAGATCCACCTCAAATTAAGTAGGTGTTAACATACTCTAAGAATAATCTCATTACTAGTGCTTTTGGTTGTGTTCATGCCTCTGGGAGCTATATCTATATAGATCTAACCAGCTTCCCTCTACTTAAGAGAGCTTCCCAAAATACACTTTATTTGTTATTTTTCCCTTTCACTCTTTCTTCTGGTCTTAACAAAAAATATGGGTAACTTATTAAAAAGTTGAATATATTCATATGAGAGAATGAAGATACGGTAGCAGGTATATCACTGTATCACTGTCATCCCGTTGCTCATCGATTTGTTTGAGCGGGCACCAGTAACATCTCCATTGTGAGACTTGTTACTGTTTTTAGCATATGAATACACCATGGGTAGCTTGCCAGGCTCTGCCGTGTGGGCGAGATACTCTTGGTAGCTTGCCAGTCTCTCCGAGAGGGGGGGAGGAATCGAACCCAGGTCAACCGTGTGCAAGGTGAACACCCTACCTGCTGTTCTATCACTCCAGCCCCATGGTAGCAGGTGAGGGGAAGAAATGGTAGCAGTCATGTCACCAAGCATTTAATATGCCACGTTAAGAAATACATTTATTTTCTTGAAGATATTATGATGATATCAGACAAAGAATAACATGGACATACAATTGTTTAGAGACATCACTCTCAGTCAGAGTTCTGAGGGACAGAGTAGATAGTAGAGTCACAATTGGAATGAGGACAATGGGTAAATGACTCCTGGGATCATCTACATGAGAGACAAAAATGACAAAATGAGGGTAGGTGATGAAGGATCAATAGGCTCACCAGCTCTTGCGACCTGGATTTGCAGGTGGGATTAAGAAAATGGGAAGACTGGAAATACTTTGTGTAACATTTGAAAGCTATGATTGATGTTTAAGATAAAGCATCAGCTGGGATAATTAGGCTTTGTTGTTGTTCTTTTAAGCAGCAGAGTTCATGGACTCTGAACCCAAAATTTAGATATAATTTACATTTTAACAGCATTAAGTCTTTTTTAGCTGAGTTCAACTATGCCTTTGTGAGATCAACAGTATCACATCTATGATTTTGGTAGTAGTGTTTTCTGCTTGTGTGTTTCTCACCAGAATACTTGGAACACTGTCTCATTCTCAGCAGACACCCTAGAAATGCTGATTGATGACCTTGGTAATGAGGAAAATTTTCTAACTGGGCTGGGAGCCCAGGGCAGGCCCTCACTGTGAAATTTCTTACATTGCTTACTTTCCCTTGCCAACAATGAAGTGGATTGTATTTGTCATGTTTTTCAATACAATACAGCGCAATAAAGAGAAAACATTAACCAAGTTTCTGGAAGAGAAGGCATTTTATTTCATAGTTTTGATGTCAGGAGAGCGTTATTCCAGTGTGTGAGATTTTTTCTCCTTTTGAGCAGCATAGGCTCCAAGCAGGTGGCCCTGGCTGGCAAGTTTTTGGAAAACATTTTGACGATTCTGCCAGCTTTCTGATTACTTTGAGTTTATTTGTTTGTTCTCTATTAACTCTGGGGAATATTGTATAATTGTTACAAACGCATCATCATTTTCATTGTTCCTGTATTTTCTTTGCATTTTGATTACAAACTCCACCAGTCCTTTTTAAATTGTTCCTCGAAATTCTTAGTTGGCATATGGAAGTTTGTGATAAATTCAGGATTTTAGACCCAGCACATGGTTGATGGTGAGAAAATGAACATTGAATATAGGAATGAAAAGCTTAAATATTCTGGTGGATGTGTAATCAGACTAGCAATAGATGACACTGAGAGTTTATTTTTATTAGTTTAATATTAATTTAATTAGTATAATAAAAATACACTTTCAGTGCCTAAGGAAAATGTGAAACTTTTTATTGAAGGGAAGCATTTGAGCAAATACAAATATAAGCAGTGTGTTATGAAGTCTCATGTACCCATCAACCATCTTTAATATCACTGGTACCCAATCTTGCTTTACTCCATCCCTGTCTAGTTCTGAGGATCCCCCTCTATGTACCTGATATAAATACAGTTTTGCTCTTGTCCTGAGTATTGCTTAGCAACAATGAGGCTTTAGTACTACATCAAGGAAGACAGAATAATTATTAATCCACTCCAATGAATTTCCTTTAATGCACTGAGCTTAGCATTTCATGACTTCTATTTCTTTCCCATTCTCGGTCCCACCCTCTCTAATTTAGCTCTTGTTTCAACATCTCAGTCTTTCCCTCTAAATATGTAATTTCCTTCTATATATATCATGCAGCTGCACTGTCATTCATGGCAGCTAAAGCTGTTCATTTATCTATAGTGGTTCTTCTTCTGTGATGCTTTTTCTTTGAAACATTTCTACAGTTACTCAGATAACATTCACCTTCAGAATAAATAGCGTGTATTAACCTTGTCAGATGTTATTTCTTCAAATTAGTCAACAAGAGTTTTGTCACTGAGTGAGAAGTATGGCTAAGGCATTCAATCTCTCTTTAAAGAAAAATTTCATTCCAAAACAAAAACTCATTTTCCCTTCAGAATGAAGAGAATTTAATAGATTTCTCAAGAAAACGAAAGAATCAATCTAGTTTATATGGCTTTAAGTATTTTGCAAAAATGAGTTGCTTTAAGATTTTTATTTTTTAACTACAAAACCAAATGTCAGTTTCCTACAGATGTCGGCTAACAAGTACTAGAAATTTGTTGAAAGAGAAAAAATATATGAGTGACTCACAAGGAATAATATTGCAATTATGTATTAACCATCTATTTTGTTACTAATCGCCTAAGTGGTTTAGACAAAAATAAAGTAATTCTGTTGGTCAGAGTTTTTAAATTTTTTTCTTTTATAGTGCCTAGCCATTTTTTTTTTAAATTGAAAGCCACACACATTATGCATCAAATACAGGACTGCAATCAGTGGCATTCAGTGTGAGGCTTTAATGCTCCTAGTTGATCTCTGTTTAATGTTTCCTGTGGCTGTGGGTGTCAGAAGCTCCTTCTTGTGCTCGTTTTTGTCTCTCATTATTTTTGACAAAGAGGAACAAAGAGGTTCTTCTTAGGCTTATTCTGCATCTTGCTGCTCTTTGATCTCCAATCCACCTGTGTTATCCTGAAGCCCTCTGAATGTGGTTCAATGTGTGTTGGAAGGCAAATATTCTTTAACTTTCCTCTTGTTAGGGCCTGAGTCCTGGCTAATACCTATAACCTTCCCAAGTATTAGTTAACTTTTCTCTCCCCTTACCTGAGGCAGAGAAGCTGGATGGGATGGGGTGTGGTTATTGCTCTCCATCAGAGGGGATCCAAACTAGACAGTCTCTCTCCTTGCAGAATAAGCCTTTGTGAGAAGGCTTTGGAACTGTTCCCTCCACACTCTTTTTTTTTTTTTTTTTACTGAGTATCTGGTGGGATTCCTGGAGGGAAAGTCTACTAGGTGTTTATGGTTTAGCAGTTTCTGCTCCAGGTAAGCTGTCTCTGGTGAGTCTGTGTCTTGACTTTCCTCTCTAAATTTTGTGGTTCCTGTTTGCGCTGTGGCTTTTACTTCTCTGGTGGGTACAGGAAAAATATAGTGAGATTTTCTTCTGGCAGGACTTCATTCCTTCTGGAGGTCTCAGAGTGGAATTGTCTTCCCTGATTTCTACTACAGGACACCTGCATTCCCTGCCTCTTAGTCCTTCTCTAGGTGACTCCTTGATTTTCTCTCTTGACCAAGCAATTCAACACAACAATTTTATTTTTTAAATTTTAATATGGCTATATTTGAGATTTTATATATTCAGTATCTTTTAGCAGTTTTCACTGATATACCACCATATATATATACATACATGTATATATGTACACATATATACAATATATATATGTGTATATATATATATATATATATATATAATGCCTCTCGGAGAGCCTGGTAAGGTACCGAGAGTATCCCGCCCGCATGGCAGAGACTGGCAAGCTCCCCGTGGAGTATTTAATATGCCAAACACAGTAACAATAACAGGTCTCATTCCCTGAGCCTGAGAAGAGCTTTCAATCATTGGGAAAATGAGTAAGGAGAGGCTGCTAAAATCTCAGGCCTGGGACAAATGGAGATGTTACTGGCGCCTGCTTGAGTAAATCGATGAACAACGGGATGACAGTGATACAGTGATCCTAAGCTCAGACTCAAAAGCACGGAAAACATAATATATAAACTATATCCAACAGATTGTGAAGTATGCGTGTCAAGGTGGCAGATGGTGGGGTGATGGAGTATGGCAACTTGGAGGGAAGTTGACTTCTGGTTGATGCTGGTGTGGGACTGGTGTTGGGATAGTGTATACTTGCCTCATCTATCAATAACTTTGTAAATCCTGGCTCTTTAATTAAACTTTTAATAATCCATATATGCCATCAATGTTTGAATTGATAAAAAATACTATGATTAGTCCTTCTGTGAAACATTACCAACAGAAGGGTCATTTTTTAATACAAAGCACTAAATTAGGTAAGTCAAATACAGAAGATGAAAACTGCAATTCCATTTGCATAAAAAATTTTAAAACTTGTTTTTGTGTCAAAAGTAAAGCATGTGTGCGTTAGGTCAGCAGTTCACTGAGGGGTTAACTCCGAAGAGACACATTAATAGAACAAGAGAATGTTCTGTGTCTTAGTTATGGTGATGTGTGCACATTATGAATTTCAACAACTCATAAGTTGCGTGCTTAAAATATGAGTTTCAAAGCTAGAAAGGTAGTACAGTGGTTAGGGCATTTGCCTTGCACACAGCTGACTTGGATTCAATTCCTGGAGCTCATATAGACTCTTAACACCACCAGGAGTAATCTCTGATTGCAGTACCAGAAGAAAACCCTGAGCACTACTGGTGTGGCCCCCAAACTAATAATAATAGTATAAAATATATGAGTATGTGCTGTTCTGAATTTCTGTGCAATTGGAATGTTATAATGGAATATATCCAGGTTAGGTTGCAATTTCTTGTTTGTATATCACTAATTTTCCCAACATTTGAATTTGTCATGGTATAAATATTGTCAATTTATACACTATATCAGTGAGTTCTACTTTTTCCATGAAGCAATATAAGTAGGAAAGTCATCAGAAATGTGAGTGCATTAATAAAAATTAAATGGTGACATATTTTATTAAAAAATTAAAAGCAGAGATTAGTCATTCCAAAGTAGAAAATGTCATGTTTCTTGGATCAATTTCTTTTCTTCTCGGCGGACTAAATTCCTGGGCTCATCTATTGACTGAGCACAAACTAGTCCCAGAAGAATCAATGTAAAGGTTTAATGTGAGAAAAAGAGATCTTTTTATTCTGTGAAGTTTATATGAAGAATGGTACAGCACACAGAGAACAATAAATGAATGTTGGTGTCTCTCCTTTAAGGAAAGTATTTTTGACAAACATAGATGTCATTCTCAAAAACATCTTCATTTGTAGAATGGACATATGGTACTGTTTTGATATGAGAGAGTTTACTTGCTATAGTGCTACAAGCCAAAAGCATCAGATACATTTTTTCTTAATTATGACTGTTATTATGATCATAACATGTGAATATATTGCTTTGCATAAATTAATAGAAAGTTTAGTTTTCCTCCATTTTGTGGAGTAAACCACAGAGCAACTTTAATTTGATTCATGGTTCTGCAGAATTATCTGAATAAGAGGAGCAATTAATTTGTAAAGTTATTTACCAGTGTTCACTGAAGCACATATACTGCTGATTTATGTGGCAGCTAAAGGTCTGGGAAGAAGGCAATGCTCACTAATCACAGGCACCTGCGACATTATCACCATAAAGTAAGTGACATCCTGAGTGTCTTAAAACTGTCACAGAAGAGTTCACATCCATTAAAGGAAGCTCACAGTCTGTCTTAGAACCCTATGCACCAATAGCTAAAACCATCTATTCTGTCCAGGGGTAAAATGTTACATTAAGATTAATACCAATTAAATTACCTTGTGTCACTCATGAAGTATTTAATCTCCAATTTACCCTTTCACCTCACATTCAGTAAAGAATGCCTCCTGGTCCTCTACCCTCTGTGTTACTTGTCCACTGTATTTCTTCTTTCCTCTTCCTCTTCCTGTGCTTGGACTCATAATGACTTTCTCTGCAGTATCCCCATCCTTCCATCTGGATGTGCTTTACACACTCTCTGTGCATGGTCTCTTTGGGACCAAATCTGATCATTCCACCAACTATGACTCTATTCTTCTACCCCTGATGCTTCTGGTTTATGGTCTCTTTGGGACCAAATCTGATCATTCCACCAACTATGACTCCATTCTTCTATCCCTGATGCTTCTGGTTTGAGCTTGTAATGGTTTGGCTGGAAACAAAAGAACTGAAGTCATCTGTAGTCTACCAGCTTTCTTGCCTAAGCTTTGCCTTGGTCTCTCCTGCTGTAAAAATGCTCATGTATTGGCACTGGAGCAATAGTAGAGCGGGTAGGCCATTTGCCTTACACTCGGCCGACCTGGGTTTGACTCCCAGCATCCCATATGGTCCCCCGAGCACCACCAGGAGTGATTCCTGAGTGCAGAGCCAGGAGTCAGCCCTGAGCATTGCCGGGTGTGACCCAAAAAGCCAAAAAAAACATGCACATGGATTACCTTTCCAAAGGACTAGAATGCTTTCCTTACACCGCCATTCCACTCCCAACTCAAAGAGTCACTGAACCCATCTTTTACTATCTTCTGTGAAACTTAAAATATTTTGAAATACATCTTAGTGTTCCTTTCTCCTTCATGCCTTCTCTGACCCAACCTATGTTGATCATTCCCTCTCTTCCTTTAGATTGCTGCTGTATTATTTTTTGTTGCTGTTATTTAAAACACTAATTTTTATATTTATTACCTGAAAACTACATCCCTAAGAACTTTCAGGCTGTAATTTTCCTGAGGGTAGGAAACATGCATTATGCATCTCTTCAACCTGATTTCTGGTTGCATAGCAGGTGCTAATTTTATCTTGAAATGGATACTATAAATGAAATTCTGTCTTAAGGATGTTTAGATGATATTATTTCTAATGTCTTCCCAAATGAAGAATTCTTATATCTCTCATGTCTTGGTGGTGTAATTTTAGAAGCCCAATTTAAGCGACTGAGTCTTTTTAACAGTTTTATTCTCCTGGTTAGGGAATTTGGTCCAATGTATAATGTAACTACTTATACTAGAGGCTGAACAAATATGACATTCTATTTGACTATTTTAGCAGAATGTAAATACTATATAATGCTCCTATTTCCCAATATTTCAAAGTATCTTAGGACTTCTGTGATACAAAGACAAATATTAATCTAAGTTCACTCAATTTCCTTATATTTACTCTTAATATTTTGTATTAAAAATAAAGAATTATGACTAAACACAGAGGAATGCCTGGTATTAACCTACAGTCTTACCACTTTTTAGTTCCTCAATATTACTTGCATGAATTTTCTTCTGAGAGAAGTGCATTTCCAGTGGCTTTTAACTAAAGTACAGAAAAAAATGACTTTCCCTCAAGCTCTCTTCGTAGAGGTTAAACATACACACTCACTGAGTGGATTGGATCTTAGTAATACATTTTAAGAACACTGAATCATCCCATTTTTTATGTGAATAACATACTGAGGATCCTTGTCCCCATAAAAACCATCAAAAAGACATTATCCTAAAAAAAGTTTCAATACCTTTCTCTTGAGCAAGATAAATATTTACGATTATGTTTAAACAAACTGGATTTTCATGACTCTACCACTCGTCAAGTTGACACTTCGCACCATCCACAATGATATTTATGACTCTTCCCTAACTCATCCCATGGTGCATAAATGAAGTTTATAGGTACTGTCAGGAGTTGTAGATGAAATCCTTAAAAGCAGACTTTTACCCTTGAAAGTCTATCAGTGGTATCAAGATGTTCTGAAATCACTTCAAATATAAAGTCAGATGGTTTTATATTAAAATACCTAGGTTTTTGCTAGACATATTCTA
The DNA here is from genome assembly GCF_027595985.1 of Sorex araneus. Lineage (NCBI taxonomy): Eukaryota > Metazoa > Chordata > Mammalia > Eulipotyphla > Soricidae > Sorex > Sorex araneus. The sequence goes on along the minus strand of NC_073304.1, from coordinate 177,756,836 downwards.
TTGATTGATGGATTCATAAAAATGGTCTATTTGATGCGATGTTACCACCTAGAGTAAGCCCTTGTTCTTCTCCCTGGAGATGGTAAATGACTTCTTTGACCTAGTTAACTACCCATTTTTCTTCTTTTCTTATATTCATGAAGAAATAATTTATCCCCAAATCTTCTTTTTCCTTTCATTCCCATTTGAACCTCCTACAAAGTGACTTTGTACTCAACTGCTATAAGAACTCAAATGATCTGTTGGGTTTGTCATAATTTTATTATGAAACCATTTCCTTTCCCTTCATGGAAATCCTTCCTCCCCTAAACTGTATATTGTTGCTCTTAGGTGTCTTTTGGGGAATTGAGATCTGGGCAAACACCATACTCTTGCTGCTTCAACTTCTTTATTATGTGCTGTCTGAGCTAGCAGCTATTTCTTCTCCTATGTTAAGTTTTCTCAAAAACTTTTAGTACTGTGTTCTGTGTGTGTCAAGTACCACAATGTGTGGTGTCCCAGTTGACTCTCAGAGTATGCATCTTTGACCTAAAATATCATACTGGACCACCCATTTTTTGCATCAGAAATTGTCCAGGAGGCTAGATTCTCTATTGTGAAGTGACAAGTCATTAAACAGATATGATTATTAGAATCACTTATCTAGTAATAAAACATATTTCACTGGATTTTACGCTTTGAAAGTACCACTTGATATGCATATAAGCCATCAATTTGTCTTTTCAGACATTGGATTGAGTTTAGTGAGTGTTTTATACATCTTGGAAATCAGGTATATTACCTGATTATTGTCTGCAAATATGTTCTCTGATTCAGTTGGAGAGTTGTTCCATAGAATAGTTTCTCTGGAGGAGTGTTTGAGTGGGGTGTTTGGGAACTTGTTGGAGAGAAGCATCACTCTGCTAAAGGATGTGGTGTTGGAATGATGTATGTATGAAGATATCATTAACATGGTATCTCAAAAAATGGAGAAATTAAAATGGTACTTGAAAATAGTGAATATGATTTTATTAAGACATAAAAATGTCTGTTGCAATGTCGCGCGCCGCTTCGTCCAGCGAAGAAACACGCAACTCGGAGATCCTTTTGGCTGCGATTTATTCAGGAACTTTCTCATGCATTAGAGAAGAAATCAGGAACGGGGACGAGGAGGAAGGAGGAAAGGGGGACGCATGAGGGAGAACCCACTAGCTAGGTGACTTCCCCCCTTATATACCTCTCGCTTCTTGTTTACACCCAAGTGTCTGCAGCTGATAGGCTAGTTACACCTTGTGGGCGTGACAGGACATCCTGTTTTCAAAGCACGGTGAAATTAACAAGAACAGGTGTTGTTTACGAAGCACGGTCCTGTGGAGGCTCTCCACATTGCAATGCAGAAATCTCATCAATAATAATTGTTTCAAAACCTGAAAATTATATTGACTTTTTTTTGAGCTAGAGCGATAGCACAGAGATAGGGTGTTCGCCTTTCATGCGGCTGACCCATGTTCGATTTCTCTGCCCCTCTCGGAGAGGTCGGCAAGCTACTGAGAGTATCACGCCCACACAGCCGAGTCTGGCAAGCTACCCATGGCGTATTGGATATTCCAAAAACAGTAACAATAAGTCTCACAATAAGACGTTACTGGTGCCTGCTCGAACAAATCAAATCGATGAGCAATGGGATGACTGTGATACTGTGATTTTTTTTAAAAAAAATTTAAATTTTATTGAATCACCATGAGATAGTTACAAGCTTTCATGTTTGGGTTACAATCTCACAATTATCAAATACCCATCCCTCCACCAGTGCACACCAATTTCCCGGGTATATCCCCCCTTTACCACCCTCCCCCTGCCTCCATGGCAAACAATATTGACCATACTCTCTCTATACTTTTGGGCATTATAACTTGCAACACAGACACTGAGCAGTCATCATGTTTGGTCCATTATCTACTTTCGGCATGCATATCCCATCCAAACTCGTTCCTCCAGCCATCATTTTCTTAGTGATCCCTTCTCTATTCCATCTGCCTTCTCCCCTCCGCTCATGAAGCAGTCTTCCAGCTATGGGACAATCCCCCTGGTCCTCGTATCTACCGTTCTTGGATGTCAGCCTCATGTGATGCTACCCTACACTCCACAAATGAGTGCAGTCCCTCTATGTCTGTCCCTCTCTTTCTGACTCATTTCACTTAGCATGATACTCTCCATGTTTATCCATTTATAAGCAAATTTCATGACTTCATATATCCTAGCAGCTGCATAGTATTCCATTGTGTAGATGTACCAAAGTTTCTTTAACCAGTCATCTGTTTTAGGGCACTCAGGTTGTTTCCATATTTTGGCTATTGTGAACAGGGCTGCAATGAATATATAAGTACAGATGTCGTTTCTACTGTGCTCTTTTGCATCCTCGGGATCTATTCCCAAAAGTAGTATTGTGGGGTCATATCACCCAATCTGCCAGCTTTCTGTCGTCTACAAGTTGTTCACTCATGTCATCCTGAATAGAATAGGCAGAACACTAGACAAAGAACGACCATGTGAGCAAGCCAGGTTCCGAAGGGGATTCAGCACAATAGACCATATCTACACAGTGACCAAACTCATTGAAGTTTCACGAGAGTTCAAGATGCCACTCTGCCTAACATTCATCGACTTAAAGAAGGCCTTCGATTCTGTTGAGACTGAGGAGGTCATCGAAGCCCTGGCCAAACAGGGTGTTCAAACTCAGTATATCAAAATCCTCCACGAGCTGTACTGTGGATTCACCACCAGGATCTCACCATTCTACAAGGAAGTGATCATTGATGTAAAGAGAGGGGTGTGGCAGGGTGATACCATTTCACCAAAACTCTTCAGTTCCGCCCTCGAGAACATCATGCGATGACTGGAATGGGGAGGAATGGGAGTGAAGATAGACGGTCGGCAATTACACCACCTCCGCTTCGCTGATGACATTGTTCTCATAACACCAAACATTAGCCAAGCGGCACAAATGCTGGCCAACTTCGACCATGAGTGTAGAAAGATCGGATTGCAGCTAAATCTCACCAAAACAAAGCTCATGAAAAACGAACTGGTCCTTGAAGCTCCATTTGCTCTCAATGGAACGAACATCTCTAAATGCAGCAGCTATGTGTACCTGGGTCGAGAAATCAATATGAGGAATGATTTAGTGCCAGAACTGCACAGAAGGAAGAGAGAAGCATGGAATGCATTCAAGTGTGTCGAAGAGGTGGTTAAGAGAACGAAGAAGCTCTGGCTCCAGGCACATCTTTTCCATTCCACCATTCTTCCTGCACTAACATATGCCTCAGAGACCTGGGCCCTATGCAAACAGGATGAGAACACTATTAGGGTATCCCAAAGAGGAATCAAAAGAGCTATGCTGGGAATATCATGTCTCACTCAAGTGAGAGAAGGAATCAGGAGTTCTGACCTCCATCAACGGTCAAGAATCATGGATGCTGTCTCATTTGCCAAGGCATCAAAAATCAGATGGGCTGGTCATGTAATGCAATTCAGAGACAACCGCTGGACTAGAGCTGTTACCGACTGGATTTCATGGGACGTCAGAAGACCTCGTGGCCGCCCACCAACTAGATGGTCAGATTTCTTTGTCAAATCTCTGAATGAACGATTTGAGGCTCTTCCTGTTCCTGGAGTGAGCAGGTATCACTGGGCTGCACTAGCTCGAGACAGGGACTACATGTGATATAAGTGATATGGAAGCTCAATTTCTAGTTTTTGAAGGACTGTCCATATTGTTTTTCAGAAAGGCTAGACCAGTTGGCATTCCCACCAACAGTGAAGGAGCATCCCTTTTCCCCCACATCCACACCAGCACTGGTTGCTTTTGTTCTTTTGAATGTGTGCCAGTCTCTGTGGTGTGAGATGATATCTCATTGTTGTTTGATTTTCATCTCCCTGATGACTAGGGATGTGGAACATTTTTTCATGTGCCATTTGTATTTCTTTTTTTTTTCTTTTCATTTATTTTCCCCCATACAAAGTTTGATAACCCATCCCTTCACCAGTGCCCATTCTCCACCACCTGTAAACCCAACATCCCTCCCCCCTTCCCAGTACCGTCTCCCCACACCCCACACTGCCACTATGGCAGGGTATTCCCTTTTGTTCTCTCTCTCTGATTAGGTGTTGTGGTTTACAATAAAGGTGTTGAGTGGCCATTGTGTTCAGTCTCTAGTCTATATTCGGCCCGCTTTTTTGAGGAAACTTCTGTTCATTCCTTCTCCCCACTTTTTGATGGGGTTGGAGGTTTTTTTCTTATACATTTCTACAAGTATCTTGTATATCCTGGATATTAATCCCTTATCAGATGGGTATTGGGTAAATATTCTTTCCCATTTTGTGGGCTCTTTCTGTATTTTGGTCACTGTTTCTTTTGAAGTGCAAAAGAAGTTTGATGTAGTCCCATTTGTTTATGTTTGCTTCTTAGTTTGATGTAGTCCCGTTTGTTTATGTTTGCTTCCACTTGCATGGTCAGTGCTGTTTCATCCTTAAAGACGCTTTTAGCTTCAATGTCATGGAGAGTTCTGCCTACATTTTCTTCTATGAACCTTATAGATTCATGTTTGATATTGAGGTCTTTAATCCACTTTGATCTGACTTTTGTGCCTGGCATTAGACAGGGGTCAGAGTTCATTTTTTTGCAGGTAGCTATCCAGTTTTCCCAGCACCACTTGTTGAAGAGGCTTTCCTTTTTCCACTTTGCATTTCTTGCTTCTTTATCAAAGATTAAGTGGCCATATATTTGGGGGTCTGTGCCAGGAAATTCAACTCTTTTCCATTCTTCTGCGGGTCTGTTTTTATCCCAATACCATGCTGTTTTAATTATTACTGCTTTGTAGTAGAGTTTGAAGTTGGGGAAGGCGACGCCACCCATCTTCTTTTTTCCAAGGATTGCTTTAGCTATTTGTGGGGGGTTTATTGTTCCATATGAATTTCAGGAGTGCTTTGTTTATTTTTTTGAAAAATGTCCTGAGTATCCTGATAGGGACTGCATTAAATCTGTATAGTGCTTTGGGCAGTATTGCCATTTTGATCATGTTAATTCTCCCTATCCATAAGCAGGGGATGTGTCTCCATTTCCTAGTGTCATCCTTTAATTCTTGAAGTAGTGTTTTGTAATTTTCCTTGTATAGGTCCTTCACCTCTTTGGTTAAGCTAATTCCAAGGTACTTGATTTTCTGTGGTACTATTGTGAATGGGATTTTTTTTTATGTCTCTTTCTTCTCTTTCATTATTTGTATATAAGAATGGCATGGACTTTTGGGTGTTAATTTTGTAGCCTGCCACTTTACTATATCGATTTATTGTTTCTAGGAGCTTTTCTGTAGAGTCTTTTGGGTTTTTTCATTATAGTATCATATCATCTGCAAATAGTGATAACTTGATCTCTTCCTTTCCTGTCTGTATGCCCTTGATATCTTTTTCTTGTCTAACTGCTATGGCCAGGACTTCCAGTACTATATTGAATAGGAGTGGCGAAATCGGGCAGCCTTGCCTTGTGCCCGATCTTAGAGGGAAGGCTTCCAGTTTTTCCCCATTGAGAATGATACTTGCCTTGGGATTTTTGGTAGATGGCTTTGACTATATTGAGGAAAGTTCCTTCGATGCCCATTCTGCTAAGAGTTTTCATCATAAACAGGTGCTGAATCTTGTCAAATGCTTTCTCTGCATCTATTGATAGGATCATATGGTTTTTATTATCTTTTTTATTAATATGATGAGTTATGTTGATTGACTTGTGAATGTTAAACCATTCTTGCATCCCTGGGATGAATCCTACTTGGTCATGTTGTATGATCTTTTTGATGAGTCGTTGGATTTCTATTTGCTAATATTTTGCTGAGAATCTTTTCGTCATTGACTATTTTTAAAAGTAACTTTATCTTGTCTTTCAGTGTCTCTTAAAATACTTTTCCCATATATAAGGACTTTCATTTTATAATGTGCAAACATAAAATGCCTATGTCCATTTTAGAGTAGTATATACTGTTTCACTTAAAATCAAATTACATACTGGAAAATCTGTATGATGCTTTTTCTGAGAGCAAGTATTGGGGATGAACTTTAGCATGTTCTGTATTTGGCATCAGAAATACTAATTTATTTGCTATAAATGCCATTATTGAAAATAGGACCAGATGTGGAAATGAAACATGGAAGTTGCAGTGAGGGAAGCCACATTTGACTAACCACAGGAAGATAATAAGGAGAAATGAGTCTCTTGCAATGGGAAATAATCAGTAATGCATTATTGATGACAGCTTAAGTCTACATTTCACTTTACTATTTTTGCTTTCATTTTTTTGGGGGGAATGCATACTCAGCAGGAATCCAGTCTTATTCCTCACTATGTGCTCAGCATTTCACTTCTAAAAGACTTCGGGGACATGTATTTTGCCAGGGATGGAACTGGGTCGGCCACATGCAAGGCAAGCACCCTACCTGCTATTCTACCTCTCCATTTCCATAAATCTATAAGTTCATTATAAATAAATTAGTAACTTAATTCTTAAAATAAATCTAATTTTATTTTCAAGAATGTGCACTGGGAAATAAATTGTAATAAAGGCTACTGTTTTCTAAACATTATTCTGTTTTATGTAAAGTAATATCTTGTCTCTTAATTTAATATTAGTTCAAAATGTTTATTAACCTGCTTGAAATTGCCTGCTGGCTGAGATGTTCTACATGGTTTATGATATAATTTTCTTTTTAATCTGTATATTCTACATTTAGTCATTACCCAGGAAACTCATTATATATATTCAAGAATTTTATTATGACCTGGGAAAACTGGGAGGCTGTCATTGAAGTTTCCTATTGTGTTTATATGAATAGATTTTATTATTAATATAATAGCAGTATATTATATCTCTGACAAGCTCTTTTTGTAACCTATTTACATCATCATCTTTACTTTTGAGGAAATGCAGTGCTTGGATAAAACCTTTTTGCTTAATCCTCCTTTCCTCTGTCCCTGGATCCTCTGTCACTTCACCTGTCTGAGAGGTCCGTTACTAAGTGACACCTGAAGTCACTGAGAAGAGCTATATGGGGGATGAAATTAGAACAGACGAGCTGTGTAGCTGCATTCACTCCATCCCCTCATCTGCTTTCCTCTGGAAAGAATTTATTACCTCACTGCAGCATATCAATGAATATCACTATGTTTATTTTCCATCTTGAGAAAGAATCACAAACAATCCTTTAACCCTTCTGGAAAAGGGCAGCTCTATACCCGTTTGCCTATTAAATACAAAATTCTGAACTCTGGCATACAAAAGTGGGCTTCAAACTGTATTTTGGAAAAACAACCACACGAGATTTTTGTGATGCCAATGCTTCAGGGTTCACTGACACGGAGTCTCTTGGGGGAACGTAGGAACCTGCAATTTTCATGAATAGTTCATGTGACTCAGGTTCAGGGAATTCAAGGAATATGGCTTGAGACATTTTAATCTGCATACTGGTTTCCTTCAAATGATTTTTCAAGGTCTCCCAAGGACTCTCTTCCCTTAATAACCCTGAGATGTAGCTATTTGGGTCACGAATGAGTAGATGGAGTGAGTAGCAGGCTCTTGCTCGGATCCCTCTTGTAGTCCACAGTGTAGATGGTGTTGATGTGTCTGCTGGCTCATTATGACCTATTTTCCGGTCCAGGGCCATGCATGAGCTAGCATAAATAAGACTGACTCCAGATGTAGGGATTAGAAGGGCTCGAAGAAAGTCTCAGCACTGAAGGTGGGCTGTAGCACCTACTTCTCCTTCCCAGCACTCTTCCAGAACAGGCCAGGGCTAGGAGAAGCTCAGTCCAGGCTCAAGAATGAAGGCAGGGATCCTATTCCCCCTTTGTTATCCCAAGGGCTAAGCCTTGATCTGGCCTTAGTCACAGAAGCTTTAGGATTTTTCATCTTGTATGATAAATCTACTGGCACCAAAGCAGCAGGTTTGTTCCCGGGAGTGCAGGGGGCAAGGGTCAGAGATGAAGCCCAGACCTTGAAAGTCCACATCCCACTTCCCTTTTACACTCTTGCTGGGAGAGGCAACTAGACAACTTCCTCAGAGGAAACAACAGCACAGTCAGAGAGAAAGTAACAGTGATGATGGGTGGAAATTTCCGGGAGGTCTGACCCGGGGTAAGGAAGCCTTGGAGAATCTGTCACATTTCCAGGATGGTTTAATAGAGCTTGCTGGGTGTAAGATGCCTTTCAGCCAACATTCATTCCTGATTTTCAAAGCTGATGTTCCAGAAGGAAATGTGACAGGGAAGAAAATGCACCTTAGTACTTACAATTACAGTTCAGAATTTCCCTACTTTCCATTGACAACTGCATGTTTCTGAAGATGCAAAATTACCAATACTTTAGTGACTTTTTTTTATGTTGTTGCAACTTTGACAAAGAGCAAACACAGGGAGTGATCCACTTTCTGTAGCCCTGGCTCTGAATAGTTTCACCAACAATTATATCACTTAGGTCTTTTTTTTTTCCTATTTTTAAAATAACAAAACTGAGGATTTGATCAGATACTAAACTTCAAAGTAGAAAACTACAAGGGAAATCCCAATGAATCTGGCCTATGAACTTTCTTTAACACAAAAATAGAGGTGACAAAATAACAAGCACAGAGGGTTAAAGAGAAATTCAGTTTTAATAGATGAATGAAGATTGCAGGAAAACTCACAGATGGTCTAAATAAAGCAGTACTCCAAAATACTGAATTTGGATGATTCAGAAGTAATCTTGGTAAATTTATGTCCCCAAATTGTGAAATGCTAAAACAAATTAGAATTCAGAATTAAGGAACTGCTTTCCTACTTTTATTTTCAAAATGAAATGAGGCTGACACAGTATTGTAGAATGTGGTTCTTTAAAATAATTTGGTTTGTTAGAAGGTGCCCTCATGCTTGTTTCTTTATTGATGTGATTCTTTTATCAAGGAATTGGGAAATGATGCTCAGGTACTATGTCTGAATTCAATAAGGCATTAGTCTCTGAAAAGACATGTCAGGAAAATTCATAATTAATAAAAGGTTGAATCTTAGAGAAATTGAATAGCTACATGTGTCCCCTTGGAGGAAAATCGAATACTGTAATCTTGCACATTTCTTTCAGCCGCCCGTTCACACATCAGTCTGTGTTGCCGTAAGGTTTACTTTGGCAGGAGTGTGCACTGGTGGTGACAACCCCAGTATAAGATTATTCATGTGACAGCCAGGCTGAAAAGAAAGTTGCATCAAAGTCTGAGTCTGAACTACAGCATGAACTCATCAGAAATTCCATCTGGAGAGTCTGAATATCACACACACATACACACACACACACACACACACACACACACACTCACACAATAAGAAATTATACCCCTAACATAATCTTTTAAGCCAACTTTCTCTCTCTCTCTCTCTCTCTCTCTCTCTCTCTCTCTCTCTCTGTCCCTCTCTCCTCTCCCTTCTCTTCAATATATATGTTACCATACTTATCACCAAAGTATGGTGCAGAGCAGAAAGAACACTTTTTACCAGCCTGTTGCAACAATGTTGCAATTTTACCAGCGAGTCAGAGGCACTTTACTCGCAGAAGAAATATACATTTTTTGGGAAGGATCACAGGACTGCCTCCGGAGGTTTTGTGTTACGGCCTGCCCCAGAGCAGCCTGTTCAACCTCCTTTTATTTATTAAATTAACATACAAACCAATCATATTCAGCCACATAGGCAAATATGCAAATCAACCAACGGAAACAGTAACTGCCATTTAAAGTTACAGTAACCAAAACATAAACCGTTTACATCCAGGCCTAGCTAGGCCTGAGATTATGGGATGTTGTATACCAACACAGCCAAGATGTCGAAAGGATACATCTCAGTGATCGTGCTATGCAGTATTGACAATAGCATTAGCTGTTTTTCAAGGTGTTTTCTTTTTCTTTCTTTTATTTTTTTCTCTTTGGGTCACAGTCGGTGATGCACAGGGGTTACTTCTGGCTCTGCAGTCAGGAACTACTTCTGGCAGTGCTCAGGAGACCATATGGGAAGTGCTGGAAATCGAACCCGGGTCGGCCGCATGCAAGGCAAACACCCTACTCACTCCAGCCCCTCAAGGTGTTTGGTGTTTTCTTAAATAGCAGATAGGCATGTCGGACCATTGGCAGCCACTTTCTGGGGCCAGAGATGAACAAATGCTTTTCTTTACTGCAGACTCGCCCTCCCTGACAACTTTGAGTTGTGGGCCAGATGTCGCCCGTCTTCCCCTAAGCACATTGAAAATCACCCAGGGACTCTAAGTGTCACATTGATTTTTATAACTGTACTAAGATATTATGTGATTTGTGTACTGTGCTGATATTTTCACTGATAGTGCAAAACTATTGATGGATAAAATTCCCAGTTACTTGTCACAACTCAGTGTAGTGGCAACAAGCTACTTTGAACTGCACTCCTGACTGCCTTGTGTATCATCCCCATTTTATTTATGAGTGCCATTGATAAAGGATAAAAGTTATTAGTTATGTGAAATATTGATCTGAGAGTGTACAGTATGTCATTTTAATGATCTTTTTGGCCAAGTGTTTTGTGGCCATAAAGCATAAGATTCAGTTGTTGAAGACGAAGGAAAACTCCCATGTGCTGATACCAGTGCTACCAAAACTAGCAGCTTCAACAATAAAACCACTTTTCAGAAATGACAATGAACAGAAACAATGGCTACTCAACTCGAAATTTTTGCTAATGTTTCCTGAAAATGAACCAAGCAAAGTAATTCATCCAAAAAAAAAAAAAACAAACAAACAACAGAGGCTTTTCTGCTGAGGGATATATAAAACAGCAGGAGCTTTCAAGCAAATGTTGAATTTTCAGAAATATTGTCATTTTCACCAGGAGTTTGAGAATTTCTTGATATTTTCAGAATTTCTATTGAAGCCAGACAAAGTTCACAAAGGTGGTTTAGAAATATTGTATAATTAAATGTATCAAACTATTAAAGCTCTTTTTAACTAAATCAATTAATATTTTCCTAAATAGCTTCTTCATGATGTTACAAATCCATTCAAAGTATTATCTTGAGGTAGTTTGTTAAAAGCAATTAGTTTTATTTTTGTCCCATAAAAGTAAATATACATATACATAGTGTTAAAAGGCATAATATTATGCAATAGTAACAACTACAGTTTCTTTTCAGTTTGCAATGTCCTTGTAATACAGAAGTATTTCATGTGAACTCTGTCTCTAAATGTACTGCTATTGCTCTGCTGGTATTCCTATGGCTTTCTCCTGACTATGTGGGCCCATCTTTCTTCTGCTCTCCTTTGGTCATCACTGAGTTAAAAATAAAGTGTAAAATGAGAGATTTATTTTTCTTGGCAGTTCCAATGCACTCAACACAGAGCAGCACCTTACCTCACTACATCTTTCCGTTTAATTTTATTTTCCCATCTAATTTAAACCTAAAGTATTCAATAAGCACAGATAGAAATGCATGGAGCGTTGTTACAATAAATAACTTGCTGTCCATTTGATCTTCCATTGTAAACAGTTTTAAAATCCCTAAGTTTGACTTGGAAATCTTAGATATGTTGTATTTTTGTGCACTGGCCTATGTGTCTTGCGTAATGTCTGATTCAATTTTCATCTTGAAATGGCCCTAAAATTTGAAATCCATTGGGCCTGTTCTCATTGCTCTAAATCTAGAATATAATTCAATCTCCATGGAGGCAGTTTTGCAGCATATACCTAAATATGTGAGGCTTGTCCGAACGTGTAGACAGGGGCCTTGAGCATGGCTGTGGCTAGGCTCCGGAGGTCTTCGGCAGAGGGAGCTCTGCTCAGGGCAGGGAGGGAAACTGAAGCCCACCCCCTCCGAGGTGCCCTGGGGAAGACAGCCAGGTCGGGGGGTGGGGTGGGGCTGCAGAGGCGGGCAAGAGACTCGCTGCCTCACGCATGAAGGAACCAGGAGAGGAAACTAGGTGTGAGGGATCTGGGGCTGAGACCTCCAAACCTGCTCGGATTGGGACTGGGCCTCTTCTGCCCAGATTCCCCATTTTCCAGTAGCTAGGCGGTCACACCCAGGGACTGCCTCCGACGCCGTGTAATCTCACCAACGGCCAACATCCAGAGACTTAAAATCAAGCTCCTGGAAGACATCTTATCGCCTAGTTCTCCCTCTGGGAGAACGTGGCAAACTACTGAGAATTTCCTGCCCATGTGTGAGAGCATCGCAAACTCCCCATGGCGTATTCATATGCCAAAACCAGCAACAATGATGGATCTCATTCCCCTGACCCTGAAAGAGCCTCCAATGAGGCACCATTGGAAAGGATGAATAAAGAGAGGCTTCTAAAATCTCAGGGCTAAGACAAATGGAGACATTACTGAAACCACTCAAGAAATTCGATGATCAACGGGATGATAATGATGATGATGATAACTAAATACATATTTTAATTTATTTGACAAATTGATAAATTCTAGCATACAAGTATATTCAGCTAATATGTAAGAAAATTCCTAGATAAATTCTCTTTTTGTTTTGTATTGTTCAAGTAGACCTCAAGGGGTATTTTTTCTCTTAATAATTAAGGGAAACTATTTATATTTCGATAGCTAATAAGTAAGTTCCATTATTTTCTTTCTTGTTACATTAACCTTTTCTCACATGGGGCTTAACTTTATTCATTGAATCATTTTTATTGATTTTTCTGCTGGACTTTGATTTTGTTCTCTTTGTTTTCAAATATTTTAATAAATGAGGCATTACCTTAATTATACTTTCTTTGATTTATACCATTCATAGAGACCACATGCCAGCCCATCCATCAGTAGTACCTCAGCACTATTTTTTCTGCCATAGAAAAATTGGTTCTTATTTGCACCATTTTTTAAAATATCCTTTTATGAGAAGATTTTATGAGTAAAGAAAATCAGAGTCGTGTCCAGTGCCTGAAATCAGAGTAAGAGGATAATAATGGGTTCATGAGAGTAAGAAAATTCTCATTCTTTTAATTTTAAAAATTTTGTTAATTTTATAATCTGTGATTATAAAATCTGTGTTAATTTTATAATCTGTTATTATAAAGTTATTAATTATACAGTTGTTTCAGGCATACAATGTTCCAAAACCAATCTCACCACCATTGCATCTTTCTCTACACCACTGTCCCCGGTTTTCCTCCCACCCATCAAGCCTACCCCCTTAGCATCACATAACAAATTTCCTTCTTACTTCTCATCCTTAATTTATTGTCCTCACTACTACATTTGAGATTACTAAGGAAAGATATGTATTCTTTGATCCTGAGAGACTGGTTGATTGGGTACTATTCTTATAAAACAGCAAAGATAGATTCTAATAAATATCTAATAAAATGTAGTTAGCTATCTCTTTCCTGTAGCAATTATTTTGATTCTTATTGACAACCACAGAAGTCTCATTTGTTGGATATTTACTGTGTGTAAATTGTTAGATATCTACTGTGAATAAAATACTCAGAAAAAATAAGCTGGAAAATTTTATAATTTATTGGAATAGGGAGAAGGCAGTAATTTTGCTATGACATGTGTGTATAAAAGTAAGCATTACTATGGAAACCCTAATGTGAGACTCATTTATTCTATTCTGGGAATCAGGAAACGGGTACAGAAATGACAGTTGGGTTTGGCCTTGAAGATTGAGATGAATCAGTGCATAAAATCTGTAGCATAAAATCGGTACATAAAATCTATACCTAGAATACACTTCGCTTAAAAAATATTTTTAGAAAAATGTAATGGTGAAGATACGTTAGAATAAAATGTGTCATAGATTTGAAAAAAGGCCAAGAAACCTAATGATAGAATACACAAATTTGTGTATAGAATGATAAAAATAAATGAGAGTGAGGAAAAAATGTGAGAACACAAGCAACAGAATGAGTGAAAGAGGTCAAAAGAAGAAAAGTGGACAAGATCCGGTTTATTCAGGATGGTATCAGGAACCAGTATAACAACAGTAGATGGAAATGGTCATTTTGGACAGGAACTGAGTGTTAAAAGTAGGTAAAGTGTTATACTTGATAACCTTTCAGTACCTGTATTTCAAACCGTAAGTCCCCAAAGGAGAGAGAGACAGAAAGGTGAGGGTCGGGGGGAGGAAACGTGGAACATTGGTGGTGGGAAATGCACATTGGTAAAGGAACTGGTGTTGGAACATTATAAGACTGAAACCTAATCATGGACAACTTTGTGACTGTGCATGTCACTGTGATTCAATTAAAAAAATAAATGAAAAATTTAAAAACATCTTAAACAGTGTGGGATCAAAGAAATGGGTGACCATTTATTAGTGGTCACCCATTTATATTAATATTGCTATATATTAGAGTGTGGAAAGGTCGGACTGCAGCTGCACCTCAACAAGTCGATGCTCATGAAAAACTAACTAGTCCCTGACGCTCTATTTGCTCTCAATGGAACGAGCATCTCCGAATGCAGCAGCTATGTGTACCTGGGTCAAGAACTCAACATGAGGAACGACTTGGTGCCAGAACTGTGCAGGAGGAAGAGAGCAGTGTGTAATGCCTTCAAGAGCATCGAAGAAGTGGTTAAGAGGAGAAGGACCTCCAACTCTGGGCACATCTTTTCGATTCCACCATTCTTCCTGCGCTAATGTATGCCTCAGAGACCTGGGCCCTATGCAAACAGGATGAGAATGCTATTCGGGTATCCCAAAGAGGAATCAAAAGAGCTATGCTAGGAGTATCAAGTCTCACTCAAGTGAAAGAAGGAATCTGGAGTTCTGACCTCCATCAACGATCAAGAATCAGGGACGCTGTCTCATTTGCCAAGACATCAAAAATCAGATGGGCCGGACATAAAATGCAATTCAGAGACGACCGCTGGACTAGAGTTGTTACTGACTGGATTCCATGGGATGTCAAAAGACCTTGTGGCCGCCCACCAATGAGATGGTCAGACTTTGTTAAAACCCTGAATGAATGGTTTGAGACTCTTCCTGTTCCTGGAGTGAGCAGATATCATTGGGCTACACTAGCATGCGACAGGGACAAATGGAGACGTTACTGGCACCCGCTCGAGCAAATTGAAGATCAACGGGAAGACAAGTGATACAAGTGATATATTAGATGAAATATATAGCAGAATAGGAAAGATACATATCTTTAAGTACGATGGACATAAATAGATGACCGTTGTGGATATACCCAATTACCCACTCATGTCCCGCTCCCTAGGCTCTCTCAGGATTCTGACTATACTTCCAAATGCCTGCACTCTTGCTCTTTGCCTCAGAGCTATCTCCAGATAGCAGACTTTCTCTTCCTTCCTGATGGGAAGACTGGAAGTGTTTGTTGATCAGAAATACTCAGAATCAATCATCACTCAACAAGTGGCTTATGAGATCAACTCCTCTGGTTGCTTTTGTCCCTGTTGTGGAGTAATTCTCGAATGATCTTATTCCTGTGTTCATCTATTCTTCTATTGGACATAGAAAGACACCCAGGTGACATCAGTGATAATGCACTTTTAATGGGTTCCTCTCTTTTACTTGTATTTTCCTTTCTTTAGTGGTGTCTCCTGGTATCATATCTAAATGCTATACTTCCATTCAAAATTTATTTGTGTGTGTGTATGTGTTTGTGTTTGAGAGGAGATGTTGTTTCTGTTTCTTAGACACTCCAAATTAGTATATGCTGGGAACAATCCTATAGAATCTCAGATTGAAATACTAATAGAGAGTCTCTTTCTAGGAATGTATCATCTTTTGCCAAGACAAAAGATATTTCCACTGACATTGATTAGTTATTGTCATTCTTCTGTGACTGTTTTATTCCTCTCATCCCTCTCAAGAAAGAAGCAATGCTTTTAGGAATTCATATGATTATATTGGATCTACTGCAACTATTTAAAATACTCTCACCAACTCAAGATTTTCTTTTTTTTTTCCTTTTGGCTCACTCACACCCAGTGATGCACAAGGGTTACTCCTGCCTCTTAATGCAGAAATTACTCCTGGCGGTACTGGGGGAACCATATGGGATGCTGGGAATTGAACCCAGGTCGGCCGCATGCAAGGCAAATGCCCTACCCGCTGTGTTACTGCTCTGGCCCCAACAACTCAAGACTCTTAGTCATAAGTGAAAATCCCTTTTTAAACCATAGATAATGACTCCTTCAAAGTTTCCAGAGAGATGAACATCTTGAAGGTGAAGAAAAGATCTTATTTAACTACTCTAACTAGTTTATGGGAAATCACAAGTGGTTAGAAATGTGAAGACAGTTTTACTTCACTGTGGGTTTTGTTGGTTGTCTTTGTTGCATAAAAGCAGTGACAGAAACTATCATAGACCTAGTCTCAAGTAATTAGAGCTCGCTTTATGAGGTAAAAAAAAAAAAGGTTTTTTTTGCTAGCATTTTAAAGAGACTCTTGTCTCCTGAAGTCAGTGACAGGCTCAAAAAATTAGACCAGAATCCGACAGCGATTGAAACACAGTTGAATTCATAGCCCTGACTCCTACACAAATATTAAGGATGTGATATGCTTAAGAAAAATATTAAGGATGTGATATGCTTAAGAAAATGCTTAAGATCTGGGTGAGGATGTAAGCATGAATGTGCTTCAAAGCAAAGGTTTGATATCTAAATTCCCCTATTGTGTCTGGTTAGAGAATAAGTAGGCCGTCTCAGACTTGGCATGTCTCAGGGACTGGCTGGCTATTGGTCTGAGCTTCTAGTCCTTTGTCACACGAGCCTCTCTAGAGGAAAAGTTAAAACAAGGCCGTTTATTTTCCTGAATAAACTCTGAGACTATAAATGTTGTTTTAAGCTGCTAAGTTTTGGGGTGATTTGTTACACAACACTGAACGAATAGCACTCTAAAGAAAGTAAATACTATGGGAGAAGCAAGGAACAACAAATGGATATAATAAATTTTTCAGTGACAATCAGGCAGCTTTTGTCCTTGACTACCCTCTGGCTTTCAAAATAGTTCAATGAATGGACTGGCTATATTGCCAGAAATAAAGTCCGTGCTTTGAAATAATAGTATGGGTTTCCTCTTACCTAGGCTAATGAAGCTGTTATTAGTGGTTAATATTTGACCTGCCAGCATCAGAAATTGACATTGAGTCTTAATTATAGTATAATTTCTTGAGGATTGTGATCAAATACTCAAGATAAGTTGATCACATCAGATCACCTGATACAAGACATGTTTTGTCTTTGCCAACATTGTTGTATTTTCTGCTCAAGGACTTAGCTTTTCTCTCAATTCACATGGCTATCTCAGATGCACAATATTTTATGGTCATGGGATTTACATTACAGATTGTGGGCTAATGGATCCATCTGACAGCAAAGTAGGCATAAAAATATGGGACCAGGAGATCCATGATTTGACTGAATAGTATAAAAAAATTTACCCTACTAGAATATTAGAAAGACTTCATAAAAGATCTATTTCATTTGAGCTCTTTGGGATGAATCATTGTGTGACTGGTGCTTAAGCAAGAGCTAGTATACAGATGGTGATGTAGCCTCAATAGGTAGACCAGATGTCTTTCAGGAAAAAAAGTACATACCTTTTATTATCTACTGACAGCTGATGACTTGCTTTGGTTGTTTTTTGCCTTTTTACTCAAAATGTTAGGCTCTGAGAGCCAGAGAGACAGTACAAAGAGTCTGGTTTGGTGGTCTGCACCACATGACTTTCTCCTACCACACAGCACTATCAGGTGGTCCAATAGTCCCTAACACCATCAGCCCTGGTTGCTACCACATGTTTGGGGTCCAGCTTTCAACTATCTGGCCTAGTTGACTGAAAATTTACAAAGGTGGCTCTGGGGCTTTGTGAGCATCACTTCAGAACCTCCTATAGTCACTTCCTTCCCTACCCCTCTCTCCACACACACACGCACATGCACAAATCTCAAACTCTATTTGAGATACTTCAGCCTGAGAACAAAATATAGTTCCTTTAATATGAGCTGTCTATTTGCCACTAGGTAATTTGTCATGTACACTGGTAAGCTATCAGGGAAATAAGATTTACTATTATAGAAGAAGAAATTATTATGCTTAGAAATATCCTTTATTGGGAATAGGAAGAAATATATCTAAAACTAGAGATTTATTGTAACTCCTCTTGATTTTTCTCATGCCTGGTGACAAATATATGTGTGTAATTAGAGTAATCCCAGTCACAAAGGACATGAAAACTGGGGTAAGTAATCCTGTAAGTAATGTAGAGAGTGATTAAAAGAAAATAATGAAAATTTTAGATAAATGTAAGTAATATCTAAGCAATATTCCCAAGGTATAACTTATAGACATAGCAGAGATTAAAATTTTCACAGAGATAAAGTTGTATTCTTTTTTAAATATTATTTTGTTTATCTTTTACTTTCTTTTTCTTTTTAAAAAAAAGTTTTGCACCAAACTTGGTATTTACTCTTCAGCAATAACTCCTGGCTGGATTTTGGAGACCATCTTGGGCATTAGGGATCAAGCCTGGGTCAGCTGCATGTAAAACAAATACCTCATCCACTACACTAACTCTGTGGTCAATGTTTTCCATTTTTCCATTGATTCTCTAAACTTCCTGTTAGTTAGGTTAAGTGAGTGATTTACAGTCAATGGGATGAGTGAAAGTATATGATCCAGACATTAAAAAAGGTTATCAATATGTCCAGCCTCTCCTCCATGGCCATTATGACTTTGAAGGCTACGTGTATCTAATTCCACATCCCAAAAGTGGAGTAAAGTCTTCTGATGGCTATTATCTTACTGAGTCAAAAGTAAATTATTATTGTTTTAAGCCCTAAAGTGAAAGTTTAATTTGTTACAGAGCATAACAAACCCAACCTTAATATTTGCTAAAAGAAAATTGGAACAAGAATGTAGCCCTCAGTTGGATAGTACAGTGGTTAGGGCACTATCTTTGCATACTGCTAACTTGGGCTTGATCCCTGGCACACTGTATGGCCCCCCTAGCATAGCCAGGGATTATCCCTGAGCTCAGAGTCAGAGTTAAGCCCTATGAACACTGGGTGTGACCCTTAAAACAAAAGAAAATGAAGAGAAATAAAAGGAGAAGGAAGAAGGAGGAGAAGGAGGAGGGGGAAATGGAGGAAGCAGAGGAGACACTCCTTAGATAGGATTAATTGCATGGGAACAGAAGAAAATCAAATGAGCCAAGAAACTTAGAAAGTTATTGAGCCAGAGATAGTACAGCAGGTAGGATATACTGCTGCACTCCTTGCATGCAGCAGACCCAGGATTAATTTTCCACATCCCATATGGCCACCGAGCACCACCAAAAGTAATTTCTTAGCATAGAGCCAGGAGTAAACCCTGAGCATTGCCAAGTGTGATCCAAAAAACAAACCAAACCAACAAAAAAGAAATTTAGAAACGATCTAAATTTCTCAAATTGAGATGCTAAGGAATTAGAGTTATGATATATAAAGAATTAACCTAGTGCTTCCTGCAATATTTAATGAGAATAAGGGAGAAAGGATGGAAATCAAACATTTACAACATACAAAGAATAGAAAAATAAATTCCTGTGCATCAGGCTGCCTTAAGAATTCAATTTGAAGAGGACCACAGAATGACGGCTCCCCTGTGCCTTACAGGATTCCAATAACAGGGTGAGAAGACAAATCAACCAGATAACTGGATGTGAGATGAAGTTCATTTAGGTTTCAGAATACCGTCACTCATTTTGAAGCATATAGAAAAATAATGGTGTGATGCTATATAAAGTAAGCATGTCCTTCAAAAGAGAATAATAAGAGCAGAAAGAAGCAGAATAGAGAGAAATTGGTCATGGAGTCATGGGCAATATATCCAGATTATGACATACATTTCTAGTTTGCATGAGGTCTGACTATCCTGTGTTACCTATCCTTACATCCTAAGAGTTATTTTTACTCTTCCCTCATTTGGTCTATTTTTGGGTTCTCTGCTTTTGCAACAAAAGAGCCATGTCTCAAACAAGCCTACAGAATGTTTCTCAATTTAATCCCCATCAAACGCTTCAGTATTATACCCTCTTAACGTTATTTGGTGCATTCCTCTTTAATTATTCTTAGTAAATCCCCCAATTTTCTAGCATTTTATGTCCTTTCCATGTATACTTGCATTTATAGCATTCCATTTCTTTTGCCTAAAATGTTCTTTTCTTTTTCTCTACTCTACACAGCATATATTATGTCCTTTAATAACATTCTTTTTGATTACGCATATTATAACCCAAATTCTACAAGATATCTTAATACAGTTTTCTTTTTCTTGTGTTTTATATTTTGTCTACATGTCTATAAAACTTCATTGGGCAGCAGAATACCCATTTTGCTACCTATCTCCCTTGCCTTGGCTATTAAAGCCAGGCTCCATGGTTTGTTCACTGATGTAAACTTAATACTTACCACAAAGGTGGCAATGCAATGCCCATTCAGTAAAGGAGCAGTCCCTGAAACAGTCCCAGTGATATTGTAGAGGGTAAGTCTCCTCACTGCAGCTGCATGGCATCACACACAATGATCAGAAAAAAAAAAATCAAACCTGGAAATGGTTGTTATTAAATTTCAAGAGATTGTGGATCTCACAAAATGAATTTCATTTGCTCCATATTACTTCATTTTCAATAATTTGTCCATTTGGCTTTATCATCTAAGCAAATGAAAAGATTCAGGATCAGAGTTCTGGGAAGGCTGTGAAGGCAACAAACAATTAGCCAAAACAAATGATAAGATCAAGGCGACTCATGAGCCACTAGTCTCATCAGGGCTTCTAGAAGGGCGTGTCAAGGAGTTGACACTCTCAAAAGAGGAATTGCTCCAAGTCCTGAAAGCCTGTGATTTTAGGTGCATATCCATATTCCTTATGTTGAGGAAGCCCAGAGGTAATTATCTGCTGTTTTTCTTCATTTTTTCGAACAGAGAATATGCTATGTCAGAGGTTTTGTTCCTTCTCACTCATAACAACAGGCTTGAGTCATTGCTTTCATGCAAATAATAATCAAGAGGAAATTATAGGTGGCATATGTATCTATTTTTGACAAGGTCAAGGGCACAATTTTTGTATTTTACAGCAGATTTAATCTGTAGTAGATATATTGTCTCAGTAGCTTATGAAAATGTAAACCCAAACCATATAGGATGTTTGGGTTGGAATTTTACATTATTTTGTTGGAATGAAACGATGCTTCATAAAATTACAGGGTGGTACTTACTCAAATGTTTTATTTATCCTAAAAATAACAGACTGATTAAAAACTCGGGAAAGATATCTTGTATTTTGTTCAGAGCATTTGGCATTCATTTGGAGGATTTCTAGGGTATTGCTGTAAATTTGAACGCATAGGTCTCAGTTGAATCCCTAACCAGTTCAACTTACTATTTTAAACTGAGCTTTCAAAATAGCCATTTGCAGCCATTTGCAGCTCGGTTTTCAGGAAAAGAGCAGAATTATGATGAGAAATGCCACACTGGTCTCTGGTTGACCTCTAAAACCAAAATTGCTTTGCATGCTTCTCTTCTCACTTATTCAGCTCAGAGACCAGTCTATAAGAGAGAAAGAGGTTTAATTATATTATTCTTTTATGATAGTATAATTTGATTCTAGTAAAATTTATTCTTTTTTGGCTCATAATTCTGTAATTTTAGCATAACCAGACATTCATATAACCACCAGCACAATCAAAATGCAGCATAGTTTAGTTTTTAATCACCTAAAAAAAAGAAAATCCACGCTCCTGCTACCCTCACCCCAGGCTTTAGAAATCCTTAAGCTCTTTCCCATCACAATATTTTCCTTTTCAGGATGTGACAATAAAGAATTTTTGCATGCAGATCAATCAGCCTTTCTGAAATTATTAGAGTGACAGTGAGCTGCACCCTCATTGTTAAGTGATCAGGCAATGTTCGAAGTGCTCCACCACAGGGCTGTAGCCCAGATTGTTTGATTCAGTTGTTGGATATGTAGGCTTCTTCCAGTATTGGGTAGAGATTATTATAGCTCCTATAAAGATGCACACAGAGCTATTCTGTGAGTAAAATCACTCATTTTCCTTGGGGAGCTGTGGTCCCCTCAGCATGATTCACTATATAAGAAATCTCCAGCCTGGCCCTCTAGGCTGCATCAGAGACCTTTTGCCTCATCAGAGTGCCATGAGTTCCCTGTGGAGTTCTGCAGAAGAATTTATGCAGGCAACACAATTGTCCATTGGTTTCTGTGAGTTCTGTTCTGGACTGTGCTGCTGTGAGTCCTCAAAAAACCTCTAGGAAGTTGTTCCGGCAGAACAGAATTCATACAGCTTTTCGTTGCACGGGGCAGGATGTATCTTTCTTGAATGCTCTGCCACAGGGCTCCTGTCTCTCTCCAGGGAAACTCAAGCCTTTCCTTAGATTTCTGCCTTCTTAATTGTCACAAAACAGCAATGTCAGTGTGTTTTTGAGCAAACATGACTTCATAGCCTCTTAGTAGAACGGAATAGAACGGAACCAATCTTCCTTTTAGTTTTCACCATTCTATGAGGGCGTTTAGTGATGCTGACTTTTCCTAATGATACATAAATACAGTCTTGGAAGCTCTTAAACACAAATAAATACACAATCCTTCAGCGTTCCAATGAAGGCAAGGCTTGGCAGAATGTGGTAACAGTTTAATTGCAAATTAATTTCTTCACCTCAATTGTCTTAGAAGCTGTGGAGAGAACCTCTTGAATTGATGTGGAGTTTGACAAAATACAATAAGATAATAAATGCCCTAGCTGGAGTGATCCCTGAGCATAGAGCCAGGAGTAAGCTCTGAGCACATTCTGGTGGAATTTCAAAACCAAACTGACTCACATAGAACAGTAAATTGTTAATGGTTATGGGAGTAGGAAGGAGGGAAGGTGATGTGACTAGAGGTGGAACAGGGGGAGAGTTGTTCAATTTTTCTGCTCTAAGCTACATAAGCTGTGTGTGTGTGTGTGTGGTTGTGTGAGTGCGCACGTGCACGTGCATGCACACACACTCATGCGTGCATGTATAAGTATACAGATTAATTTGTTTGTTTTAGTAACTTAGAAATAGAGGGAAGTGTCTAATGCATCCTAGATGAAGGTAATTAGCCCAGGACTGACAATAGCGCTGAGGTGTAAAGGGTGGACTCAGCTATGACTCATGAGGGAAGACAAAATTCTTGGTTAATGCTCCAGATGCTGCGAAGAGCCAGACTTGCTGTCTAGAAAGTTAGATGTCCCATGCACATTCGTCAGTGAGATGTGGTGCGTGAACTGCAAGACTCAGCTCTATCACTGGCTGCTTTCACTGCAGACTTGGAGGCCACCAAAGGGTTTCCATATTCAGTATCACTGACTTCTTAAGATTCTGGACACAGGTGGAATAAATGTTCTTTGTGTCATTTTACAGATGGAGAGACTGAGACTTAGAAAGGTTTAAGTTTCAGGGCCAGAGGAAGAACTCAAGGGCCTGGAGGGCAGGCATAAATGTCAGGTCTGATCCCAGAACCACATGGCCCCCTGAGTCCTCCTGGACGTGATCCTGTGACATCCCTCATGCCTCTGGCCCTGAGCAGCACCTCCTCACTGTGCCCGAGCATTGAGCTCTTAGACCTGCTTAATCAGAGCATCAGATGGAATGGCGCACGGTCCCCTACTCTCTCCCACAAAGTTTCAAGTGGCACTAGGTGTCCATGTCCTCCGAAGGGTGTGGTTCTGCCTACTTGGAAGTCTAATTTATGTAAATTAGATGTCTCCCTCTCTAGCTATGACAATTTTGGCAATCGTTACCTTAAAATAAACTTAGGGTTTATAAAATTTTGTATTTCATTATGCTAAAAGGGGTCATGGGTTTGCATATTTTCACACTGAATCTGAATTTATCTTGCCTCTGCATTTCTGCTCCAGAAAACTATGGGAGCTCATTGGTTTGATCCTCATTTTTGTCTTCTTCCTCTTTCTTTTCTGATTCTTTTACTTTGGCCATTAATTTAAGGCATTGTATTGCATTTTGTTGCAGATGGACTCCAATATATATGATTTTGCAAGTTCTTTGTCCATATAATTTTTCTTTATAATAAACTCATTTTAAATTTGCATGACAAACATATTGATTTATACAAATAAAATTACAATGTAAGTAAATATAAATAGTAAGTACAAACAAGTAATTCAGATTTATGCAGGACATCACCAACCATGGAACAGTGATGCATCTGAATAAAGCAGGTTTCTGTGATGTCAGCATAGGGCCATACCAGGAGCTAGAGTAGAAATTACAGGGAATAACTCTTGATGAATCCTTACACATGCAGAAACAATGTGGTAAATTTCCAAGGCGAATGGAGACTTTTACTCAAACAATGTATTTTTCAAGTACCTTCCCTAGAGAAATTTGAAGCCAAGTTCAGTTTATAAATGTTAATTTACAATGTATTTATAAGGGCAGCTGTTTTAAACTTAAACCACTTATGTATACAAACATTCATATTTCTAATGTAAGCCTTAATTATAGGTTGAGCTAAACTGTAAGATCTACGCAGAATGTAAAATTACAGTAATGTGATCATACTTTTATGTTGATTGTTAAAATTATTTCACACTAGAGATTTGTTACATTTAACAGGACTGAAATTAGAGTGTATCAATTAAGTATATTACCCAGTAATTAAATGGAACTGATAATTGAATTACTATGTTTATTGCTTTAGGGAAATACTTTGCAAAAACCAAGATAACATTCTACTTGGAAAGTATAACGAAACACAGCATGCACCTATGTTGTGCCTGGTCTAGAAATTGCGTTTCTGATTACCGGTTGTTCTCCAAGCCTCCATATTGGTCCATGATGACTCTCTTGTGTATTCTATAATGAGTTAAATTAACTAGTACACAGTTTTACAACCATCACTAAAAGAATGAAAATTTAAAGCTCCACTCAGCAAGTTCTTTAATCCCTTAATTTCTCTTTGTAATGTAACGTCCCTTATCTCTGCAGCCAGTGGCCTCAATAGAGAGAAAAACAAAAGTCCAGTAAGGTCTGAAAACTCTAGACTTTATAAACAGGCCAAGGTTGATGGGCAAATTACCAGTTTTGTCGCAAAACTTTGTCTATTTTCTAAAGCATTTTTCCCCAGCCAGAGCAGTGCTTTGTATTGTGGGTCAAGTCTTTTATGAGATATGGCCATCCAATATTCTCTCAAGGGGCTTTCTTTGTCCGTTATTGATGACATTTGATGAAAAGTTTTTCATTTTGACAAAGTTTTTCTTATCTATTTTCTGTAGTTCTTGTTCCTGTGTGCTGTCGAATAAACATTTGGTAACCCAGGGTGAGAACTTTTCTTCTATTTCTTTAGAATCAAGGTGGTGGTGACACATTGTTTAGATCTATGATCTATCTCATATTAATATTGCAGACAATGTGTGATGGTGCGATGGCCTTGTTCTCACACCAGGATATCTAGTTGTTCTAACACCATTGAATGAAAATGATTTAAGAATTCAGTAAGTTTAATGTCTATACAAAAATCAAATTTTCACATATCTGGTTCAGAATCATCATTATAGTTCAATTTGTGGTTTAACTTTTGTTTACCAATGCCATGCTATCTTCACCAATGCTTCTCTGAATTGCACTCTGAAATATACTATGAGTTCTCTACCTTAATTATTCTTAGCACATATTTCTGGTTTCCTCAAAGATCTTTGTGTTTTCACAGAAATTTTAAAAAATCAGTTATTTTATCATTTTATTTTATTTTTGCTTTTTGGAGTACACCAAGCGATGCTCAGGCATTACTCCTAGCTCTGCACTGAGGAATTACTCCTGGCAGTGCTTGGGGGACCATATGGGATGCTGGGGATCGAACCCAGGTTGGTGCGTGCAAGGCAAATGCCCTCACTGCTGTACTATTACTCTAGCCCCCAAATCAGTTACATTAAAAAAAAAATTGATGAAGCAAAGTTGTTATTATTGAAGTTTTTTTAGAAAGATGTGAGGGGAGTGAAAGGGAGAAGTACTTTTTGAGAGAGAACACAGGCTTCTTCAGAGTGTTTCAAAGAAACAGAGAGACTAAGCTAGTGAGATATGTGTTCAAGGGAGAACACGGGCTTGAAGTCAGCCTAAATCAATTTGTTTTAAATCAACAGAAAATTTAAAATCAAACCTGCTCTGTGTATCATTGAGACTATTTTAAATCAATTGACTTACAGAGAGTTGGCATCATGACACTAATTGGTTTCTACTTTGTTTTATTTTATTTTATTTTGAGCTGTGCTCTTCAACTTTTTTATACCCTAGGGCCAGCACCTGTTGACATACCAGTTCATGGGCCAGCAGTTATAATCACGGTGTGGTCTTCAAGTTTTCCACACCTGTAGTTGGTCCATGGACTGGCGGATGGAAACCACTGGTGTACAGTATGCGGTTTTAGACATCTTGTGTTTGTTTTGTAGAATTCTCTTGAAGTTATGTATTTAATTTTTATATAATTTAAATTATGAATGATGATGATAATTTAAATTAATTGATGCTATAAGCAGCAACATAGCTGATTTTTGTTGGCACATTCCTTTGATGTGTCACATTTATTGACTAAATCACTTTTTTTGGGGGGGTCACACCCGGCGATGCACAGGGGTTACTCTTGTCTCTGCACTCAGGAATTACCCCTGGCGGTGCTCAGGGAACCATATGGGATGTTGGGAATCGAACCTCGGTCGGCCGTGTGCAAGGCAACTATCTGCCCCTCCCACTGTGCTATCGCTCCAGCCCCTTTAAAAAATATTTCTTTGAGAGTTTTGCATAGTCAATATCATTCGTAGTAGAGACACTGTACATATGCTGGCATCCTCAACATTCAGAGAAGCCTCCCTAATGTCCAGATGCCTCTTCCCAGCACGTTTAGAATAGACTACTTCCAGATGCATCTTGTCAGTCTATGAATTACTCAAATCTCAGGCAACCAGGGTCTTACAACACTATAGGAGGAATTTACCACTAATCTCTAAACTTTCCTGGAGAACATACGTTATGTGCATGTAGAGTCATCTCCAGAAATAATGTTGTTATCAGAGAAACCCACCTTTGTGGCAGGCCAGCAGGGCTACAGGCAGGGCGTCCAAGTTTTATGAGACCCTCGGCTAGGCCTAGGGTCGACCTTATCTCTCCTGAGTACTCGGGTGCTTTCCCACTTACCAGCTCAAGACTAAATTCCCTCAGGCTGACTTACTCTAGAATTGAGAGCCATCAAAGTTATCTATGCCTGGGAATTCTTTTTCTTTTACTAATCTATGTGTTACTTTCATTTTCCCATGAGAGGAATCCAGAGGGGTCATGAAAATTTTCTGCTCCATCCCTGTAGGATAACACAGCTTCAGGTAGTTTAGGTTCATTGGGTTACTCCCATTACAGTGCTCCCACTCCTTTCTCTGTGTTTATTTGTAACTTCTTTCTTAGTGTTCTGTTGACTAGCAAATACTGTTTTTCTCTTCTCCTTGAGTCCTTTGCATAGTTTATTCAGAGCAATGTCCTTTTTGTATGGACACAGGAAGACTTAGCAAATGCTATGCTTTTATAACCTGAGAGTCATTTGACTCTACATGATATTTTCCTCCTGGGCATCAGTTCTCTCAACCTAAGCCTCAGCTGCCCTTACTTCCTAGCACCCCCAAAAGCAAGATTCCGACGAGGGACGAGACTGACCCAGAGCAAGAGGTGAGTTGTGTGCTACCCTGGCATCAAGATGGGCCTGGCCAAAGTGCCTAATGCTTAACTATAAGTTAAGAGCTTGATCATGGACAAATGTTGTCATGATCCAAACAGTGATAACTTGATTTGGACCCTGCTAAGGTGAGGAATGATTAATCTGGCCTGAGTGCTGTAGTCTGAGTCTGTGGCAAGATGTTGCCAGGAGAGCTACCTTGCAAGCCTCAATGTATCTCTTGCTATGTCCATACAAAAATAACTAGTATTAAGATGTTAATAAGTGTTTGGACTAAAGAAAGGAAAAAAACCTTAAGAGTCAGGAAGGGCTTTGGAATGCCCTGCCCTCAGGAAGGGCTTTCTTATGTTGATTTTGCTACCTGGCTGGGTGTAGCTTAGAGGGCAAGGTGGGAGAGTGTAAAAAACTAAAGCTTGCTGAAGGGGCAAGTGCACTCTCGGGCTCTCCGGGCGGCTCTGTCTCACCGCGCGCATTCGGTGCCCTGGAACCGCAGTGTGTGGACTGGATCAGGACGGCCGGTGGTCAAGGAAAGGCGAAGGAAGAACAAGGACCAAGCTAGTTGCTGATTAGTTACCATTTATTCAATCTTCCATCTTTCTCATCTCCCGCACTCCCAGCCCCGTCCTCTCTGGATCAACTGCCGCCTCTCCCTGGCTTCTCTGTCTCCTCCTCCTTCTCTCTCCCATCTTGCCTTCTAGCCTATACCCAGCCAGGTAGCAAAATCAACATAAGAAAGCCCTTCCTGAGGGCAGGGCATTCCAAAGCCCTTCCTCACTCTTAAGGTGTTTTTCTTTTCCTTAGTCCAGGAACTTATTAACATCTTAATGCTAGTTATTTTTGTATGGACATAGCAAGAGATACATTGAGGTTTGCAAGGCAGCTCTCCTGGCAACATCTTGCCACAGGCTCAGACCACAGCACTCAGACCAGATTAATCATTCCTCACCCTAGCAGGGTCCAAATCTAGTTATCACTGTTTGGATCATGAAAACATTAGTCCATGATCAAGCTTTTAATTTATAGTTAAGCATTAGGCACTTTGGCCAGGCCCATCTCAATGCCAGGGTAGCACACAACTCACCTCTTGCTCTGGGTCAGTCTCGTCCCACGTCGTCGGGACCCTGCTTTGGGGATGCTAGGAAGTAAGGGCAGCTGAGGCTTAGGTCAAGAGAACAGATGCCCTGGAGGAAAATGTCATGTAGAGTCAAATGACTCCCAGGTTACAAAAGCATAACATTTGTTAAGTCTTCCTGTGTCCATACAAAAATGACTTGCTCTGAATAAACTATGCAAAGGATTCAAGGAGAAGAGAAAAACATTATTTCAAGTCAACAGAACACTAAGAAAGAAGCTACAAATAAACAAAGAGGAATAGGAGCACTGTACCGGGAGTAACCCAATAAACCTAAACTACCTGAGACTATGTTATCCTACAGGAGAGACAAGTAGGAGGAGAGATGAGAGAAGCTAGAGATGCTGCAGTAGATCGAGAGAGAGGAAGGAGCTGGGAGTGCGGGAGATGAGAAAGATGGAAGATTGAATAAACGGTAACTAATCAGCAACCAGCTTAGTCCTCGTTCTTTCTTCACCTGTCCTTGACCACCGGCCCTCCCGATCCAGCCCATATACAGCGGTTCCAGAGCACCGAAAGCAGGCGGTGAGACAGAGCCTCCTGGAAAGCCCGCGAGTGCGCACACCCGAGTGCATGCTTTAGTTATTTTACACATCCCTACATATAAAAAATAATCTTTTAACTTTTCTCTTGCCCGTTTGACTCAGATATACTTGTTTTATGGGTGAACAAAATTGCTAGTTGCCGACATTCCCACTCTTCGGGCATCTTTGCGGCAGCATTTCACCAACAGTTTCTCCTGTTAGCTTAGAATGACTAAAAATAATCATTCTTTTATTTACTTTCTTGGGAATAAATTTATTTTTATTTTACTCCCTATTGTCTATGTTTTTTGTCTTCCCTTCCCTTTATGCCATTTATTTCTCTTTTTCTAGAGTTTTTTTTTTCTTCCTTCAAATTGCTAAAATTTTGTCAGATATTTTTCTCTAACCTTTAGAGATGATTTGATAGGTAATTCTCACCTTCATTCTTTTAATACAATTACTCACCAAGAATAGTTTTCTGATTTAAACAAATCTTGCCTTTTCTCCCATATCTATAAACTCTACCTGTTATTGTGAGTCTACTATATATATTTTATTAGAGGTGTTTCAACCTGTGATTAATCTTTAAAATTTGGATTTGGGTCCAATTTTTTTAATTCTTCTAAGGTTGTGTTTATTTTGTCATCAGAGTTATGTGTCAATTATGTAGGACCTACTTGGAAGCATTTTTTTTCATAATTCTGAAGGTTTATTTGTTACTGATATTTTTTCTTAAATATTAAAATTCACCAGTTAAAGCATGTTAATAAACATGTGTTAATAAACACAATAACTCATTTAAAACCTAGTGTAATTTCCTACTTTACTTTTTGGTAAGTTTATTTTCAAAAGGATCTGTCCATTCAAACTTGGTAACTAGGGCCAGAGACAGTACAACAGTACAATGGGTGGGGCTCTTCCTTCAAGACTAAATTCCTTCAGTCTGACTTTCTATAGAATTAAGAGCCATCAAAGTTATCTATGCAGACAAACTTGAACCTGGCAACCCTTATGATCCCCAAGGATGATCCCTAAGTACAGAGTCAGGAGTAAACCCAGAGCACCACCAGGTGTGTGACCTTACAATTTTTTTTAATTAAAAAAATTTTTAAAAATTGATAGTCAAATTCACTGACTTAGAGTCACCATTTCCCTGTAAAAACTTTAGCTGTGTCTTCTTCTGTGTGCTCTTTAGTTTTCCCACAAGATTATTGGATTAACATTTTACTTAAAAAAAAATCTACTTTGGATTTTGTTTTTTTCTCCGTTAACCACTTTCTGTTTCACTAATTTCTGTCTTGTTAGTTTGTTAGTTAAAATATTCTCTTTTCTACTTAAAATTTAATTCATCCATTGTTTGTTTGTTGGTTTGGCTTGATTTGGTTTGGTCTGGTTGTTTTAAGGTGGGCACACCTGGTGATATTCAACGCTCACTCTTGCAGTGCTCAGGCCACCTAAGAGGCCAGCATCTTCATCCCTGTACCATCACTCCAGACCTTGATTTGGTCATTTTTATCAATATCTTCATGGAAAATCTTTCAGTCTTTCCATTTAAACCTTTCTAGTTTTCAAACAGAGCCTTTCAGCATGACCTATTTCCTCTTTAATTACTACTTTTATTTCTTACAAATCTGGATGTGTTAAATTATTATTCAGTTTTGGGGCTGGAGTGATAGCACAGCGTGTAGGGCATTTGTCTTGCTTGCGGCCGGCTTGGGTTCAAATCCCAGCATCCCATATGGTCCGCCTGAGCCCTGCCAGGAGTAATTTCTGAGTGCAGAGCCAGGAGTCACCCCTAGGCATCGCCAGGTGTGACCCAAAAAGAAAAAGAAATTATTATTCAGTTTGAAATATTATCTGATTTTTCTTTTGATTTTTGGCTGATCTATAACACTCAAGCAGATATGAGATATTTAATTTTCAAATATCATGAGGTTGTATTTTATTTTGCAGCTTTCACATTTAATTCTGCTCTAGTCAGAGAGTATACACTGGGGAACAGTCCGTATATCCTGGGAAAGAATGTGCCCCCGTCAACGGTTGAGAGCAGTGTTCCATAAATGTCAGGAAGGCCCAGCCTTTGTTTGGTAGTGAGATTCTGACCCTTGTGTACTATTGATTTTGGTCGAGTTGTTTTATTAGCTTCTGAAAGAGAAATATTAAATCTTCCAAGTATTATTTTGGATGTTTCTCCTGTTCTTTCCCACTCTGTATTTTTTTTCCCTTTGATTTCATATATTTTGAAGCTGCATCGGAGCACACATCATCAGGGTTTTTGTGATTTTCATTTCTTCTTCCATTCTTTCTTCTTTCTGCCCTATTGTCCATCCGAAGATTGTCAATGACTTCCTACCACAACTTTGGCAATGAATACATAAGGCCTTTAACCTCGGTTAAAGACATGTGCACCTGGGGGGGAAAAAAAAAAAAAAGACATGTGCACCTACTCATGTTTGCATGAAGAATAAATTTCAAGGGAAAATCTGCTATGTTAATTAAAGCCTCTAAAGTTGGCAAACTATCAGTCAGTGTTATTGGCTATAATTATTTATCACATATTAATTTCTTCTGAAACTCCCAATTGTAGCAAACTGTGATCTTGATGTAGGCAGGTAGGTAGGGAAAGGCCCCTGGCAATGAAACTTAGATCATCAAAGTCTCCGGGGAGGGGAATCCTGAGACTGACCCACCCTGTGGACACAGGAACCGCACCCGATAAGACCTTCAACAGACTCTGAGGATAATAGACCCCTCCCCAGGAGGTTCCCCAAAGAAGGCTATCACCACTCCCAACCTCCCTGGTATACTTGGAAAGAAACCGCATGTGGGTGGGGGCAGGCTGTAAAGAACCTATAAAAAACAGCCCAATAGTCCATTCAAGGCGCTCTCCATCTTTGGAGGAGCCCGCATTCTTTCTTGAGCACGTTACTCCTACTGGTTTTCCTTTTCCACTTATCTCTTCCTCCTTCCCTAAGACCTTCTAAATAAAGTCTGTTACTTCACTGCTTGTCTACTCCTGAAATTCTTTTCCGAGAGCGAGACAAGAACCCAGTAACCCTGGGTCCCGGGTGTTTGAGGCGGTTGGAGAGAAAGTGACCATCTTTCTCCTCCCCGCTTCACGAAAGTCACCCGTGGGGCCCACCGACGTCAATCTGACTTTGTAGGCAAGTTCTAGGCAATTGTTCTTGGCACTGCACACTCAGAGGTCAAGAACATTTTACAAAAGCTGAAAATACCAAAGGATTGGATAAGTGAGCCTCTTATGGTTTAAGCCTTAAAACCAAGTAGTCTAACAGCCAGTGGCGTCATTTCCCACAAATACCAGTACCAAATGTATGGACAACAAGCAACTTACTGTTTTATTCCTGTTTGTTCTTCAGAACTCACTCTGTATTGTTTGTATAATGTGTTTAGATTTGGCAGTGATTCCTTGAGGTACTCAAATGGCTTAAATGCAAAGAACATTAGTATTTAAAGGCATCTAACTCTCCACACTAAAACACAGACCACCAAGCATGACTGACATAACACATTCATTAAACCTGCTACCAATAGGAGAATGGGCACTGGTGAAGGGATGGGTTATCGAACTTTGTATGGGGGAAACATGAGCACAAAAATGTATAAATCTGTAACTGTACCCTCACGTTGACTCTCTAATTAAAAATAAACTAATAAAAAAACAACCTGCTACCAATAGTTCTCTCTGAAATCAAAGGTTTCCTTATTCTCTGCATAATGGGTTTTAGTTCCTACAGGAGATCAGAAATAGTTTGCATTAATGTTTTCCAGAAGGCAGACAAGCCAATCTGGAAAACATGTCTAAAAAGATTTGACTGTGTACCCCATCTTCCATTATGTATTAGGGAGGTAATGCACTAGAATTTAAACTTAAAATGAGAGGTATAAGTACTCTTGCTAGGCATAACTCAAGCCAATTGTTTCCAGTTTGAGTTCTTTCATAGTCTTCTTCTTGAAAGTCAACTATTTATGATATGGTGGGGGATAAGATTGATTAAACAAATCACTCCCATGACTTACTTCACTCAAATATATCACCCTGCTTATATTTTTGTGTTCTAGATGGTCATTGTGAACAAAAATGTGTCCTTGTTGCGTGAACGTTCGTGCAATCGGAGGCGCTGAGATAGGAACGTGGAAGAAATGCCTTGATTGGAGGATTAAGGCTCCCTCTGGCTCTTAGCAAAGGTAGAGGGCCTCGTGGACCTCCTTTTATTGATCATGGTAGCTCTAAAGGACGCAATATAGTGACGTCACCAAAGACATCAAAAGATGTTACAGGGAGAACATTGAGACAATGGAAACATATTGTTTCCTTGTATGGGTAGGCCTATAGCCTCGGGAAAAGAATACAGAACTGAGAAGGAAAGATAGAAAACCAAAACTGAAACCTTCTTCAGGCACCTGGAATCTGCATCCCAAAGACTATGCTGAGCCCAAGCCTGCATTTACAATCTCAAAGGTCAGGCCTTGCTAACACCATCTGCATGTCAAAGACCAGCCAGGCTTCTGTGAAAGAAGGAAAACTGCTCTTTTCAATATACTGAAATTATTCTTCTAAAGACAGCTTGAAAAGGGGGAAAATGTTCAGCTTCGTCCAAACCAGTCAGGACACAGGAGAAATCTCGCCCATTTTCATGGGTCCCTATGTTCCTGTCCGTAGTATGGTACAGTATACATGGGCTCGCCCTGATAGCTCAGTCCAGCCCCAACAGTCCTGTTTCTTAAACTGTATCTTTATATTTTATTAAGTTCCTAGGTTTGCAAACAAAATATTACAAAGTGGATGGTTTAAAAACAAAAGAAATCAATTTGTCTTCAGTTGGAAATCAAGGTGCCAAAAAGGCTAACCACCCTCTGACACTCTATAAAGAATCCTTTCTTTGCTCTCTTTAGATTTTGGTGGTGGCCTCAGCCTGTGCTAATTCTCAGGCTCTCAGTTACACATTCCAATTCTCTTTCCTGTACTCATGTGGCACTCTTCCTTTACCTGTGTGTCTTTTCTGAGGACACCATTGAAACAAAATTTGGTTTTCCCCCAACAGAATATAACCTGAATATGAACTGTAATATAGGATAATAATTCCAAAGAACCTACTCCCCCAAATGATCACATTTACAGGCACCAATAGTTAGGACTTCTTTATATCTTTTTTTTTTTTTTAAATTTTTATTAAATCACCATGTGGAAAGTTACAAAGTTCTCAGGTTTATATGTCAGTTATACAATATTCAAACACCCATCCCTTCACCAGTGCCCAAATTCCACCACCAGAAACCCCAGTTTACCCCCCGCCCCCACCCCCTACCCCCTACTGTATAACTAATGAATTTCACTTCATTTTTTCTTTACCTTGATTACATTCCATAATTCAACACAAAACTCACTATAGTTGACATAACTCTCTCTCTCTCTTTTTTTTTCTCTTTTTCCTTTTCCATTTTTTTTTTTTTAATTTTTCCCCCTCATCCCCCTTCCTGCGCCTCATAGTATGGTGTACTCCACGCCACGTTGGCCAGCGTGGGGCTTTTGCTTAGCTCATAGTCCAGAGGTGGCTGTTACATTAAGAACCTTCAATATTTCAACAAAAACTTACTGTTATTATTTGGAGTTTCCCCCCCAAGTCTGACCTGTTCAAATGGAACCCTTTCACATTGATGACAATTATAAATGTTAAGTCGCGTCCGCGCGGTTTTGGATTTCTGTATAAAGTCCTGGGAAAATTCTGCCAGAAATTACATATTTCCTCCGTTAGCCGGCGTGGGGCAAAGGCTTAATTCACAGTCTCCATACATGGGTGCAGGCACTTGCTGGAACCCCAATTCCTAAAGCTGTCTCTGGTTCCTGCTTGTTCCACATCCACCGGCTCTGCAGGGGCATGGGCGCCCGGGCCGAAAACCCGGCCGGCCGGAGCCGAGCACGGGCCCGACTAGGGCTGGCTCTGTATCCTGCGGCTGTTTCAAGTTCAAAGCACACATTTTTTTTTTTTTTCCGCGCCACACAAGTTCGTACCTTCTCAACGGACCCACAAAATGTCGGACTCCACGCCTTCTCCCGGAGGGGAGAGAGACCAAGAAGGAAGGTTCTTTCCTCCGTTAGCCGGCGTGGGGCAAAGGCTTAATTCACAGTATCCATACATGGGTGCAGGCACTTGCTGGAACCCCAATTCCTAAAGCTGTCTCTGGTTCCCGCTTGTTCCACATCCACCAGCTCTGCAGGGGCATGGGCGCCCGGGCCGAAAACCCGGCCGGCCGGAGCCGAGCACGGGCCCGACTCTTCTTTATATCTTTTTGGTGAACATAGTTCAATTTAATACAGTGCCAATACCTTGTCTGAAAGAATGCCTAATGCTGAGAATAAAGTAACCTGAATAAACAGATGGAGTGTGGAGGAAGTCAGTGAAACTCTTCTGTGTGATCATGTTTAATTAAATGATCACATAATGGAGGGTGCATTTCACAATATGTCTTTTTATATCCATGGACTGTACAATGCAAAGAGTGAATTGTAGTATAAATTACTGATGGGTTGAGTGTCTATGTCAAAATAATCACAACATTGTGACTTGTGACAATTGTGACAATGGTACACTCTTAAAAAAGAATAAATAATGGATATGTAGTATGGGTCTGAATGATAGTACAGTGTATAGGGTCTTGGCCTTGCACACATCAGACACAGGTTCAATGTCCACCCCCCATGTATGGTCAGTACCTCAAGCCCCATGAGGACTGATCCTTGTGAGCAGAACAAGGTGTGATCCCTGAGCACTGATGGGCGTGACCCAACTGACCTCCATATAAAAAGGATATTTTGCACATATGGAAGGCATGTGGTAAATCTTTGAATACACCTCTGATTTTCTATGCAACTAAAACTACTTATTAAAAATATGTCTTGACATGTAATAGAAAATATAAGTAAAAAGGAGGCAAAATGACAGTAATGCAGGGCACTGGTCAAGGGTCTTGAACATTTTAGTGGTTAAAGCTAAGGTAACTGTGTATATCAAAACTGTAAGAGTCAACACTATTGTAAACGTGTGACCCAAACCATGATAAGTTAACTTAAAATGAGTTCACTCAGGTGTCTGGGTGAGGGAGTGAACTGGCATCATTGGTGGCAGGAGACTGACACCAGGGATCATAAAGTAAATTTAATCCATTAATTTCACTTCAGAAAATAACTAATACTCTGTAGTCTTATCATGGGATTTTGCATCCAAGGGTTTCACTCTGCTAAAAGGCCCCATTGAGGAGTGGTGAACTTGGAAATATTTCTAGGCCTTACATACAGCATGAAAATCCTTTCAAGATTGATTATTCTCTAGCTCCCAACAACCAATGTCAGGAGAGAAGATCTACTCTCCTAAGGAAGCAGAGAAGGGCCTTCATTTCTCACAGCCTTTTGCTATTCCAACCTTATGACTAGGGATTCTCTCACTGACTTTCCAAATGGAATTCCCTTGGAGAAATTAGTTCCTGGAGGCCCCTAATCAAAGCCCACACAAATGTCCTCATTAAAGTACTGCTAATTCCCAAAATAGTCTTGGCAGTTAACGGCAAACTTTGTTTTTTATGGTTTGAGGTTCAAGATTTGTTCTACTGAGCAGGAAAATGCAAATATTTTAATACTGCTTAGATTTGTTACTCTGTGAATATAAGACTGCAAGAATCATCAGCATACCCATCAGGCCTCATACCCCAATTATATCCAGACTCGTTTGAGGAAACCGTTTGGTTTGGTATTAGAAGAGCAAAGCAGAACAAAGGAAAATCAATTTATTATAGGCTCAAGTTCAGTGTTGATAAAGTTTGAACAAAGGAAGATGGTCTGACTCGTTAGATTAGTCAATCTGGTGATATTTTTCTTTAAACACTAAGCTTCCATGATTTTTAG
This sequence comes from Sorex araneus, assembly GCF_027595985.1. Taxonomy (NCBI): domain Eukaryota; kingdom Metazoa; phylum Chordata; class Mammalia; order Eulipotyphla; family Soricidae; genus Sorex; species Sorex araneus. The sequence continues at coordinate 177,719,514 of NC_073304.1, read as the reverse complement.
CATATTGAATGTAACAGAATTATGAGAAAACTAAGGAGTAAAAATGAGCCAGATGAACTCCATTGTTTAATTATATTTAACATATCAATTTAGCTGTTATTGTTTGTTTGGAGGCTACACCTGTGGTGCCCAGGACTTACTCCTGCCTCAGGGCTCATGGATAACTCCTGATACTCCGGGAACTGTATGGGATACAGAGTAAACACCCTACCTGATTTCTTTCTAGTCTCTCAATCTAGGTTTCTATACTGCTCATAATGAGCACTGTCACAGATAAAATTAATGTAGGGATAAGAATAAAGGCCTTTTGATCTCTCTCTCCTTTTAGGTGCTGTGGTTTGCAACAGAGGCACTGTGTGGCCATCGAGTTTGGTCTATATTCTATTTTCAGTGCACATCTCCCATCCTTTGTGGGTCCTCAAACCACAGAGGTGGGGTGGGGTGGGGGGATGGGGTGGGAGGATGGGAGGGAACTGGGAACACTGGTGGAGGGGACTGGGCACTGGTGGAGTGATGTAAACAAAATGCAAACATGAAAGCTCATAAGTTTGTAACTGTAACTCATGGTGATTCACTAATAAAAAATATTTTATTATGAACCTAATTTTATTAAATATTGAGTAGGTTGGTAAGCACAGTAAACAAATATGATAAAACACTTATTAAATTCAATTCATCCATGACTTTTAATTTAGAAATAATTCTTGAAAATATTTACTGATTTAAGTAAGTCATACCTTTTAAATATGAAGTGTTCACCAATTGTGCTTGAGTCTCTTGGATATATCTCTGCTTAAGTTCATAATCAACTGCAGAGTTTAGCATGTTTGCAGGTTTATTGGAAAATCATGAAGCTGTTTTTCCTGCCCGCTCTCCTCAACTAAAAAAAAAAAAAATCTTAGAAACAACATCTGCTCTCTTCCTTTCAACAATTATTTGCGAACAATGTTGATAATAAAGATAGGGTAATATTTTTTCTTTTTTAAATTTGTTTTTAAACTGAATCACAGTGAGATATACAGTTACGAAGTTGCTCATGATTAGACTTCAGTCATATAATGTTCCAACAAAGGTAATTTGTTCATGCAGGAAAACTTTCAATTTTAGCATAAATAAGCAGTAATAGTAAAATAATAAATTTTAGTCTCACTACACACACACACGAAAAAAGAATAAAAACCAATTCTGTTATAATCCACTTTGGATGCTTTCAGAATGTGCATCCTCATTGTTCTGTGTAATTCTCTACATAAGCCTCCAACAACCACTGTGCCACAGACCCAGGTAGTCCTCAGGTATAGAAAGGTTGAACACCTTCATTATAACTGTTTGTCAGTGGAAACAGGGGCCGGCAGAAATAGGATCCAATCCACAGATAGAGAAAAATGTTCTATATACCTTTGCTATTTTTTTCTGAACCTGTTTTATCTCTTTATAAGCAATATTTTGTAAAACAGAGTCATTATAATGCATTTTTGGTTGTTGGCTTTATTACAAAATAAATTCCTAAAGTTCTATTTTTTTCTGTTTTAAAATGTAAATTTTTACTAAATGACAGCTAATCTCCAAAGAACGCATCTTTTATGGCAGAAAAGTAAATTCCACTATGCTGAAAATGTTGATTTTTTTTGGTGGTATTAATTACACACATGTAAACTCTTAATCACAATCAAGCTTTGAATGAAAAGCAGTGCTTCTAAAATGATAAAAATTAAAACCATAATAAAAATATTAAAATCAGCAGATTCATGAAAGAAAACTGCCCATTTGTGTCACTGTATTACCATTTTTTGAGTTTAACTTACTGTATGGATTCAAACATAGGAGACCATCCATATAAATGACTTTTTAGATGAAAGAGATAGAACCTGAGCATTTGTTTGAATTTTAAAACTTAGCAAAGCTGGTATGACATAGGGCTGTATAAGATACACCACCATGACAGATGTTTCTATTTACTTAGGAAAGATTTGATGCTTTTTGACAAAACCCAGATATGTTCATAGAGTGTTTTATAGTATCATCAACTGTGCAAATCATTTTGGACCACAGGACAAAAGAATGTGTTCAAATATCCTTTACCTCAAGCATAGCCAAGATACTATTGATGAAGACCCCAAGGCATAGAGACATACTGTATAATATATGCAGACTTATAAAATTACAGGTTTTAAAGACTGCGATATTAGCACTGACATACAAGCCAATGGATTCGAACAGAAAAGCTGTAAGTCTCCAACTTACATGGACGCTTGATTTGTGATTTACATGTAGAGAGAGCAGTAGAGCTAGAACACCTTAGAGTATAAGGCAGAGCCCCTGCCTCACAACGTGTACCAAAAATCATCCCAAGAACACTGCCACTGTCACTATCATCCCATTGCTCATTGATTGGCTCAAGCAGGCATCAGTAATGTTTCTCCATTGTGAGACTTGTTGTTACTATTTTTGGCATATTGAATATGCCACGGGTAGCTTGTCAGACTCTGCCAAGTGGGCAAGATACTCTCGGTAGCTTGCTGGGCTGTCCAAGAGGGGCAGAGGAATCGAACCTGGGTCAGCTCCGTGCAAGGCAAACACTCTACCACTGTGCTATCGCTCCAGCCCTCCAAGAACACTAAAGACAAAATTATGAAAGACACATGATTGTGAACTTACAGATAAAATAAAATTAGAAAGAGCAAAGTTATCTAAATACTATTATTGGACATGTTTATTTTGCATAAATAAATATTTGGAATATGATTTTACTTGATAAGAACCAAAACCTTCTGCTCCTTTCCCTATTTTCTACCGGTTTTCTCTACACATTTGTTTGTCATATTTCATAAAAATAAATTTAGCAGATTCTTAGAAGAAACCAATAGAAGTAAATGATACTTTTCAGGGGCTTCATTAGAGCATAGGATATAGTTTTGTGCCCCATCAACACTTTCTCTTCTCTAACCCAACTCCCCTTCCATCATGAAGAGCTAAAGAGAATCCCTTGGAGAGATCTTGCCTTGGATGCATAGCTAATTCCACCTCTGAAGAGACCTCAATCTCTCAATCATGGCTCTCTGGATGTTCAATATTCTTGCATAAAGTTCTTTCTCATAATAGGTGTAGTTACACCATAATTATAATAGAGATGATGTAAACTCACAGTTAAATCCATAGTTAATCTTTTTGTAAAGGTTCTAAAACCTATTTTCCCCCCAATACATCACCTATGAAAAAGTAAATAATCTCTTCTGTCTTTCCTCAAACCAGCAATATGTAGCCAATATTTTCAGGGCTGTCGCCTTCTGCATGGATGTCCTCATTACTCTCCGTGATTCCATTACATCCTACAACTGTTTCCTTTCCCCTATTTTCTGTTGCTTAAATTTTGATTCACATGCCCCCACCCAAGTGGAAAGTCCAGTAGTTCCCACACTGGTCTATTTCTAGTGTCTCCTGTGATTTTATTTATTTGAGTGAGTAGACAGTCTGTATACCAAAAGATCAAAAAGGTTCAAATGCAGTCATGTTACATCATTACTAAAGATAACTTACCAATAAAATGAAACTTACCTTGGACTTCTTTCAAAGCCCTGGTCTTGAAATTAGGAGCTTTTCTGAATCTCCATCAGTTCCTTATCCATACGTCTGTTGCAATGCTGTCAACTAATCGCTCAATATGTTTTTGTCAAACAGATTGAACATTCATTCCTGGCCATTTCTAACAATCGTTCTCTCTATGTAGAATTTCTGCAGCTCTCCTGTGGAGCTACTTTCCTTTTCCCCAAATGGTAGTAGTTTGACTGTGATTCTTCCTACAACATACATTGGAAGCATATTTATGGAGCATATAATGTTCTTTTGGGAATAATAAAGATTTAAGACATATCTTTATGTCCATATACAGACTCAAACTGATTTGATGATATATATTTGTTATATCAATCTATTAACTAGAACAGCATTCATTCATTTACCAAACATGTTGTGTATTGAGGTGAGCCAGGAGCATCAGATATATGGATAAACTCTCTTAAGGCTTATAAGACAAACAACTATTGCATATTTATTTTTTTTAAGAGTTCATAGGGTAGCAAACATAGTTTGCCTGTATGTATGCTGTATCTATCTGTTTACAGATGACTCAGAATGTAAGGAAACTCAAGAAAGTACCATTAGTAGGAATTCTGTCTCTTATGTTTCCTATATTTGTGGTCATGCAGCCTGATAGGAGTTAGTCTGTCATAGACAGAGGATTAATTATTACTGTGTGTCACTAATTTATTAAGCCACATTTAAAGTTATCGATGAAATTTGTAAGGTAGGTAGGTTTACCAATTCCATCTATTCTTTATATATAATAACTTCATTTTCAAAAAATCCACCAAAAATAAGACAGTATCTCTTATGCAGTAATGTTTGTTGATAGTGAATAAAGTTACTTTTTTGTGTGGGGAGAATTCTGAGGCCACATTCAACAGTGTTCATGGTTTGCTTCTGGGTCTGGGCTCAGAAATCACTTCTGATAGTCCTCTAGGGACCCTATATGGTTCCAGCGATTGAATAAGGATCACCCAAGGTCACCTGCATGCAAGGCAAATACATTAAACCTGGTATTCTCTCTCTGGCCCTATAATGAATAAAAACATTTTGATACATGCACATTCTACCAATGTTACATTGAATCTATTAGTATCTATGGGAAAATTCAATAGGAATTTAATGTAGTAATATCAAAATTTATATCTTCCTACCATATGTGTAGTATAAACAGAATGATCTTAGAGCTATTCAACTCAAAATTATTTTCCAGATGTGTCATTAGGACAAGTTACAGAGAAAACTATCATCTATTTCAAAAGTTGTTTTGAAACTTAAATTAGATCATTGTCTATAAAACATTATCCAGTGTAAACCATATCTGTTAACTATCAGTAATGAGCACCTATAATCATTTGTGAATTAAATATTTTAATTTTTCAGTAATTTTCCTCCTGATACTATTGTAGACTTTAATGTTATTTTAATACTTAGAATATTTTCTATTATATAAAAATTTTTAAATATTAATCCTAGGTTAATTGATAATCTTGCTACATCCATATCTTAGGGCTAGTTTATGTGTTTTAGATACCTGGGATATCGAGTGGAGACAGTGAAGATAGGAATCTGTAACTTGTTGCTGATTTTATCAAGAAAGAGTTCAATATCTTACCATTAAGTGTGATGTTAACTGTAGGATTATTTTAGATACATTCTATCAAGTTGAAGAAGCTCCATCTATTTCTAATCTGTGCAGAGTTTTCTACAAATAGATATTGAACATTGTCAGCTGCATATTTGTGTATCTATTAGGATGATAATATGGGCTTTCTTCTTTATTCCGTAAACATGGTAAATTGCATTGATTTGTTGTTGTTCCAGGTTAACAGTTTTTCATTCTTTGTATAAAGCTTACTGGGTATTATGTAATATCGTCATGTTTATATATTGCTACTGCAATGTATATGAAACTTATTTTCTTTAAAATAGGAGCAGGTCAGGCCTAAGCAATAGTACAGAAGGTCAGGCATTTGCCTTGCACACAGCCAGAACTTGTTCAATCCCTGGAACCCCACCTAGTCCCTGAGCCTGCCAGGAGTGATCCCTGAGAACAGAGCCAGGAGAAAGCCTGGAGTACCACTGGATGTGGCCCCAAAACAAAATCAAGCAAAGCAACAACAATAAACTTAAAGTACATGAAACACTTTTAGAAACACACATTATACTAAGTATACCTTACAAAGTTATTATTCATAAGCATAAAAAGTGTACATATACACAAATTATAATCTACTTAGCAATGATGAGGAAACAAATAGCACTGTAGCACTGTCATCCCATTATTCATTGAATTGCTTGAGCGGGCACCAGTAATATCTCCATTGTGAGAAGTGTTGTTACTGTTTTCAGCATATCGAATATGACATGGGTAGCTTGCCAGGTGTAGGATAACATAGCCTCAGGTAGTTTAGGTTTATTGGGTTACTCCCATTACAGTGCTCCCACTCCTTTCTCTGTGTTTATTTGTAACTTCTTTCTTAGTGTTCTGTTGACTAGCAAATACTGTTTTTCTCTTCTCCTTGAGTCCTTTGCATAGTTTATTCAGAGCAATGTCCTTTATGTATGGACACAGGAAGACTGTAGCAAATGCTATGCTTTTGTAACCTGGGAGTCATTTGACTCTACATGATATTTTCCTCCTGGGCATCTGTTCTCTCAACCTAGGCCTCAGCTGCCCTTACTTCCTAGCATCCCCAAAAGCAGGATCCCGATGAGGGACGAGACGGACCCAGGGCAAGCGGTGAGTTGTGTGCTACCCTGGCATCAAGATGGGCCTGGCCAAAGTGCCTAATGCCTAATGTTAAGTGCTTGATCATAGGCAAATGTTGTCATGATCCAAACAGTGCTAACTAGATTTGGACCCTGCTAGGGTGAGGAATGATTAATCTGGCCTGAGTGCTGTAGTTGAGTCTGGCAAGATGTTGCCAGGAGAGCTGCCTTGCAAGCCTCAATGTATCTCTTGCTATGTCCATACAAAAATAACTAGTATTCAAATGTGAATAAGTTCTTGGACTAAGGAAAGGAAAAAAACCTTAAGAGTCAGGAAGGGCTTTGGAATGCCCTGCCCTCAGGAAGGGCTTTCTTATGTTGATTTTGCTACCTGGCTGGGTGTAGCCTAGAGGGCAAGGTGGGAGAGACAAGTAGGAGGAGAGACTAGAGAAGCCAGAGAGGGCGGCAGTTGATCCAGAGAGAGGCCGGAGCTGGGAGTGCGGGAGATGAGAAAGATGGAAGATTGAATAAACGGTAACTAATCAGCAGCCAGCTTGGTCCTCGTTCTTTCCTTGCCGGTCCTTGGCCAACGGCCGTCCCGATCCAGCCCATACACAGCGGTTCCAGAGCACCGAACGCGGGCGGTGAGACAGAGCCGCCCAGAGGTCCGGCGAGTGCACACACCCGTTGTCGAGCCTTAGTTTTTTACAGCCAGGCTCTGCCGTGTGGGCGGGATACTCTCGGTAGCTTACCATGCTCTCTCCGAGAGGGATGAAGGAATCAAATCCGGGTCAGCCGTGTGCAAGGCAAATGCCCTACCTGCGGTGCCCTACCTGCGGTGCTATCACTCCATTCCTGAGGCTATTTAAATGGTTCAAATAGTATGTATAAAGTAATAATGTATAGCAGCATATGTTGAAATCACTAGTTAGAAATAATGTCATTTACTTTTCAAAGGGGAAAACTGGAGTGGGGAGCATTTTCCCATCAGAGAGAAATTAAGTTAAAGTCTACATTCATGATGTTTGTGACCTTGGGTACATAACTTGATCATCCAGACTCTCATAGATGATGCTGTTCTTCTAATGGCATTGGAAGTGCCTGTCTCCATGTTTTTCTTCATCAGAATATTTCTATAGAAAATATGATGTAGATCATTCCCTTTGTTGATGTTTGCATTTCTGAAAGATGGGTGGTCCATCCACTCTTTTAAAACATCTTTGAAAGAGTTTTTTCTTTAACAACAGTAATTGCTAGTCTTTGTAAAGTGATTCTACAACTTTCAATTTAGAGAATGGAAACATTTTCAAATTGAAGATCCTCAGACCTGTGCTCAAAGATTTGGAATTTGAAGATGGCACCACATGAAAATATCTTCTTTCTTTCGCAGTACTACTATGAACCAGGTTCTCCCAGCTCAACGGAAGACACCAGCTGGAGGGAGAAGGTAACTTGCTAACACATTTTTCATGTTATCAGATGAGAAGGATTTTCTATCAATTCATGAGATTATTCTCAGACATCAACATGTATTGCTATGATATGGCCTAAAGAATAATATATCTTTGTGGTGCACCCAGCAGTGCTCAGGTTCTCTGCTCAGGGATCACTCCTGATAATGCTCAGGGGACCATATAGGATATCAGGGTCAAACCCAGGTTGGTTGCATAAAGTCAAGCACCATACTCAAAGAAATTTCAAGTCAGACATTGGTTTTGAAAAAGTAAAAAAATGATCATTAGTACATTTAATCTATGAAACAAGAGAAACACTTTAAGACCAAAGAGGTCAGATGTTAAGTTTGAAATATGTCTGTGTCTGTGACCTACTGCTCTTTCAGTACTTAATAAGCAAGTCCCTGATTCACTGATTCATTTTTAGTAATCAACTATCAGTTTCCTTTTTCCCCTTTACTTTATAACACCAGACTTGATCCCCAAGGCATGGCTAACTATTTTAACTTCAGTGCCTCCAGCAATCAGTAACAAAATTACTAACACAATTATGATGATTAAAGTGCTCATTTAAAATCTAGTGACACAGTTATAATCAACATAAGTGACAATAGCTTTTTTAATTATTTAAATTGTACAGAGTAGCTTTAAAATTACCATGATATGCATTGAATAATGTGTGAAAATATTTAATAAGATAAATACCAAAAATAAAATTACAAATTTTTAAGGTAAAGAAATATTGAAAGGCATCCTTTCAGTAGAAAAAGCATATTTTCTTTTAATAAAGCTCTTATCACTTTAATATATCATTCTTTGGAACAAAAGGTTCCCAATCATTCACTTCTCTGTTATATTTTGTGATATTTACTGCAAAGTTTAATGAAATAGAGAAATAGTCTGTAAGGCATAGTCAGTCTGTAGGAAAATAACAATTATTATTGATTTTATTAGGGCAAAAGCCTGTAGTTTAATGAAAACATGATGCAGTTCCTGTAGGTTATGAGTCTTTTCAGCTAGCTAAGTTCATTGCCTCTGGTTTCTATTCCCAGAGTCAATCTCCTGTGCCTTCCTCTCCCCCACCCCACCCCACCCCACCCCACCCCACCCCACCCCACCATAAAACAAGTAAAACACAGTTTTGTTCCATTAATGTCTATCTTCCTTCAAACTCTTCAAACTCTTTTGGCAAGAAGCAAGTTGTCTCCACCCCCTTCCTAGCAAAAAAGCCACATTTGCCTTTTATAGCCCTTTCTTTATTATTCTTGGAACTCCAGATCCAGACCCTTTAGTAGATGCTCTTTCATGCTGCCTGTTTTTGGCTATGTAGAAAATGTTTCACCTTCTTAGTCCAAGTCTTTCTCTTGCTATATAATAAATAGTTCTTTTTAGGCAAGTGTTCCCTGTTTCTGATTGGTGTTTCTAATGCCAGTCTCCTGCATCTATTGTGCCTACACCCTCAGAGATAACAAATTCAAACTCTCATTGCATCAGATTCATAGCATCTTTGGCTCATCCATTCGGTCTATAATTGCTGAATTTCTGCTGCATAATTGGAAACTTCCAACAAGTCAGAGGGGTGTGGACCGCTGACCTCACACACGGCCCACTTGTAGTTTTCACAATGGAAAGTCTGAGCATCTGTGTCTTTTGTTCTCCTGTACTGTCAATGCTCCAGTAAGGGCAACTATATCTTACTGATCTTTTTTTTTATATATACTGATAACACTGTACAAGATATCTGGAACAGATAGGTAATCAATAGCATTATCTTACTGTGTTGTTGGAGAGTAGACATGATCACTGAATTGACCAGGGGATCTTCCTTGCAAATGTGTGAATGTGTGAGTCTTTGTCTCCTGGTACTTCTCCAAAGATAAACCCTTGAGTACATGTGGCATAAAGCATAGTGCGTTGGCAAGACTCTTAGACTATATCTGTGATCGCATGCAGTGAAAGCCTGTCTTGAAACTTTGATAATTAGTGGGATTGTGGGGAAGTGTGAAAGCTCTCTTGTCTCATGGGTATCCAAAACAGAAGTAGTTTGTAACCAACTTATCTTGTTCATTACAAATGTTTCCTACCAATTAGGAGTGATGTGTGTGTGTGTGTGTGTGTGTGTGTGTGTGTGTGTGTGTGTGTGTGTGTCCTTGCCCTCTACTTTCAGGTCTGATCTCAGATAATACCCAGGAAGATCTTGAAATGTGACCCAACATCAAAACATGTGTGAGAAGAAATGCTCTATTTTGCTAATGTGTCTGTGGAGAACAGGGAACCCCAATTTATATTCATTTATATTTGTGTATAAATATTTATTATTTATAAATATTCTCTCTAAAATAGCCCCTTGTAATCTTTAGCCTAAATTCATTACTCTTATACCTATGAGTATATGATTGGGACTGGGCCTTTTCCAACCAGATTCCCCAATTTTCAGTAGCTAGTCTGTTACACCCAGAAACTGCCCCCAGCGCTGTGTAATCCCATCAACAGCCAACATCCAGAGACTATAAAACCAAGCTGCTGCCACACGACATCTTATAGCCTAGTTCTCTCTCTTGGAGAACCTGGCAAGCTACTGAGAGTTTACTGCCTGCACAGGGGAGAGCCTGGCAAGCTCCCTGTGGTGTATTCATATGCCAAATACAGTAACAATGATGGGTCTCATTTCCCTGACCTTGAAGAGCTTCTAATGCATCACCATTAGGAAGGATGAGTAAAGAGAGGCTGCTAAATTCTCAGGGCTAGGATGAATGGAGGTGTTACTGGGCCCACTCAAGCAAATCGATGATCAAAGGGATGACAGTGATACAGTGATACAGTGATATACCTATGAGTATACTATACTCATATACCATACTCATATATCAGAGGTATATGAGTAACCATAAAAACATAGGAATTTTAAAAACTATTGGGGAAGTACATTGTACTACATTGCACTGAGAATGCCTAAGTGAAACTGGAACTCTAGAAGATATAGAACTCTACTGAAGTCAAATAAATTTATGATATATTAATATTAATACTGTATTTTCATAATGGTTTATGGACAATATTTTTATGATAAAACATAAGCCAAGTAACATATATGACCAGGAGCTGCATAAAATAGACTGCTTACTTTTTTTTCATTCCTTCCTTCCTTCCAAAACTATACTCTTGATGATTCTTGCTTAGCTATAATGGTTCTGTTTTCTGTCATGAACTGCACTTCAGTTTTCCTTTAGGGACCAGGCCCCCCGTCATCTCAGATCTGTAGTGAGAGATAATGGCCCCAGCTGATGAGGTCAGGCTGCATATTCAGTGCTCCTCAGAGACGGGGATTATTTTATGATGTGTTTCACAGGCCTTATTTAACCAACACATTTCTCCATTCTCCATGCACCCATGGGTGATTCAGAGGTAGTCATTCTGTGCTGACCTAAGCAAAAGCGCCTCATGGATTTTGTGCAAATATTGAGACATTGAAGCTCTGCTTTCTTTTCAACTGGAAGTTTCTTCAACACTAGGAAAATGCAAACTAGGGCTGAGACCTGGGAGTTTCATGAAGACTTGGTAAATGGAGACACTATAGTAAAAAGATCTACTGTGTGTAGAAAGAAGCAGGAGAGAGCTGATGATTTACTTTCAGGCTTGAGCAATGGCTGAGGTCTAGTCACATTTTAGTCCACAGTAGAAACCTTGATACCCTTATTGCCAGTGTAAAATCTATGGAGAAACAATTTTAAAAAGCATACAGGCCAATCATTTCTATGAGACAGTTTTATTTAAAATATAATTTAATACAAAGAACTGCAATTCTTTAAAATGTACAGCTCAAGGACTTAAAAATAGAGGACTTTTGTTGAAAATGCAGCAAAATCATCAGCCACTCGAGTGCATTTTCTTTCATCACTCCACAAAGAGCCCTGTGCTCTTGAGCAGACACTCATTATTATTCTCAAACCCCGGTTCTAGGCACCCACTATTCTATTCCCTATTTCAGTAGTTTATCTTTTCTGGGCATGTTTTTATACATGCAAGAATACAATATCTGTTTTTTTGTGAATACTTTCCCTTAGCAAAATATTTTCAGCATATACCCAGATTGTAGCACCTGTGGTAATTTCATGTCTGCATGCAGCTGAACAGAAACCATTGTGCAGACAGACAGCGTTTAATTTATCCTTGGACTGCTAGTTTGTTTCCCCTCCCTCCACAACTTGATTTTTGTGACCGATTTTCCAGTGAACAATGCTGTATCCATTCCTGGATGGATATTCGGTTTCAGTTTCCGGAGTCTGTAGCTAGAAGTGTTAGGTCAGGTTCAGAGCAGCTGTGCTTGACCATGAGAGACCCACCAAACTCTTTTCCAAAGTGGCCTTTTGCTACAACATGGCTGGAATTGGAGGGGTCAAGCTACACAGAGTAAGTCAGAAAAATGAAGACAAACACTGAAGATCTCATTCACCTGTGACACAGGAAAAAAAAATAAAGCAAGGAAACAGAAAATGTTCAGTAAAACATATCCTTAGATTCAGAACACAAAAGTGAGGTTCGTATGCTCAGGCAGAAGAGGGCTGAAAGATACAGCGGACTGAGGTCTCCTGGTTTGGACACCTTGGCCATAGATGTACTATGACAGCAGTTTACCCCTGAGCATTTTAACATTTACTATCTTGTAGGCCAATGTTACATTTTGAAAATGGAAATGAAAGGGAGGGGCAGCTATAGCATCTGCCTTGTATATTACCTACCTCAGTTCTATCCCCAGTGTTGCCTATGAGCATAGCCAGGAGTGATTCCTCAGCACAGAGCCAGAAGTAAGCCCTGGCTCCTCTGAGTGTGGTTCAAAACCTAAATGTAGCACTGTAGCACTGTCGTCCCATTGTTCATCGATTTGCTCGTGTGGGCACCAGTAACGTCTCCACTGTCAGACTTGTTATGGTTTTTGGCATATTGAGGGACGGAGAAATCGAACCCTGGTCGGCCATGTGCAAGGCAAACATCCTACCCAATGTAACCTAAATAAAAGTTAAAAATGAAAATTTATTTATAAATTACAGGGAGATAACTCATTTGGTCGACCACATGCCTCGGGTACCCTGGTTGGATGCCTGTTACCACCTGACTCCAGAAGGGCCTCTGGATGTGGTGGTGAAAGCATTGAGCATGGTGGCAAACTCTCCTGCCTGCCCTTCAGGGCCACACATCACCCTGGGCTCCGTGAGCTCCCCTGCCCCAGTAAAAGGTGGATGCCACAAGGTTATTGAAGTGTGTGTTGCAGTTTGACAAAGATCCCCAGGTTTCAGGAGTCCTGGAGAAGACTGTGTGTGGTGGCTGTGTGGAGCATTTCAGAGATATCCATCAGTCTCTGGTTGATTTATAGTGTTGTTTCTTATTTTCCTGCTGATCTTTGTTATTTTTCTATCCATTATTGAAAAGGGACATGGAAGTCTCCAGCTATCACTGTAGAATTGTGTATCTTCCTCAAAGTCTGTCTGTTACTTCATGCACTCTTGCTTAGTTACATTCACGCGTATGTGTACTTGTATCTTATGAAGAGGGATCATCTTATTATTATGGAGCATCTCTCTGTCTAATAAATATTATTTCTATAATTGTTATTTGCATGCTATGTAGTTTGCTCTCCTTTGAATTTCAGTCTACATTTATGTTAAATTAAAATATGTTCCCTAATAAAGATTGGTAGATTTTTGTGCTTTTCTAGTCTGACAATTTCTGCATTTAATATGTATCTCTGTATAGATTGACCTTTGTCATTTTGTCTTTTATTTCCAAAATATGTTTCTATTTTTAAACGTGCAAAATTCCCTTTGTTCTTTATAATTTTCCTTTTCACTCCTATGAGTATTATCTAGCGCAATGCTTTAGTTCTTTAGTAATTCTTTTATTTTGAAATAATTTTATTAGTGTGTGCTCCAGGGCTTACCACAGACATAGTAATTCCTCAGAATCTTAATATTTATACTTGTCTGATTGTTATGAGATATAGAACTGCTAACATTTTAGTATTCTGCTTTTACTTCCTCTTTGTGTTATTTTATGCAGTTTACATTATTGTCACTGTCATGGTCATCCCATTGCTTTTCGATTTGCTTGAGTGGGCACCAGTAACATCTCCATTGTGAGGCTTGTTACTGTCTTTGGCATATCGAATACACCACAGATAGCTTGCCAGGCTCTGCCGTGTGGGCTAGATACTCTTGGTAGCTTACCAGGCTCTCCAAGAGGGGCAGAGGAATTGAACCCGGGTCAGCCGCATGCAAGGCAAATGCCCGGCCGCTGTGCTATATCGCTCCAGCCCTGGTTTACATTATTATATCATATAATTCCCATAATATGATTATATCTATATTATGATATGCAGTGGCTTTATACATTTATTTCTGGATGAAACAGGATGTAACCTTGTGGGTTCAACAGAATGGGCCTCACTTGTTTTTGTTTTTGTATTTTGTTTGATTTTTTTTTTTTTTTTTTTAGTTTTGGGCCACACACAGCTGTTCTCAGTGCTGGCTCCCGGCTCTGTGCTCAGGGATAACTCCAGTCAGACTTGGAGATAATCCATGGTACCAGAGATTGAACCTGAGCCCACTGCATGTAAGATAAGCACCTTGCTTACTATACTACATCTCTGGTTCCACTCTTAGTTTTAAGGATTTTTTAGTGGCAATAGCACAGAGGGTAGGGCGTTTGACTTGCATGCAGCCAACCCAGGTTTGATTCCTCTGTCCCTTTCAGATAGCCCAGCAAGCTGTAAGAGTATCCCGCCTACACAGCCTGGCAAGCTCCTTGTGGTGTATTCAATATGCCCAAAACAGTAACAACAAGTCTCACAATGGAGACATTACTGGTGCCCGATAGAGCAACAGCAACAGGATGACAGTGCTACAGTGCACTGCTAATTTTCCTTTAGTGGTGCCAGTGATCAAATTCAGCATATCACATATGCAAGGCAACTGCTTTATTGCAAATTTATATCCTGGCCCTCTGTAGTTCTTAAAACTAGACTACTGGCAACACCTTCACTCAACCTTTGTTCAATATTTATATATATCACTGTCACTGTCATCTCTTTGCTCATCGATTTGCTCGAGTATATATATATATATATATATATATATATATATAAACATATATATATATATACTCTACCTCTCAAAAAAAAAAAACAATGTGTAGGGGTGGACTCATGTTTGTCCACCAGGATCGACCCAAGGATGGTCAGAATATCTTTAGGACCCTGTGGAGCCCAGGATCTTCTCCATGGCAGGCCATACTTGACCACTTCAACTGTATCCCTGGCCATTATATTTGTCATTACTTCTCCTACCAACGAGTGCTTCACTAGATGTGTATACACAAGACTTCCTGAGTCATGCATGATAAATATTTGATTGTTCTCTGAAGTAGATAGGAGATGTTTGATTCAAGGAATGCCATTCCCCACAGGACATTGTTTCTATTACTTCTGTGCATTCCTTTTCTTTCCACCCTGGGGAGATGTGACAAGACCAGGTGGTTAGGGCTGCATGTGTTGTGGATGGATGTGTAGAGAAGAACCTTCTAGAAATGGAGCATGAGGATTTCTGAGCTAGCCAGCCTGGCACATCTCCCTTCTAGAGACAAGGCAGAAAACTTGTCTCCCTCCAGCAAACAAGGGCTTCAGGAAAAATGAAAAGCAAGGCTCGGTGTTTCTTGCCCTTTGTCAAAAAAAATAAACCTCTTCTGTGGGGAGTGGGGTCCTTCTTGCAATTCCTGGCATAGTCCTGCTGCTCTGGGCTTTATCTCTCCCTAAAGTAGAAGGCGCTTGCCCCACTGTGCAGCTCTCCGGAAGCTGCCTTTCTCTCTGCTCAGCTTTCTCTAATGCCCATCGATTGTCTTTCCACTCGGGTTCCGGTTTTCCTTGCTCAAAAATCTGCATAAGGTTGACACTATTGATATTGCTTCTAAAAGCCAGTAACATGCCCTTAATATGCTGATGGTGGATGTTCATTTAGGCCAGAAAAACTTCAAGATAAGCTCGGGTGCGCTCTCTGCTTTCCTTGTTTTGTACTGCCTGGCTTTTAGCTAGTGGGAAGACAGAACTCAAGATCCTTTTAGCCATGCCACTGTGCCATGCCGCCAATCCATAACTTTGTCTTGGGCAATTCATGATCTCGTAAAGCATGATGCCTCCGTTTTTGAATATCTGTCTGTTGGGTCAGTCTCTACTATAGTCCTATGAATATGTTAACTAGAATAGGTTCTTTGAAACCAAGCAAGATTAAATAAAACAAAAAAACTTAGCCAGGGGCCAGAACAGTAGTAGCACAGCAGGTAGGACATTTGCCTCGCATGCAGCCGCCCAGGGGTTTGAGCCCAGACTTCCTGTATGGTCCCCCAGAGCACCGCCAGAAGTAATTTCCTGAGTGCAGAATCAGGAGTAACTTCTGGGCATCTACAGATGTGACCCAAAAAGCAAAAACAAACAAACAAACAAACAAAAAACCAAAATCACCCTACAAACTTAGACAGGGGCCAGAGAGATAGTACAGCAGTACTGCGGCAAACTTGCAGCCAATCTGGGTTTGATCCTTAGCATCCCAGGTGTCTCCTAAATATTGCCAGGAGTTATCTCTGAGTGCAGGGTTTATCAGAAGTAAACCCTGAGTGCCCCTGGGCGTGGCTCCGAAACCAAAAAGCATGTGCACCACTCCATTATTACCATAGAGAACAAAAACATATTTCAAATTTCAGTTGTGATCAACTCAATCCTTTCTAGCTCATTTCACATCATTTCTAACTATACTATTTAGTAACTATTTAGTAACTAAGTTCAATATTGTGATGCAGTAAATTAAAAAAAATATATCTTTAGGTAAGTTTGGAATGTATTCTGGTCCAGGCTTAATCAACTGAAATGTTGCTCCAAACTTTGGATACACTATAAATATCCAGTCTCCTCTGGGTGCCTACCCCAGGATCTGAGGCCTCAGGATGTCTCCCATGTGCTTTTACAGAAAGCTCCCCAATGTGTCATTAGAGCAAACAAGGAAGAGTCTAAGTAGGCTCGCAGAAAGAACAGAAAAGAAATCATTTGGCCCTGAGAAGGTGAGGATAGTGGCTCTCTTGGGTTCTCAAAACTTTAAGCATCCAGTTAGGATACCTAGTAAGTTCTAATTACATTGTCTGCATTTGGCTATTTAAGAACCGTATTTTTTCCTTTAAAATTTTTTTAAATTTTATTGAGTCATCATGTGATACACAGTGACATAGCTATTTATGATAGGGTTTCAGTCATACAGTGTTCCAATACCTGTCTCTCCAGTAGTGTACATGTCTCAGCACCAATGTCCCAGTTTTCCTCCTGACACCACCCTACCCCCAGCCTGCCTCCATAGGAAGATCTTTTCTTCTCTCTCTGTCTCTCTGTACTACCTCTGTGTCTCTCTCTGTCTCTGCCTCTCTGTCTCTCTGCCTCTCTCTCTCTCCCTTCCTCTCTTTCTCTCTGTCTCTCTTTGTTTCTCATTTTGGGCATTATGGTTTGCAGTTCAGATACTGAGGGCTTATCATGTTTGTTACTTTACCTATTTTCAGCATGCAGAAGAACCAATTTTTTTAAAAAATTGTTTATTTATTTACTTTTTTCAGGGTCATATCTGGATCTGTGCTCAGAGATCTTTCCTAGCAGAGCTCAGGGAAACATATGTGGCATTGGAGATCGAACCCAGATCTGCCATGCATGCAAACCCAGCACCCTACCTGATATACTATCTCTCTGTCCCTCAGAAAAACAATTTATTCATTTATTTCTTACTAGTATAATTTCATTTGAGTTATTTTCTAATACAGTCAATCTGTGACACTGTTGACCATTTCAAAAAATTACACCACTAGACACAGTTGTATGACCAAAAGCACAGAGCTTATGGCACATGTTAACTTGGAGCACAAACCTCAACAACTTTATCAAAGACACACACTAAATGAATGTAGAAATCAGAAAAAGTTATAGCTCAGTTTGATACATGCTAAATGGTAAAGATAAACATTTCTGTGACAACATCCAGTGGCTTAAAGATGAAAACAGGAATGAGAACTATTATAATTTTTAAATTAAAAAGTTTTAGGAAATAATATCTGGTGTTTTGTGTTCATTATATTTTCCACTCCATCATGTCTAACATAATTTTTTTAACTTTGGGTAATTGAATGTAGGAAGCAAAGATTGATAGGCTATTTCCTCTTCAGTAAAAAAGACAAAAAAAAAAGGAAACAAACAAACAAAAAAACCAACCCACATGTGTTGGAAAGAGACTTTTTATGAATAACAAAACCCCATTTCACCTTATGTGACTAAGAAGAAATGTCAGGAACTACGGGTGAGAAACCAAATATTGTGGTAAAGAATCTCCCGTTATCCATTTTCTTCAGGATATTCCAAGGGCTTGGGAACTATGAGTCAGAAACCATGGTATTGTAAACCACAGACCCCCAGTTGTAAGATTTGTTTTTGTAAAATAAAATAAGAGAAATAAAAGGAAAATATAAAATGTCAATAGAAACTTAAATTGATCATCTGATAACCAAATATATATTTCTTATAAATCACAGTATTGTGCTTCAGGATCTTCTAACACAATACAAGGCACACAGCAGGTGCTCAGTAATTTTTTGAAAAACTCTTTGAGATTTAGGTACCTAAAGAGAGAAGAGATCGTGACTAGGAATCAGTGTAGATACAGAATCAATATGGGAACATAGCCCAAGTTGATTGTCCATTTTAGTAATACCATAACTCCTAAGGCTGGTCATGCAGAGGAAGGCCATCTCCAAAGATATTTTGGATTTCAGAAAAATATTGGAATCTCTTCAGAAAAAATAACTTATTCATTTGTTTACTAGATTGGAGTGATAGCACAATGAGTAGGACATTTGTCTCTCACGCAGCAAACCCAGGTTTGATTCCTCCGCCCGTCTCAGAGAACCTGGCAAGATATTGAGAGTATCCCACCCACACAGCAGAGCCTGACAAGCTACCTGTGACATATTTAATATGTCAAAAACAGTAACAAGTCTCACAATGGAGACGTTACTCCATTTGTCCTGCTCGAACAAATCGATGAACAAGGGGACAACGGGACAACAGTGCTGCAGTGCTACAGTGCATGCTAGTAGTCAGGGAAGTGTGGGTCAGATGAGAAAAAATATTAAACTTTGTCAGAGTCGAATCTTAGTCCATTCAAATGCCTGGATTATCGTTCCCCGAAAGTTTTCACATAGGATGCTGTCTTAAGAGACAGACTAAAATTTCTCTCAGTGGCTTGGACAAAGACATAAATGTCCACTTATAAAATTTTCAAGGAACGCAGTTCTGAGACATACAGCTAACATGGTGCCAAGCAATTGATATTTAAGAGCAGCTAGACTGCAATGTGTGCAATTTGTTTCTATGTGGCTGGAACCGGAGGGTAGGGAGCTGAGTGAGGTGCATCAGAAGGAAAGGCAAAGATACGGTGTCATCTCTCTTCTGTGGGGTAAAAAAAAATTGCAGTAAGGGATTAATGAATAACCAACACAACCAGAGTGAACCAAGGGTTTGGAGTGGGGGGACAGAGTGGGGGTAGGTGGAAGGAGACCTTGAGATGTTGGTGGAGGGAAGCAGAATCTGGTGGTGGGCGTAGTGTCAGAACTCTGAAACTGCCATGCGCAGTACTGTCATAAATGGTGCCTCATAGTACTGGGGAGGAACCAATTGGAGTCATTGAGTAATTGTAGTATTTCAAAGGGACTGTGTGACATTGCCCCCTCCACCACCCCCCCCCAGCCTCTGTGACTCCCTCCGTGCTGGGCATCCTCCCCTTGGTATGTCCATATCCTGAAGCTGAGGAAACTGGGTCTCTGCTGCCCCCCAGGGTGTCAAGGGCATCGGCCCTGCTTCCCACTCTGTTGCTGTCAGGAGCCTGCAAGGCCAGCAGCTGGGAGCAAGCTACCTCACTTCTCAGAGCGGAAGGAAAGGGAAGCTGGGGAAAGTAGGCTTCAGAGAAATCTGGCGGGAATCCGAGGGAGGGGATGCTTGCTTCTTACTCCAAGCGAAGTTGGCAAGATGTTTCTCTTAAAGAGAAAACACATGTAAGGAGAATTGACCCAGAGTCATCAATGGTCCTCAGAGAGGCAAGTAAACATTGTAGTCCTAAAAGGTGGCAGCCAGGTGGATCTGCAATGATTCCTGGAAGGGGAAAGACATTTCTAAATAAGTATAATTATGTAAATTTGCATATAAATGCAGCATATGATAAATAAAATACTGTAATTCTCTGTGGCATAGCCCTGGTAGGTGGGACTAGAATTAATATTTCCAATGGTTTGAATGATGTTTGAAGTTTTAGGTCACTCATATACCCATACCAAATTAAATGTATGTACAGTAGAAGTAGAAACATGCATAGATTCATTAATCTCTTAGCATTATCACTTAATAGCAAGAGAAAAAGGAGTCTATGCTCAAATAAGAATTATCACTATGAATAAACTCTAACTATTAACAACATCTCCTAGTCACTTGGTTCACTAAGAGAGAGAAAAATTTGAAAGCATCAGAATCAAAGAGAGAAAACAGGTAGAAAATGGGAGGCAGAGAACTAGACAGACATCAGCTTGTTCATTTATTTTAAGTAATAAAAGTCCAGAAAGACAGGGGGGTACGGTGCCACCCAGCAGGTCAACTTGTACCTGCAGGGTGAGTGCATTTGTAGCCTGATGATGCCTTCAAGCTTCCTGTTACCCCAAAGTTGCAGCTGTGCCTCTGGCCAGACCCCAACCACCTCCAGCTCAGCTATACAAGCTCATTTATTGGCCTTGCTTCAGAGGCCCATAAATAAATCTTGAAAGAGATGAACATCAGACTCACAAATTAATGTCGAAAGAAAGCACACTTCAGAGATGTTTTCCCACCCTTCACCGGGTTGATTTCACCAGGGCACCTCAGACGGGGCAGATGTGTCCCTCTGCCTGCCCCAAATGAGCCGTGGGAGCCACAAACCTCCAGAACCCAACAGCTGCCATGGTCATGGCTGACCTTCATAGGCTCATCCTGAGCTCCCCACACATGATAATGAATCTGCTTAAAAACCCAGGCATGCAGGGCTAGTGACTGATAACTTCAGGCTTTACAAAGTCAGGGATCTGTGACCTCCCCTCATCTCCCCACCCTTCCGGTTTCCTAGCAGACATGACCACAAACTGCCTCTGGGTACCACTTAAATGCATCAATGGCTGTGAGTCAGAGGCTCACAAATGAATCTCAGAAGAGAGCAGCACACCGCAGAGATGCCCCCAGACCCCAAAAAGTTATTTAGCATCTGCCTATGGGGCAGGCTTGGATGGTGGTGGGAAATTTTGAAATAATGGTGGTTGGAAAGGGTAATGGCGGTGGGATTGGTGTTGAAATATTGAATGTAAACAATTATTATTAACAACTTTATAAAAATAAAATTTAAACTAAATAAAAGTCCAGAGGGACAGAAGTGGGGGGTGAGGCAGGGTGTTTGCCTTGCACATGGCTGGCTGGGGTGAGCCTGTGACCTGCATGGAGGATGTTTGTGTGTTCCTATAACCTGGGATGGTGCTAAGGAGCCAAAGCAAGGGCCATGGGTTTGATGGAACTGAAACTTGGCCCAGTCATCATTACTGCCATCAGTGACAGTTGTACGTGATTTGGAGTTGAAGAAACAGGCCTCATGCTTTCACCTTGGTCCCATTAAATGCTTGTTGGCAACGGGCTGCCCCAAGCAACATGGTGCGACATTTTTGAAGTCACTGCACTTCAGGGGAGGCCTCACCAGTCGCTGGGGCAAATGCGTGCCACCCAGGAGTGAAGTTCGTGGGCCTGTCCTGGGCCCCAGGAGTGTCCTCCACCCAGGTTTTGGTGAATGCTGAACATAAGATCTCGTTCAGTGCTCCCAGGTTTGCCGGTTTAGATCCAGCACTTGTGAGCATTGGAGAGGCCCGTGTCTCCAACTCTGCCTTTCAAAATTCAGCAGGGAACTCAAGGCTGGAGTTGGTAATCGAAAAGCATTTGGAGGTAGTTTAGAAGATGGATTGCAAGGGGAGAGTGGGAGAGGTTTTGAAAAGAAGAATATTGGTCACAGAAAACAGAATAGTGGAACCAACATCCGTAAAGTTAGTGTGCCAGAGGGGATTGGAAGGAAAAACCTGCTAACAATTTTTTTCTTTCTAGACCAACTTTCGGAGGTGCTGCAGACAAATTACAGAAGATAGAATTAAAATTGATTCAGCCCATGGGGTCTGCCTCTATTCCACCTAAATAATACTGAAGAGCCAAGAGCATAATGAGAATTCATAATTTCACAGCTTAAATGAAAGTCATCAGAATGATAAACCTGCAAGGGGAGAGAGAAAAATGTGTTTTTATTTTTAACTCCTTGATGAAACTCAGAAAGGAAGGGAAAAATTCTTAGAAGCCAGAAATAGAGGAATAAAGAAGACCTGGAGGAAAGGTGGTCTCCCCTACCCCCTTCCATGAAACCCACCCTTCCAAAATACTTCTAAAGAGCCTGAGAGATCCTAAAATCTCTATCACCATCACTGTCATCACTGTCATCACTGTCATTCCTTTATTTATTAATTTGCTCAAGCGGGCACCAGTAATGTCTCCATTGTGAGACTTGCTGTTACTGTTTTTGGCATATCAAATATGCCATGGGTAGCTTGCCAGGCTCTGCCATGCGGGCGGGATACGCTCGGTAGCTTGCTGGGCTCTCCGAGAGGGGCGAAAGAATCAAACCCCGGTCTGCTACGTGTAAGGCAAACGCCCTACACGCTGTACTAGTAACCAGACAGAAGGGGCCCTGAAGGAGGGCGAGTGCCCGCAGCAGCTGCCTGGGTGATTCCTCAACACACACGGGACACAGCACTGCACAGAACTTGCTGGTTGATTGGTTTGGGGTCTGGCGGTGTGTATGTTGGGGGGACCCTTTGGTACTGGGGACCAGGTTCAGAGCTCCCGTATTCAAAGACTGTGTGTGCTCCAGCCTTTGCAGCCACATCCCTGGCATCATGCAAGCTGGCTCAGGACAGGAGCTGGCACAGGAAAATGCTCAGATGTTTACACCATCCTAAAGAATCGGGTAGGGGGGCTGGAGTGACAGTACATCATGGAGGAGGTTTGCCTTGTACGTGGTCAACCTGGGTTTGATCCCCAGCCAGGTGGGAGGCCATACCCGGTGATGCTTGGGGCTTACCTAAAATCTCTCGAAAAAGATTTGGTTCATGAATCTACTAAAATTAAAGACAACAAGTTTAGATAAGAGGTGTGTATGTTTAATTAATAAGTGCATATGAATGACTTTCAAATGTATTTATCAAGGAGGCTGAAGAGAGAGTGTGGCAGGTAGAGCACTTGCCTTGTATGTGGCCAATCTGGGATTTATCTCTGGTGCCCTATATGGACCCCTGAACCCTGTCAGGAGTATTCCGTGAGCACAAAGCCAGGAGAAAGCTCTGGGCACTGCCAGGTATGGTCCCCCAACAAAACAAAACAAAAAGAAGTGGATTTATTAAGATAGTTCCATTGTGGAACTTTGTAAACTGCTTACAGAATTACCAACAAGCACGTCTAAAGGACTGGAGTCAAGTCTACTTGAAAATGGGGCTATCTAGGGTTCACTGCACTTTACAGGAACAGAGGGAAAATCAGTAGATGCTTTGGAGAAGGTAAAAGTTGGTGTGTGTTTGCTCATCATGATGCAGTGAGAATTATTATTTGTGGAGTCTGGTGCTGGGATTTAGATCCTATCTCTACCACTTACGGGATGAGTTTCAATAACTTACTTGAACTCTGGATTCACTCATGGGAAAATCCACCAATATATAAAGACACATTCAGTAGCTTGATGGACCATGCTTTGCTGGCCCTGTGGGTTCTTCGCACTTGACTGTAATAACAGTAAATAGTTGTTAATTGTCCACTGAATGCCTGATGCTCTTCTAAACACTTTACCATTCATAGAGCCAATTAACCTTCCCTTCAACTTTTCATATCAGATACAGTTAAGTCTCACATTAAAAGGAAGAAAATCTAATTAGAATTTCTAGTAACTTGAGAATTACTATTGTGAAGTTAAGCTTTAATCCCAGACATTCAGCCCCTGGGCTGTCACTTTTACCAGTAGTTTGCACTGACTATAATACATTTTTCTTGGATGATGTACAAGAAAGACTCAGTGGAAAACATTGGTTAGTAAGCCCATTATTTTGTTCATTCAATTCAAGAAAATAAAATTCTCTGATTTTAGTATTCACTGCAGTGTCTCACAGTTTATGCTATACATTCTCTTATGTGATGCATGTCCCACATCTGGGCAATTTTCATAAACAGTAAAAATTCCACGGTGTGGGGGGAGGATTTTGCATTTTCTACACTCATTCCAGGCTCCTGAGTGGCACACTTGGTCACAGGAAAGCACAAAAGCTGTTGCTATATGCACAGCCCCTGACTGAGGTGGGCTGCTTACTCCATGATTATTCAGTTATTGAGAAATAAGATTAAAGCAATCAGAACAGGCCTGATGGATCACCCATCATAAATCTCTGGCCACCCATCTCTGGGTTATACTAGGACCCAGCCAGAGGATTATGTGGGTCTTCTATGCTCTTATGCTCGTCACGTGCATTTGAGGTTTGAAGACCTGGGTTTAGGTGTGTGGTTTTGTTTCTCTAACACTAGAAAGCAATTTCCCCCTAACACTCAGGGACAGAGGGCTAAATGACCTGTCAAATGGAAATGTCTTTTGTCAATATTCCAAGCTGCTGGCATGATGGGTTTCCATGCTACTTCTCTGCTTTGCTTACAGATGACCCGGTGCTTCCATGTCTTCCCTCTCAATATGTCTGCATCCAAATAGCCTTCAAGGTCACAAGGACACCCCCTAGTGGGTACTTGTCCACTCAGTGGACTTCAACGGAAGTACTAAAGTACTATAAAGTCTTCCCCATAGAGTTTCATTTTCAGATGCTTTTTAGGGTTAGGACTTCAACACTTTAAAGGGAGGACCCAACTTTGCCTTAACATACTAGTAATGGGATTAAAAGACACATAATCACTTTCATCAACCAATCAAACCTACATAGCGCTGCTGCCCAGAAAAGGCCTCAGGTTCAAAGCAGTCATTGTGAGCTTTATTCAACAGTCTATTAAAGGGCAGATACCTGAAAGGAGATGGAGATTCCTGCCTGTGCAGCCTTTTGTTTGTTCCTCTTGCTAGGGGTTAACAAGGAGGATAGGCTCACAAAGTCAGATTTCACTGTGCGCTCCAGTCGGAAGCAAGGAAAATGTTTACAGTACACAGATGACTAGAAAGTCGCACCTTGCTGTCAGCTTTGTTGGAACATACAGAGCTTTGTCTTTTTCATCTTGCAGTAGCCATGGTTACACTCCTCATAGTTTCTGGAAGGCTTTGTTCAAAACAGTTATTTATCCAAATAGTCTCTCTGTTACTGAAGTGGAATACTAATGATTAGAAACTCAGTTTTTAATACAGCAGCCTCCTCAAACTATTGCAGGAGAGCTGAAGATAACAATTAAACCCAAATTGAAGGTAAAAAGTGGTGAGGGCTGTCTCCAAATTTAATTTCATCCAGCAATTTTTGTTAAATGCTACAACAGCGGAGTATCATTTTTCATGTGTCTGAAATGTTTGTCTCTTCTCTTTTAGGAACCATTTATTTCTACCTTCCTTTGCCCTAATTATTGGGAATGCCAAAATAGATAAAATCATTAAAAATCATTGTTTGTTCTTCCCCATGGCTGTGATGAGAATGTGGTTTAAATCAGAATATAAGAAGTAACCCTGAGACAAGAAATCTCCAAGTGGAAAACCTAGAAAGGTCTAAGATTGCAATCCAGTTCTTCACTGAAACTTTCACATGCATCCAGAGATACAGAGGATAATTTCATGATTTTCCACATACCTGAAACAGTATTCCTGGCATAAACCCACTCACAGCTCTCCTCGCCAGGAAAGTCAATGAGTTTGAGTCATTGCCTTTATTAGAGGATCTCCATAGATTGCTCAGAGGGCAGAGTCCCTGTTTGGAGTGCTCAAGGCCCCGAGTTCCACCCCTGATACCGAACAGCCCTTCAAGCCTTGCAAGATGTAGCCCTAGTGGGACCCCAGTAATGCTAGGAATGCCCAAATGAAACAAAGCATTACATTTGCGAAATCAATATTTTAGTATGTATCATTGTATTTGGACATGTATCTTTGGACATGTATCTTTGGACATGGAAATGTTCAGATAGCACAGTGGGTAGGGCGTTTGCCTTGCATGTTGGCTGACCCAGGTTAGATTCCTCCATCCCTCTTGGAGAGTCCGGCAAGCTACCGAGAGTATCTTGCCCGCATGGCAGGGCCTGGCAAGCTACCCATGGCGTATTTGATATGCCAAAAACAATAACAAGTCTTACAATGGAGACGTTACTGGTGTCTGCAAGAACATATCAATGGGCAATGGGATGACAGTGACAGTGATCTTTGGATTAAATAACACTTGTTGTCATTCATCGACAAGTCAACAATGATTTGTTCTTTCCATGGATTTTTAATGCTTGGAACAGTTTGAGTTGGAAAATAAAACTAAGAGCAAGTCATGGAGACCGGCCCTGTCCTCCAGCCCCTGTCCCACCCCATGTGTGGCACCCCCTGCTGGCAGGAGCTCTTTCCAGGGGCCACACGAGGGATGGGAAGGCTCATCTCTGTGACTCCAAAGGCCCCTGCTACTCACCACCCTTGCTGTTCACTTTAATCAATGCTTTGCCTGAAGTCTGTTGACAGGTATCTGCTTTTGAGCCCTCCTATAGAGTAAGTACTTCCACTGTCCTAATACCCAGTGTCTCACTTTGCCATCTCTCTTACCCCAACCTCTGGGAACCGGCAAGCACTTTATAGTCCCCACACATTGACTCTTCCCACGCACTGGGATCAGGTCACACACACCCTCAGGTCAGCCTCTCCAATGAGCAGCATGTATGATGGCTCATCTGTCTCTTCTCATGGCTGAATAACTCCTGGTCTCAGTGGACAGGCATAATCAATACTGCTGATAATATTAATAGAGCAGCATATATAAGATAATTTCTATAAAATATTTATCCCATTTATATTTAAAAAATATTACATATAATACTTGAAAATCCAAATCAAATATATATATTACAAGTGACTGAATTTTTTCTCAACTATTGATAATCCCATTATTTCTCTAATTTCTTTTGCTTCTCTCCTTCCCTTCATTCCTTTCCAGCCCTCTATCTCCCTGTCCTTCTATCTCCTTCCTTTATCTTATGGTGCTGTTGAGGAGACTAATTTATCTGCTGTGGATAGTTCTTCTGGAGACTGGAGTTTGGCTAATTTCTATTGACAGAAAAGCAAAAGCAATGCCCCAAAGTACCTGACTATAAATATTTTTCCGAGAATGATAATAAGAGAAATAAGACAACAGAGCAGGCACAGGAAGCTTCTGTGAAAAAGCTGAGTGGAATGACAAAGGAGAGAGCCTTTGATTGGGGCCAGGATTTGTAGCACAGAAACATAGATTAGAATGTCATCGCTAAGAATTAACAATTTAACATTGGACAAGTTCTGGATATTTTTTTTTGAGTCTCAATGTTACACAGAACTATGCATATGTATATTGTAAATAATAGAAAGCAATACATTATTTTAAAAGTATGAAATCAGTCAGAGCTAAAAAGACACCTAGGTCTCTCGGATTCCCAAAATGGTACGCCACTACCCTACCCTTCACTCACCACCACAGTTGGATGAGGCTGTAGTCAACCACTGTTCAATTCCCAGCACCGCCAGGTATGCACCCCCACCCAATGAAAAAGTTACTTCATATCATTTGAAATGACTTTAGATAATTCGGTGTTTTCTTACCACCTGCATGATATATCCAAGATGACTCCATAAAGAAACTATGGGATAGAAACACAATGGGATGCCTCAGAGCTACAAGAAAGGAAAGAATCATGTAATTTGCTGTCTCCTGCATGGAACTGGAGAGTATCATGCTGAATGAAGTAAATCAGAAGGGAGAGGGACAGATACAGAATACCCTCTCTGACGTGGGCTATTGGCATGTTTAATCTGAATACATTGTGCTATGAATTAAGTGGGATGGTGATGGAGGGGATCAGAGATTCTGGTGGAAGGTGTGTTGTTGGTAAGTTTTATGCTTAAAACCCTGGCATTAACAGTATTGTAAACTAATGAGACATAAATCACTGTATCACTGTCATCGTGTTGCTCATCAATTTGCTCAAACGGGCACCAATAACGTCTCCATTGTGAGACTTGTTATTGTTTTTGGCATATAAAATACATCATGGGTAACTTTCCAGGCTCTGCTGTGTGCGCAGGATACTCTTGGTGGCTTGCTGGGCTCACCGAGAGGGACAGAGGAATCGAACCCAGGTTGGCTGCATGCAAGGCAAACATCCTACCTACTGTGCTATCGCTCCAGCCATGAGACATAAAATCAAATAAAAATTTTAAAAATAGTAACAAACAACCCAGAATGTTCAAAATTAACATATTTTAATTTTAAGTCTGAATGTTGGTATGTCTGTTTAAAGGCCATTTTCTTAAGTGATTGAGCTTTGAACTCACATTTTTTTCATTCAACTTTTTACATAGTCCTCACACCAACATTGACATGTTTGCCATATAATAAGAGATATGCTGAGAACCACATCTTTACAATTCAGTCTGTTTAATTCCCAGTTTGAGTTACTTTGCACCTCCACCTCACCTACTCTATATAATTCCCTGAAAATATTTAGTTTCATGGATTATTCATTTGTTCAGCTAAGTAGATAACTCTGATATTTTGTTTAAGGTTTTCTAAGTCACTGGGTTTGCCAATGCCTCTCATTTTTAGAGGTAAACTAAGACTGTCTGGCATTAGGGGAAATTTCCCATTTCCCTTCTCAGGGACATGGGGGTCAGACTCCACAGTGCTCTGATTCCCAGGTTATTGACAGAGGTACTAATTCCCTGATGAGGGCCCTCTCTCTGCCTCTGACCTGCAAAACTGCGCAGATCTGATGGATGGCATCCTACAAAACCAGGCTTGACATTTTGCTTGTTTATTTTAAATCTGTTGAAAAGAAAAAGTAAAAAAAGCGCTCTAGGGTCTCATGTGTTTTCCCCCACGGATTTATTGCAGAAAAATGTGTTTATTTTCAAATAAATAATTCCCTCCCTGAATGGGTTTTAGGCAGAGTGATCCATTTATGTTTCAAGAGGTATAAGCAAGAGTGATGATTGAGAGCTTAATATAGACATAATCTCTAGCTCACACTGATTAGTTCTCCATGGATTTTTGCCATGGATTAATGCACAGCTGCAAAATTTGCACAGTAATCCTCAGCTCTGCAATTTGATGGCAGGTTTCATTTTGGAGTCCTTGTCCCACAAATAATACGGACATAACCTGTTTCTAATCTTATACCTTCATATGGATAGATAAGCAAAGGAAAGACAATAGCTTAACCATGGGTAATAAAGAGACCAAGAGAGAAATACAATCTGATAAGAAAATATATTAGTAGACAAAGGGGTTCTAATCCAAGGATAACACACTTAGGGCAGCGGTGGTCTGTGATTTTCGTCTAAACATCGGGTTGGATAGTTGAGAATTGTATCGTTCATTCTTAGTGCAGGCACAAGGACAATGCAAAAGATGTATACTCGGGAGAAGTTAATGAAACCTGCTGGAACAAGGCCATCTAGGTTGGAGGCAGGGTGATGTTAGGACAGAAAAGAAACTTGAGCACAGCATGGAAATGTGTGATGCCAGTAAGTGACAGAGTCCTGGAATTTATTCTGTGAGCAGGGACTCTTATTGTTTTGAGGTCTTTGCAAAAAGTCAATGAGGAAATAATAAGGCAGTTTCACATGCTTTGCATTTTGTATGATTTTTTTCTTTTCATTTTGGGGCCTCACCAGGAAGTGCTCAGAGTGTTCTATGAGATCTACACTCAGGGATCATGCCTTATGAGACTCAGGGTACCGTATGGGGAACTTGGGACCAAACCCAAGTCAGCCATATGCAAGGAAAGCACCCAACTGCTGTACTTTCTCTCAGATTTTGATACTTGTAGGAAAAGCAAATTGGTGAGCACTGGGAAGGTCTCTGATTTGAAATTGCCAATAAGACAGAAAGTGGGCACCATGCCAGGATTCTTTACTCTGTGGAAATAATGGAATTAAATTCAGTTTTTAAATCATCTGCTGGGACTGAAGGCACCACTATTGTTATCAAACTTCTTTAATTGATGGTAGGATTGAAAACAAAATTAAGCCCACAATGCTTTAGGGGGAAGATCTGGAACTGGGAAGATAATGCTTCTGGGAAATGTTGGGATGTTGAAATTTGTGGCAAATCACAGTTCAGATAATGTAGCACAACCAGGAGATTCTCGGGAAACAGCAACTGTAAATAAAAGACTATTCCCTTTAGCACCTTCAATAAAGGAAGTGAACAAATTACTCTTCAAAATGCACACTAAGAGAGAAGGGTTAAAACCATCAGCGTTAGCATAGACTTATCCCAGAAACTAGTGATAGTTTAGTTAAGTGAAGAGATGCGCCAGCAAAGGGCACTGGATTAGGAGCAGGGAGATGCAGAAAACCTTAGGCTGTACTCAAAATAAGTGAGGGTGTAAACTTGATGAAAACCACATGAATTCCAGAAACTAAAAGGCATGAATTACATCGGCAGGCTATCTAAAAGACCTAAAGTCTAGAAATGAGTCAAGTGGCCAGGTCTGAAGATTGTTACACCCCTAATGAACATTTATCCTGTAATAGAAAAAAGACTTTGTTACAAGAATAAAGGCTTTGTATTAGTACCAAGAAGATATTGTCATTATTTTTGCTGGTTTTGGAGGGCCACATCTACTGTTGCTCAGGACTTACCCTTGGTTCTGTATGAAGGCATCACTCCTGAAGGAATTCAGGGAGCCTTATAGGGGGCCACAGATCACAGCGTGGTCAGTTGTGAGCAAGTGTCTTACTTGTTATATTATCACTATGGCCCTGAAGCATTATTTTGATAGGTCATTTACCCTAACTAGTACCACTTAGTATAACAACATTTGACTATATTTAACTTAAATTTTTAAATCAATATATACAGTTTATCAGAATGAAACATTTTTATTCAGGCAACTTGCTTAATTTTTCCTCTTTTAAATTAAAAACTTGTTGACTGCCTGTTCTATAGAAAATTCTGTGATTCTTACTAGCTATAAACTAGAATATAATTATACAGAAAAATGCAAACCCTAAGTGATTCAAAGACAAGGTCTCCAATGGGGGAACTGAGTACTAAGAGAAAGAAGGAGCCCCAGGGCTTAAAATTCTTGGGAGTTCAATTTCAAATATTGGGTGGGGAAAGATCATTCTAAATTTCAGCTTTATAGAATAGTCAGTGAAAAGTCTTAGATAAGCATTGAGAATAAGTATATAAACCTGAACAAATTTAATAGCAAAGAGGAAAATCATGAAGCCATCTAGAGTAAAAATATGGGGAAACAAATTAACTGGATGGAGCTGAAAGAGTAATACACTTGGAATTGTTAGATGCAGCCACAAGTAGAAGCCCATCGTTGCCCTTACAGTCCTTACATCCTAGTAGAAGACTGAGAGAGCTAACATACAGTGACTGTGTCGAGTGGTGATTAGCTCTATGGAGGGGAAAGTGAGGCTCAGGGGAAATCTTGATGGGGATGTTTAGTTTGTATGTTGACACAGGTCCTTTGACATTTGCAGGGGAAGAAACAAGAGCAGAGGGAGCCCTGCAGGCATTTTGCACAGCTGTTGCCTCTGCAGAGAAGATCAAATGCATTGCTGGTGAAGGGCTTTGGGTTTTCAAGCATTTATCAGAAGGCAGGAGTTCAATCTTAGTTGCCCAATTAATGTGCAGTAACCCTGAGCATCTAAATTTGTATTTCTAAGTGTTTTGAAAGCATTTCATCCTGGAACCAAGATTCCCAAAGGGTAAGATTCTAGACATTAAAAGGAAAGATCTTAGAGGGACTGAGCCCATTTCCTTTGGCTCACACATGGGAGGGCTATGTGCTGAGGAGAGTGATGGCAGAGCTGTGACTGGAACTGGAAATTTAGGTCCTGTTCACCCTACGCAGTTTCTCCTGTGCCCTTATCCTGATAAGAAAGAATGAATTGGTCTCAGGATTTGTCATGATACAGTATCTGACTTAGTTCTGGATAAAACATGTTGCTTGATTCCTGTGCCTTGTTCAATATAGTGTGACAATTTGGAATCTGCCAGCTATTGTTTTCCACATTTTTTTAGCAATCAGAAAGGTCAAATTTCACATAGTTATATGACCTTATACTTAGACCTCCAATCACTGTATCACTGTCACTGTCATCCCATTGTTCATCGATTACTGGAGTGGGTGCCAGTAACGTTTCCATTCCTCTCAGCCCTGAGTTTCAGGGTAAGGGGAATGAGACCTGTTATTGTCACTGTATCTGCCATATCGAATACGTCATGGGGAGCTTGCCAGGCTCTTCCGTGCGGGTGGGATCCTATGGCACTGCATAGTCTTGAGAAATTCTGTGTGTTAATACCCTCAATATGGTGGCGGGTGGGGGGGCAGGAGGCAGGATTGCCCTAAGTGATGAGTCAATTTAGAAAGAAATTCTTGATCAGCTTTTTTTAAAAACTTAAACATAAAAAATAACTAACTAACTAACTAACTAAATAAAACAAAATACACAGCAAATCTTAAAAACACTTATTGGGCTAGGAAACTAGTTTCAAGAGCCGCAGCACATACTCTGCATGTGGGAACCCCAAATTTGATCCCTGGCACCAAATAGTGCCAAGAGTACAGAATACATCCCCTGCCCCGAAAAAAAAAGAAAGAAATAAAAAATCACCTCAGTAGAGATCAACAAAGAAGCCAAGTTGATTTAAGATCATCAATAAATTTAATGAACAATGCCAATACATACTCTTTTCAATAGTACTTAGAATACTGACAGACACCAGCTTTCCTAGATCATCCTATTAAGTAAATACATTGAAACTGAAACCGAGCATGTTCTTTGACCTCAATAGACAGAAATCAGCAGCAAAAAGGTAATCCAATTGGAAAGAATACTTGCAGATTGTTACCTAAAAACTTTTATCAACCAAATAGCAATTAACTCAAGTTCATTATTTATCAGCAATGGTTAGATTTTTCATTTATAAATCTATTTGTCCCCATGAAAGTTCATCTGTAATCTTGCTTTGACTATCAAGTTTTGTGATATCTTGCCTTAAAGTTCTCAAGGCTTCTGCACATTAATGTTGAAGAGCATGACTGACGTGCACACATTTAGACATCTCATGACAAGCTACTAGAACAAGCATATATTAGATGTTTCACATGTCTAATAAATTTCTATGAAAACTGTCATGTACTCTACATTATGTAGCATCCCATATCCCCAACACCCACTCTAAGTTAAGAAAGAGTCAGACTCTGCAGATGATCTGTGCCAGGCCAACCAGCGATCGTCCTTCCTAACATTCTAGATGGTCACTGTGAAGTTTGACATTACAAGTGGACTGTTTTTGTTTTGTTTGGGGTAGATGATACAAACCTGGTGCTTTTCTGGTGGAACCCCTAAGTGGTCCCAGGAATTGAACTCAGGCCTCCTGCTTGAAAGAGACTTCTGGTCCATATAATGGCTATTTTTTTTTTAAATGTTTTTTTTTTTTTCTTTTTGGGTCACACCTGGCAATGCACAGGGGTTACTCCTGGCTCTGCACTCAGGAATCACCCCTGGCCGTGCTCAGGGGACCCTATGGGATGCTGGGATTCGAACCCGGGTCGACCTCCTGCAAGGCAAACACCCTACCCGCTGTGCTATTGCTCCAGCCCCTATAATGGCTATTTTTAACACAAAATTATAATAGGCAATCTTGGAAGAAATAAATTAAACAGAGTAGAAACAACAGGTAAGAATACCTAGGTCATTGATTTCAGTTAATTGTTGCTAATTGTTCCTAAGACCCAGCTGCCTGATTCCATCCTAGAAGATCTCATTAGACACATGGGTAATCAATCTCAAGGAACAGCTCTTGGTAACTGAGACTTCCAATATGAGCAACAAAAGTGTATTTATTATTTTTTTATTAAAAAATTTTTTATTAGTGAATCACCGTGAGTACAGTTACAGATTTATAAACTTTCGTGCTTGGGTTTCAGTCATACAATGCTCCGTACCCATCCCTCTACCAGTGCCCATTCTCTACTACCAATGATCCCAGTGTGCCCCACCCCCACCTCATTCCCCACACCACGCCCCACTTCTGTGGCAGGACATACCCTTTTGCTCTCTCTCTCTCTCACTTTGGGTGTTGTGGTTTGCAATAGATATTGAGTGGCCATCATGTTTGGTCTACAGTGTATTTTCAGAATGCACCTCCCATCCTGAGCGGGTCCTCCAAGCACCCTTTACTTGGTGGTCCCTTATCTATCTGAACTGCCTTTTCCCCCAGCATGTGAGGCTGGCTTCCAAGCCGTGGAGCAATCCTCCTGGTGCTTATCTCTACTACTCTTGGGTGCTAGTCTCCCTTTCTGTTACTTTATATTCCACACATGAGTGCAATCTTTCTATGTCTGTCCCTCTCTTTCTGACTCATTTCACTTAGCGTGATACTTTCCTTGTTGATCCACAAAAGTGTTTTTAATACCTAGGGAATATCATATCTCATTCTTTGAAGGAATTTTGGCTTCTTTCAAAACATTAATGCTCAAGTGGCTTTCTTGAACTCTCTAGCAACACTGAAGATGACTAAAGCCATCCTTTTGCTTATTTTTTGAGTGTTTTGAAACATGAATCGCTTTCTGTTCCCTACCCTTCAGCCTTGATTTGTACATTGCAGGTTTCCTCTGAGGCACCCTTTCTCAGCAGGGCTCTCTTGGGTTTGCTTTTCCTGGAGTCCCATTGCTACTGTCTCATATTGGCTGCTCTAGACCTGGGATGCTGCTGTGGATCCAGTCTGAATCTTAGGTGAAAGGCTCTGACTGCCGCTCTCCTGGCTCTTGTCTTCCTGAAGATATTAATGTGTGTTTCCATTGCCTTAATACCAGCATTGGTGGAGACAGTCATTATTTGTCTGCAGTCTGTATATTTTTTATCGATGACATTCTGCCTATGTCTTCACAAACATGCTTTAGGGTCAAAGCTTGTCAAGATTTTTAAATGGGGGAAAATAAAGGACAGAAGTAGCTAGCTTTCTCTGATGTTTCCCACAGAAATCCTATTTAATTCATCTGCCTAGGAGTGCCATCCAGGTATTTCAGTTCTGTAGAGTAAAGGGTTTTGTATAGAAAGACAAATGTTCATGGCTAAAAGAGGAGAGGTGGGGAAGAGTGAGCTTGTGCCCATCATGCTTCCTTTCCTTCCTCGGGGGAGCCTTCCCCTAAGAGCCCAGGGTTTCAGTGATGGATATATTGAAGGTGGGCTCCAGACTGGTTGCAAGTCTAATTTTCCTTGCTCAAATCTGGGAAGAGATTATAACTGCACGTCTACAAAACAACAAGAAAATGCTCTGGAAGTGATCCCTTACTTGTTCCCATGCCTGGCCTTAAGAAATACTGGCAGCTGCCATGCCCATTTTATGAATCACCTGTTCTGGAACTCAGCTGCCATGCTCAGAGGAAATGAAACATACTCTCTGGAAGGCTTGTGTAGAAAGGAACTCTAGCTGTAACAGATTCAGCCGAACCTCCAGCTGACAGCCAGCACTGGTCTGCCTGCTTTAAAAGTGTGCCAATATTTTTTAAAAAAGAAAACATCACCACCATCACCAAACATCTTCCAGCTCTAGACAAACTATAGCAAAGGGACCAGCAATTAGTTCTAGCCATCGGTGCCTGATATCATCATGAGGTTTTGTTTTTAACTTTTTGATTTTGGGGACTCAGGGCTATCTCCTGCCTGGCTCTGCACTCTGGTATTATTATTCCTGGCAGTATTCAGGGGATCATATGTGGTGCCAGGGATTGAATCCAGGTTAGCCATGTGCAAGACAAGCAGCATACCCTCTGTACTATCACTGTAGCTTTGAGGTTTTAAACTGTGATATTTGATTTAGGTTCTTATGCATTAGAACAGTTTCCATCTGAATACATCAGCACCCCAGCCAGATTTGCTGCTGACAGAGTGTTCTGCACTTGTGCTGAGGGAGTTCCTCCTCCCAGCTTCTTCCACTGGATTTTCCTTTCAATGTTCTTCCAGAGTAGGTGGTTACATAGTGGTTAGCAGAAAGCACCTTTATTAAAGCAATTTACACTGTCCTGAATAACAAGTGTGCGTTTCAGTGTCTCAAAAAGCTTTCACTGGCAAAATTTCAGCAAACATAACTAAATAAATTGAAATATAAGTTGAAATAAAATAAATTGACCAGATGTCCACAGAGGATATTCTCAGAAGTATAGAGAACACAGAATATAGATGTTGAAATTGGGCTGCTGAAAAATAAAGGTTTTTATCTCGA
The DNA here is from genome assembly GCF_027595985.1 of Sorex araneus. Classification (NCBI taxonomy): domain Eukaryota; kingdom Metazoa; phylum Chordata; class Mammalia; order Eulipotyphla; family Soricidae; genus Sorex; species Sorex araneus. Next base: position 177,683,164 of record NC_073304.1, on the reverse strand, counting down.
TTCTAATAGTGAATAAGAAAGGGTGCAAAGAATATTTATTGTGTTGGGTTTTTAAATAACTTGTCATTCGCCTGATGTCAGACTATATGTTCATTTACGTTGGGAGTGGAGCCTATCTATCCTTGTGACTTTCGCTACAGCTATAGTTCATGCAAGGTCAGGTACTTATTAAATCTATTTGTGTAAAGTAATTAGCGTTACTATTCAAGATTTATATTTATTTGGATGTCTACAAGTATTATGCAATGTTAGCCTAAAATAGTTTTGAATTTGAATATATTTCTTACCTCTTTATTGCACCATATTGAATGCAATAATCAATTTTAAAATAAAATTACTTTCTTAGGTTCCTTTTTAAAGTTTTATAACTTTACTAAGTCATCAGTTTAGTTACAGACATTCAATATTCCAACACCAATCCCACCACCATTGCACCTTCCCACCACTGTTATTTTCAACTTCCCCAACCACCCCTCAAGCCTGCCTCCATAGCTGGCCTTCAATAATTTATTTTATATTGCTAGTTATAATAACTTGCCAGAAGGATGATCAAAAAATGTTTCCTTAGAAGAAAGTAAATGAAGATTGTTGTATCTCACCCTGGAGCCATTAAGCCCTTGCTAAGAGATTACTAAAATGTTGTTATAGGTTAAACCTTCTGTGTTTATATTTTGTTAATCGAGATGGGTTGCCTTCTACATTACATACCATCCAATCTGGTGTGCTACTCCTGGTTTATCAGTGTTGTAGAGTTTACCTATATTCCTTGAAGAACCACAGCCTCATAGATTTTTATAATTCTTTAATGTATTTTGTAGTTCACATTGTTCATATACTTTTATGAACATGCATCTGTGGTCATGGTCTTAGATTTTCTCCTATTACGCTTTTCTGGACAGCATTGCTATCAAAATTAAATTATCCTCACAGAAAAAAATTGAGGATGACTATATGCTTTGTCTAATATCTGGGATAAAAGTTATAGATAATACTAAAAGAATATTAGAGAAAAGGAAAAGGACTAAGGTATTTTTCTAAGACAATTTTAGACAATTGACATGAACTTGATTAAGGCACATAGAAAACTTTTAGTAGCGAACAAATAAAAGTCTGCCTATAAATATAATTTGATAAATTGGGTTACATTAAAATTAAAATGTTATAAATTCTAAGTAAGAAAAATTATCAAAGGCCTCGAAAAATAGTACAGGAATAAGTCAGTCGCCTTGCATTCAGCCAACTGGGTTTGATCTCTGACACCACATATGGTCCCCCAAGCATAGCAAGAAGTGATCCCTGAGGACACAACCAAGAGCAACCCTTGCTGTTGCCCAGGAAAGAAATAAAGGTAGGGAAGAAAGAGGGAGAAAGAAAAATCAATGAAGATGACAAGATAAGTTTAACACATATACCTGAAAAAGAACTTGCATCTTAAATATAGAATGAACCCAAATAAGTCAACAATTACAAAAAATTCAGTAAAATCAAACATGACACACTGTGTTCATGAAATAGTCATTCTGCAAAAGAGGATATTTGTATGGTCAATAAATATTTGAAGAAATGTTAAATCTCATCAGTAATTACAGAGATGTTAATTAAAACCACAATTCAATACAGCTAAAAGCTCACTATTGAATGTATCACGGTGAGCAAATTTCCAACACAGAACATTGTATAAAAAAGCACACACAAGATTTTGTGTTATTTTGTTTCATACATAACTCAAAAGAGGGAAAATAATATTTTATACTTGCTCTCTCATAAGTATCTGGTAAAGATGAATAAAGAGAGCAAGGATTTTTTTCTACTACTTTAAAGAACAGACAATTGTGATATTTTTCAAACAGGTCTGGTGCACTCATAGAGGAATATAACTTCTAAGTCATTCTCTGAAGATAACTTATATTCACAATGTAGCACTGCACTGTAGCACTGTCATCCCGTTGCTCATCGTTTTGCTCTAGCGGGCACCAGTAACGTCTCCATTATGAGACTTGTTGTTACTGTTTTTGGCATATAGAATATGCCATGGGTAGCTTGTCAGGTTCTGCCATGCAGGCAGGATACTCTTGGTAGCTTGCAGGGCTCTCCGAGAGGGATGGAGGAATCAAACCCGGGTCAGCTGTGTGCAAGGCAAACATCCTACCTGCTGTGCTATCGCTCTAGTGCATACTCACAATACAAGCAAGAAAATTTCTCCTCAAAAAATAGCCATTCCATGAATAATAAAGTGAAGTCCTAAAGTATAACCATCGAAATTTAGAAGCACAAAGTCATACAATACATTATCAGTTGGAATTTCTAATAGTGACAGTTGTTGAATAAAAATAGGCATTTCTAAATTTATGAAGAAACACCACATGTATTCTGCCTAAAACTAAATTTACACCAATTCCAACAAAAATTGTCTACAAGTTTTAACTTTGTAAACTTAATTTAATGTTTTTAACATTTTAGAAAGGTCCCCAAATTGTTGGGAAGGCCGTTTCTAGAGGGAAAAATAGAAAAAACAGGCCTAGAAAGTATTCAAATAGACTGCGCGCAGAGTCAGAGCAATAGTATAATGGGTAGGGCGATGGGCTTGCACCGGGCTCACCTAGGTTTGAACTCTGAAATCCCATTTGGTTTCCTGAGCCCACCAGGAGTGATGGGCTGGAGTGATAGCACAGTGGTAGGGCGTTCGCCTTTCACGTGGCTGACCTGTGTTCGATTCCTCCGCCCCTCTGGGAGAGCCTGGCAAGCTACCGAGAATACGGTGCCCCGCACGCCAGAGCCTGGCCTACCTATGGCATATTGGATACGCCAAAAACAGTAACAATAAATCTCACAATGAGAGACGTTACTGGTGCTCGCTAGAGCAAATCGATGAGCAACGGGATGACAATGACAGTGACAGTGACCAGGAGTGATCTCTGAGTGAGAGCCAGGAGTGAGACCTGAGCATCACTGGGTCTGGCTCCCCAAAATAAACAAACGAAATGAACAAACAATATATATCTGTATGTATATAGACCATGTAGCTTTAAAAATAATGGAATGTTGCCATGAATATACACAGGCTACTAGATAAGAATAGAAAGTTACATAGAAACAAAGTCCGGGAGGGGGGGATGATAATTTTATGTACCAATGACACCTTCCATCATGATGAAAAGATAGACCTTTCAGTAAGTGATATGTGGAGTTTTTTATCAAAATAAACAAATTAAATCTATTTCTCTTACTAGATAGGAAATATATATAGGAAAAGTAGATATTCAAACTAATATTTATGAGGACATAGAATAATAAAAGTTATGGAAGAAAAATATAAAAAATTATATTTGACCTTTGAATGAGAGCGACTTTTGAAACTATAACATAAAAGAAAAATCAAGAGAAAAACTCATTAACACATAAAAATTAAACCCTTTTGTAAGACAGATCTTGTATAACAAATTGTTTAGTCCGTTAAGACAATTGGGAAACATTTATATTCACCATAACACATGGTAATCTTTTAAATATATGCAGTTATAATAGTTCTGGTACACACCCAACAGAAAATTAGGTAAAGGATTTGAACAATATGTTCACAAAACAGGAAATACAAGCTGCAGTTATTATAAGAAAAATGCAAATGAAAAAATGAGAGGATTAAACACTGAACAGATTAATGTAGTATTATCATCAGAATGTGTATGGGCATGTTTCTGTCATTTGTTACAGTGAATTGCTAAATATGTTTATTTAGCATGTGGCAGAGTTGAACATTAGTTTTTAAAATCTCAATTACAAAACCCCTTTGACTTGGGAATACTACTTCTAGGAATTCCTCACAAGTGGGCTGGCAATTTTATGAAAAAGGTTACTGAGTGCTATATTACTGAAATATGCACCCAATTATGTTTTTAATAATTTTTTGAGTAAATGTGCTTAGAACCCAGCTTTTGTGTTTGATTCTAGGAGATCTGGCATGTATATATTCTTTATTTCCTAGCTTCCTCAGCAGGTTGCAGGACAGGAGTCCCTGTCTAAATTATTGTGGTACTTGCAGTAAGATGTGTATATGTTTATACTGTGGCATAGAAAATACTACATATGTATCTTTTCGATTTAGTAGTAAATGGGTTTGGAAAGAAAAAAGAATAATTTTAGCTCAGGAATTCTCCAGTAAGAGTGCCCTGGGAATCTCGAGATACTTTGAAAGACAAATGACCAGACCCCCATCATGACAGTACAGCTGTCATGAGTCTGGGTCGGGTCCTATAACTGGCATTTTTTGAAATTTATCAGGTTTATCAGATGAGTTTAATTCTGTTGTCTCTAAGGATCACAATTTGCAAACACCAATGGAAATCATAATTACCCTGTGCTTCTTTCTCTGAACAATATTAAACAAATTTCATTCTAAGTGCAAATCCTGTACATATAGATATGTAGATAGGTATTTATTTCCCATGGAAATGAACATTAAAATGTGGTTATAGTAATAACCTAGGAAGTGGATGGCTGAGGATAGGCCACGAGAAAAATTTTCGGGTGACAATATCACACCAGGACCTATTAATTCTCACTGTGGAAAGCCTGATGACAAATGTCTTTGGTGTCTTCTCTCCCATTACTATAGATTTCTAAGACAATATTTTAAGTTAGATAGATCTCTGTGATATCCTACTATCCAGTAAATGAGAGCTGCTGGAAAATACTAGTAAATTATTCAACATCTTCTCCATACCCTATGAAGAATATCAGCATTTACACAATTTTCCTACCATTTAGGTAAAATACAATGTGTGTATGTATGATCCAACTTTTAATGCTATTGGAAGACTAAATTTAACTTTAGTCTAAATTTGGAAGCATGTTTTGTATAGCAAGGATCATCTAAAATTGTGTGCTGAAAATAGATAAAGGACCAAACATGACAACCTCTTAGTATCTGTATTGCAAACCATAATGCCCCAAAGTAGAGAGAATGGGGAATTATGTCTGCCATGGAGGCAGTGGGAGGGCGGGAAAGGGGAGGTATACTTGAGTTATTGGTGGTGGGGAATGTGCACTGGTGGAGGGATGGGTGTTTGATCATGTGTGATTATAACTCAAACATAAAAGCTTGTAATCTAATGGTGATTAAAAAAATTTAAAAATTAAAAATTAAAAAAAAATTAAAAAATGATCATCTAAAGTTTCTAACAGGAGGGGCTTTTAAAACCTCGTTGTTAGGCTGTTAGCTGTGCCAAGTATTTATTAATGTTAATCTGTAAACATGTTTCCAAACAATAGTAGTGATATAATTGGCTTCCTGTAAGCTGGATGATTTTAGGAAATCTTGGCTTTTTCCACCTCAGTTAATTATGACAGGCTCGTGTTTTTTTTTTTTTTTTTTTTTTTTTTTTTTTTTGCTTTTTGGGTCACACCTGGCAATGCATAGGGGTTACTCCTGGCTCTGCACTCAGAAACCACCACTGGCAGTGCTCAGGGGACCATATGGGATGCTGGGAATCGAACCCCGGTCGGCTGCATGCAAGGCAAACGCTCCACCCGCTGTGCTATCGCTCCAGCCCAACATGCTCACTTTTATTTTTTTTTTAATTTTTATTAAATCACCATGTGGAAAGTTACAAAGTTCTCAGGTTTATATGTCAATTATACAATATTCAAACACCCATCCCTTCACCAGTGCCCATATTCCACCACCAGAAACCCCAGTATACCCCCCGCCCCCAGCCCCTACCCCCTACTGTATAACTAATGAATTTCACTTCATTTTTTCTTTACCTTGATTACATTCCATAATTCAACACAAAACTCACTATAGTTGACATAACTCTCTCTCTCTCTCTTTTTTTTTCTTTTTCCTTTTCCCTTTTTTTTTTTCTTTTTCCCCCTCATCCCCTTTCCTGCGCCTCATAGTATGGTGTATGCCACGCTGCATCGGCCAGCATGGGGCTTTTGCTTAGTTCACAGTCCAGAGGTGGCTGCTACATTAAAAACCTTCAATATTTCAACAAAAACTTACTGTTATTATTTGGAGTTTTCCCCCCCAAGTCAGACCTGCTCAAATGGAACCGTTTCACATTGCTGACAATTATAAATGTTAAGGTTTTGGATTTCTGTATAAAGTCCAGGGAAAATTCTGCCAGAAATTACATAGGCCAGCTCACAGTCCCAGTGCATTGATGTAAGAAGTCTCTGAATTCAAAGTCTTTAGGCGCAGAGGGTCCGATTCGCTCTCAGCGGCTCTGGATTTATCTGGGCCGAGGGCGTGCCGGTTACGCCCCCTTCCCATGAGTTCCTGGGAGCCCCAAAAGTAAAATCCGAATACCTGTGGGTTTGGAGTCACAGAAGATGGCGCCTGCCACATGGGTGCCGCCAGCCCGCCGCTTTCCGTGCAGGAAGACAGGGTGGGGAGAAAAAAAAATCCACCCCCGGCAGCACAGAGTTGTAGCCCAGTTTGGTGTCCCAGTGCATCGCTATCGGATGCTGCGCTGGATGCCCGAATGTGTTACATCTTTGGAATCAAAGTCTTTAGGCGCAGAGGGTCCCCAACATGCTCACTTTTAAATGGGTCACTACTTCCCTAAATAAAAATGAACATTTTATAGATACTAGAGGAGATGATTCATGAATTATACTTGTGGTCTCTTTATGTTTTTCTTCCTGGTCAGCTATATCTGAAATGAGTTTACATGGCTGAAACAAACTATGTTGAATCAGGGCTGGAGTTAAAGTACAGTCAGTAGGCTGTTTGCCTTACACTTTGCTAGCCTGGGTTCAATTTCCAGTACCACTTATAGTTCCAGGAATGTGCCAGGAGTGATCTCTGAGTACAGAACCCAGAGTAGGCTCTGAGCATCACTAAGCGTGGTCCAGAAAGAAAAGAAGAGAAACGAAAAGAAGTGAAAAAAAAAAGAAAAGAAAAGAAGAGAGAAAAGAAGAGGAAAGAAAAGAAGAGAAGAGAATAGGAAAGAAAAGAAGAGAAAAAAAAAGAAGAGAAAAGAAAAGAGTTAAACCAGTAAGAAAAACACATTTCTGTTTATGCTTGATTTTTTTCACAATTATGTGCAAGTTAGCTAAACATACCTTTTCAAATATCTTGAGTATTAGATTTTCTAATTGTTGTTTATTCATCTTTTGTATTTCTTCACCTAGGAATTTAGCTTTTTATCTGTCACTGTCATCCCGTTGCTCATCGATTTGTTCGAGTGGGCACCAGTAATGTCTCTCATTGAGAGACTTATTGTTACTGTTTTTGGCATATCCAATACACACAGGTAGCTTGCCAGGCTCTGCCTTGCGGGCTGGATGCTCTCGGTAGCTTGCTGGGCTCTCCAAGAGGGGCAGAGGAATCGAACTCGGGTCGACTGCGTGAAAGGTGAACGCTCAACCGCTGTGCTATTGCTCCAGCAGCTTTTTATCTCTATTATATATCTGTTCAAGACTACATTTCTGTAAAAAACTAAAGCACGCTGACGGGCATGTGCACTTGTGGGCTCTCCGGGAAGCTCTGTCTCACCGCCCGTGTTCGGTGCTCTGGAACCGCTGTGTATGGGCTGGATCTGGATGGCTGTTGGCCAAGGACAGGTGAAAGAAGAACGAAGACAAGACCAAGCTGGTTGCTGATTAGTTACCATTTATTCAATCTTCTATCTTTCTCCTCTCCCACACTCCTAGCTCCATCCTCTCTCTGGATCTACTACAGCATCTGTGCATTCTCTTGTCTCTCTCCTCCCTCTTTCTCCCTCCCCCTTGCCCCTCTAGGCTACACACAGCCAGGTAGCAAAATCAACATAAGAAAGCCCTTCCTGAGGGCCAGGCATTCCAAAGCCCTTCCTGACTGCCAGCAGGTAAAATATCCCTTAAGGTTTTTCTCCTTTCCTTAGTCCAAGAACTTATTCACATCTGAATACTAGTTATTTTTGTATGGACATAGCAAGAGATACATTGAGGCTTGCAAGACAGCTCTCCTGGCAACATCTTGCCACAGACTCAGACTACAGCACTCAGGCCAGATTAATCATTCCTCACCCTAGCAGGGTCCAAATCTAGTTATCACTGTTTGGATCATGACAGCATTTGTCCATGACCAAGCTCTTAACTTATAGTTAAGCATTAGGCACTTTGGCCAGGCCCGTCTTGATGCCAGGGTAGCACACAACTCACCGCTTGCCCTGGGTCAGTCTTGTCCCTCGTCGGAACCCTGCTTTTGAGGGTGCTAGGAAGTAAGGGCAGCTGAGGCTTAGGTTGAGAGAACAGATGCCCAGGAGGAAAATATGTAGAGTCAAATGACTCCTAGGTTACAAAAGCATAGCATTTGCTAAGTCTTCCTGTGTCCGTACAAAAAGGACATTGCTCTGAATAAACTATGCAAAGGACTCAAGGAGAAGAGAAAAAGAATATTTACAAGTCAACTTCAGAACACTAAGAAAGAAACTACAAATAAACAAAGAGGAATGAGAGCACTGTAATGGGAGTAACCCAATAAACCTAAACTACCTGAGACTATATTATCCTACACATTTCCTCAAAATTATATTAGGAAATTTGTCAGCATGACCTTGCTATCACAGACGTTCAGATATATCTCACTGTGATACTTCTTAATGCTTGGGAATCAGGGTCTTAAAGATCCATACTTACTTTCATTGTTTTGTTCCTCATTGCTTTTCTAGCCAAGTTCCAGATAAACAGTTACTGGGGGACTTTGCCTTTTATCTTTACAGTCATCAGCTAATCACGGCTCCATTCTGTCCATTTTTACTTCTTTAATTCTTGCCCATTTTAGCACACTGAACACAAAACTCCCTGAAGAATGTATCATCATTTTTTTCACTTTCACTGTTACAAAGTTAGAGTATTTAATTTTGAAAGTATCCTCACAGTAAGATTAAAATCAAAATGAAAACTTTGTAGTCATTTAAGAAAATAGGTGAAAATGATAAATACCAAATGCATGATCTAAACCATGATAGTATCTCCCAGATGACCATTGGGAGCACAATGGTGCTTCTGACCAATGAAGAGTAGATTTGACTCCAGATGAGTTTTTTTTTTACGATTTTTATACATTTTATTTTCATAAATTAGTTCACAGTAGTTCATTACAGACAATATTCAAACACCCACCCAACCAGCGAGCATCTTCCCACCACAATAAGAGGGAAGTGTGTGAAGGTTGTTGTTTTACATTCTGGGGCCATTTAAGCCCTTATATACAAGAATATAAGCAAGTATGTTAAAACCAAACACACCTGTGCTACTTTAGGTGCATCAGTGGGATAGAGTATAAGAGGTCTTTCCCTCCAGGAAGTACTGTATCGCTGTCTTCTGGGAACTCTATTTTATAGTCTCTGGATCTTGGCTGTTGATGAGATTACATGGCATGGGGATCAGACCAGTGGGTGTGACTGCACATGTGGATGTGACTGCAAAGCTACTGGAAAACTGGGGACCTGGGTGGGGGAGGCTCAGTCCCTATCCGAGCAGGCTTGGAGATCTCAGCCAGGGGTTCTGCATACCTGGGTTCCTCTGCCGGTTCCTTCATGGTTGAGGCTAACCTGAGCGTGTGGAGAGTGGCCTTGAGCATGGCTGCAGCTGTGTTCTGGGTTTTTGGCTGCCAGGGCTCTGCTTGGGGTGGGGAGGGAAACTCAACCCACCCCCCTCTGAGGTACCCCAGTGAAGACAGCATGGCATGGGGTTGGGAGATTCTACCGAACAGATGAGTTTTGACATAAAAATCCATTAAATTATTTTCACAGAGAATCAAATTTTAAAATATTGAATATGATGATATGAGTGTAAAAAAATTTTAGAGAACTTATGAGTGTCTATTTGTACCTGAGTGTATATATTATATTTGTATAAGTATATATAAATATATAAATCCTCAGCTTTCATAAGGATTGGGCATGTTTCTAATTTTTATACAAAAAGATCCATAAGATTTATCATTTAATGTGACAGGTAATGTGCTAAATAATATTTATAGTCACTTTGTTTTCCTACATAAATGTAAAAGTACAAAAAGGAACCCTCTGTAGGAAAATAGAAATTGGAATACAAGAGAAGATAGGAGAAGCTTTGCCCATATTCTCCCCACTTTGGTCATTTTACTATTTAAATATTGAATGTACTATTTCTCCAAATAAATCTTATTCAAAAAATGTAACATTTTAAAATGTGTAGTGAAATTCTGTTCATTAAACAATTGAAAGTGGGAATATGACTTGTGATATGCTGCTACATGATACAAAGTGTATGGATTGCCATTGTAGTTATGTAATTTAGGTAATACCCCCAATAAACACACACACATTCACACACACACATGTTCACACACATACACATAAATTTTTGACCTAAATAAATCCCAGTGCTATAGTTAAACATCAGCTTCACTGTTTATATTGAAAAGCTAAAGGGAAGTATATATTTAGTGCAAAATGAAGGGAAGGAGAGACCAGGAGACAAGACTTGAAGGTAATGGGAATTTATGAGGTGGACTCCATGCACATTCGAGGTGCAGAGTCTTTAGCCACTGTTCCTAAGGTGTATCTCATCCTCATGTCTACTGCCAGGTGAAGAATGCTGCCAGCAATGAGTAGCAGGAGAGATGATCCTTGAACTCTTCTGGTCTTGGTTCAAGAGAAGTTCATTGAGAGTTGAATTTACCTAGTGTTTTCCAAAGATTTTTTTAATAGTATTTCCAGTAGTGCTTTGATATGAATGAATTATGTGAAACATTTATCAACATATTAATGAGTCAGATAACTGCTTGATTTTAATTTCTTAAAATAATTGATTAGTAGAGTCTCATTTAATAGGAAAAGACTGCTGAGAGAGCGTTGTGTCTGTCATATTCTTTAGCTTTTTCATTCTGGTTTCTCTTGTGCTTTTATCCTATGATGGTTTATTTAAAACCCACCTATGGTAAGACCTCTAGTCAACTGAGTTTATAATTAAGAAGGCACTGAAACTAGGATTCACTGACTTGTCTGGACTTTGAGTAAAGTGTGTGTGTGTGTGTGTGTGTGTGTGTGTGTGTGTGTACCTAATTCATTTAAGCAAAGGATTGGTTTTCTTCCCAATGATATCTTGAGTTCTTTTAAGAGTCATTTGTTGGACAAATGATGTATAAAATATATTAAGTTGTTTTTTAGGATGCTAAATAATTTGTAGGTATATATTGTGCATATATGAGACTATGCATGGATGTACATATTGTTTGTCTACCTGCACACATCTATACTCACTCGATAATAAATATAATTATTCATAGAAACTTAGGATTTCTTTAGCTGTCTCATTCCCAACCAAAACAATTCACAAAAGAGTTGAAGAAATATACTCATGCATTCTTTATTTGATACTGATAATGAAGCTTATGGAGTTTTGTTTGATTTTGTACTTAAACTATGTGCTCAATATCTTAATATTTTAAAAATGGTCTTAGAGCTTAGAGTTTAAGAATAAACCAAGGGAAGGCAGAATGATAAAGATGATTTTCAAGATATATTTGAATAAATAAAAACTCATCAAGTAAATCTCTAAATAGACTTCACCTCATCATATTTTGAATTTTTCATATTATGTGTATACTTAATATTTTCCAGCAGACAAACATAAAACAGCTACAGGAGTCTTCAGAATTATTATAGGATAAGAATCATATTATTTTATTTAGAATATTAAACATTTATAGTAAGACTGTGATTTAAAAGGAATCATCTTCTACAGAATATTAACCACTTTGAGACTGAATACTTAAATCTTCTCCAGAAAAATTCCGAAACACATATTAGAAATCCTACCGGGTCTATAGAGCAGACTTTATATCAATCAAGCTAAGCCCCTGAGGCAAGAAAGCGAGCATTCGACCTTGCTCCAGAGAGCTCTGGAAGAGTCATCATGTTCAAATTTTCTTTCTTTGCTTAAGACCGTGGCTTAGCAAGTCAAGCCGGTTGTCTGGGCAGAGTGAAGTTCCTGAGGCTGACAGTGTTAAGGCTCAAAGTAATATAAAATGTAGAAGTTGAACGAAGCTTTGTACCCACCTTAGAGTGTCAACATAGTAATTCCATTTAATTTTCACCTGTTTGCAAGCAGCAACATGATTCACATACACACTTCTCCCCTGTATAAATAGTTTTTGTACTACCGTAGACAAATCCTTGGTAACAAGGTAATGTAAGGATATCCAAAGACTCGACATCTTTATATAACAATTGACATCAATAGCAGAGGTCATTGCAAACACAAAGTCAGGCATGAGGGTAAACAGTAAAATAAAAATAAAATACAAATATAATTAAAAAGAAAAAATCACAAGTTATAAATTTTAAAGTCTTAAAAATCTTATAAACTATCCAGAAAAAGAGTAACATTTTTTCTTTAAACATTTGTGCTATTCATCTAATGCTACATTTTGAACTTCTTTTTTCACTATTCTTTTTGCCTAAAATAATTTTATAATATCCTCTTCTTTCTTTGGTTTGTGAAGTCACACTTGGCAGTGCTCAGGGGCTACTCTTGGCTCTCTGCTCAGGGCTGTTTGATGGGACTTAGGGGCATGAGGACTCACGTAAGAGTGCATGCAGCCCACTGAGCTATCCCTCTGGCTCTAGCAATTGGCCTAGCAATTAACATTTAATTTCAGTGCTCGTTATTAGAGATGAGAAGTGCAGAAGCCCTTGAAAAAAAGTTGAAGGAATCTGAGCAATGTGGTAGCTGTTTTCTTTCATTCTGGAAAAGGGGAAACTAGCTGTGATCGGTCCCTACTCTTATGTTTTTAATTCTCACTTCTCTATCACTTGACCTCATGTCAGATAGTACCTAGTGGGCACAGGCAGACTGGCCGAGAACTGTGTTTGCCAACACACCTCAGAGCTTTTGTAAGCCTTTCTGTTGCACAAAACAGTTGCAGGTTAGCTTACGGTCTGCCCATGATATATTTGATAATAACCCTATAATTGACACAGTGGTACTACGAATTCTGACACAGTCATCCAGAGAGATAGCATGGGCCTAAGGCACTTGCCTTGTGTTTAGCCGACCGTGATTGGCTAGTTGGGACCCCGGCACACTATGGATTTTTTTGTTTGGTTGGTTGGGTTTTTTTTTTTTTTTTGTCTTTTGGGTCACACCCGGCTATGCACAGGGGTTACTCCTGGCTCTGCACTCAGGAATTACCCCTGGTGGTGCTCAAGGGACACTATGGGATGCTGGGAATCGAACCTGGGTTGGCCGCATACAAGGCAAACGCCCTGCCCTCTGTGCTGTAGCTCCAGTCCCTATGGTTTTGGTCTTCTGAGTCCAACCCTCAACCTACAGACCCCATCCCAACCCCACTTCACCACAGCCACCGATTTTGAAACAGCTACTGAAAATTTGCAGTGAAGCTGCAAATTCAGATCAACAACTCTATTCTTGACCACACAGTTTTAAAAACATCACATGTGACCACATGGCTGTGATTGTCCCCTGAAGCTGAAGTGTTCCTTGGTTTCATGGCACATCTGCCTGAGTGTAAGCAAATGAGCTCGAGCAAGCTCTGTCCACTGCTTAAGACCTCAGTGGATGCTGGGTGCAGACTATTTGTTTAGCCTTATTTTCTTCATCCAGTAGATGTTTAACTTGAAGAACTTGAAGGTTTGTTTGCTCACTTATTGGTTGTCTATTTTGTTTCATGAATAAAAAGCGGCAAGTGCTGGGAATGAGTTGGGCATGAGCCATGAGCTGAAAGAAGGTTCATGCTGCTGGTAAGTTGTGAGGAAACAGGAAGTGTTAGCAGAGAGAAGGGACTTCATCCATAAGATGTTATTTTATTTAATTGCAGTAAACTTATGTTAGGATTTTATATAGATGGATGACTTGCTATGTTTTATTTAAAGAATGAAAATAAAGATGCTGATATTTAAGGGTCATCGTCTGCCTGCCGGACCAGGTACTAATCACAAAATTGATGCTTTGTGTGGGTGTTCAATCATGAAGACCTACCATGCTAACATCACTAGCTCCTATTTGCATTTTTGGAAACTGTGACTTGATGAAAGCCAGACTGGTAGATTTTTCAGGTATGGATTCAAACCCCTGTCTGCTTTATTCAAAACCTTTCCTACAGTCTGTAATTACCCAGTTTGCACATAGAAGGAAGCAGATTCTATCAGTGTCAGTGAGATTAAAGGGAGTTTCTTCACTATACGAATGAGTATTATAGGAAACATCATTGTGTTCCAAAGTTTTCTAAGGGGAAAAATAGACTAAGCTTCTTAAATTGAGAACATTTTCAAATGTTTTGGCAGTTGCCTCGGTAAAGAAAAGGTGTTCTTTTTCAGTTAAATTGGAGTGTGACTTTTCGCAAAAGTGATGGTATTTTAAAATGACTTTTTACAAAGGGAATGTTTTCAGAAAATAGAGAAATAAAATTAAATGCTGTGTCAAGAAGTTGAGCTGTTTCTGAACTGTTACCAGGTACATATTTATATAAATAAACAATAGACGTTTATTTGTTGTGCTATGGTTAAGAAGTGTAGGGGGAGAAATGAACACCACAGGCTGTGAGCCAATCCTATATACCAGGTGGTGGATAGGCTGTGTATGAAAAAGCCTCCTTTATACAATAATTTTTGAGGCAGTACTGTTTTACAAGACTGTAAACATTTATACATTTTTAGGGACACAATACTACCTCACCATACTCTCTGCCCTACCTCCCCTTGGTAATCTCATACTTGTGTGCAGTGTTTGTTTACACTGAACTTTGTTCCTTTGTTTTTGTGTCTCTACACACCAGATAAAAGTCAGACACCTGGAATTTTTCTTTCTCCTTCTGATTTATTTGGTTTACTATGACCCCCTCCAGTTCTATCCATGTTAGAACAAAAGAGAAGACTTTATCTTTCATATCACTGTCACTGTATCACTGTCATCCCATTGTTCATCGATTTACTCGAGCGGGCACCAGTAATGTCTCCATTGATCCCAGCCCTGAGATTTTAGCAGCCTCTCCTTACTCGTCTTTCCCAATGATTGGAGGTGCTTTTCAGAGTCAGGGGAATGAGACCTGTTATTGTTACTGTTTTTGGCATATTGAATACGCCACGGGGAGCTTGCCAGGCTCTGCTGAAAACAGGTTAACCATGTGCAAAGCAGGCACTTTACCCTCTGTACTATGTCTCCGGCCACCCAACTATTTAAAAAAGTGTGTAATGATCCTGGATCTTTTGCCTTGCCTGACCATTCCCTGCATTCTCCTTTATCTACCATGTAATATATGATTTTTATTATCTTGTTTTCCTCCGAGGCCTAATATAATTCCATTCGGGCAAAGAGTTTAGTACCTGTTTGAGACAAACTGACGTAGCTTATATCTGCTATGGTGCCTAACATGCAAGGCACAGTAAATATTCAATGAAGTTATAAATCAAAGCTAAGCATACCTTGCTATTATGCATGACACCTATATAATTTTAGTTTGGGGCCATACCTGGTAGTGCTTAGGGGATCCATGCAGTGCTGGGGATTGAACCAGGTTTCCTGCATACTGAGTTTCTTTCCACTCTAATTCATCTTAACACAAGGGAATTTAGTAGATGCTGGAAGAATATGGACTCTCTGGGCCTGCTCCCGTGCTCTCATTCTAGTCGCTGTCTTCTCTATTTCTGCAGGCAGGTACCAGAATGAGTTGGAAGATCCCATCTGGACCGCTCTTAGGAGCAGGATCCTTTCTGGTTAACTCCACCCCAGGAGGCATCATTGACAACTTGTGGAGAGGGAACTTCAATTAGGCCTTTTCACAAGCTATTTTTCACAGTAGAGGAAAATGCAATTAAATAACTACAGGATTTTTTTTTTTTGCCATACTAAAGAGTTAATGTCCTCTGAGTGTCAATTGACCATATTAGATGGTTTCTGATCAGTCAGGTTTCAATTCTGCTGCTACTACCCAACTCTGGCCTGAGCTCACCCCCTTGCCCTGGAAATCTTTCGTGTAGTGGACTCATATTCCATTATATATACACATGTGTGCATGTGTGTGCCTGTGTGTGTGCACACATGCGCATGCATACATATGCATACCATCTCTTTATCTACAATCCTGACAATGGGTGGTTCTCAGGTCTTGACCACTTTATATAATTGCTTCAGTTAACCTTGGTGTACGGATATATTTTTGAATTCATATTGTTGTTGTTCAAAGAATCTCAGGCATATATATATATATATATATATATATATATTCTTCTTCTTTTTATAAGGAGAAAAACAAATGGCACTCATTGCCTGGATCCCCTCCCAGTGGTGCTGGGGGCTGGGAATGGTGGGGGGAGGGTAGATGGAGCATATGGTGCCAGGGATAGAACTCAGAACCTGTACATACACTGGTAGACTTGAATTCTGTCTCTTTTTCCATGTCTGCAGCATGAATTTCTAGCCTTCAATCTCCATTGGTTCTAATTCAGTTTACATTTCTTTCATTCTTTTTTTCTTTTTGGGTCACACTTGGCGATGCTCAGGGGCTCCTCTTGGCTCTGCACTCAAGAATAACTTTCTGGTGGTGCTTGGGGGACCATATGGGATGCTGGGAATTGAACCTGGGTCAGCCTTGTGCAAGGCAAGTGCCCTCCCTGCTGTGCTATCACTCTAGCCCTTCAGTTTACATTTTTATCGTTGGCATGTTGATATGTGTTTATGTCATTGTTGTTTTGATTTGCATTTCATTGAGAATAAGTGATAGTGGGCATTTCTTTTTTACATCTGCCTGTTTCATGTGCCTGTCTTCATATGTCTCATTGGAGAAGTATCTATTCACTATGTCTACACTTTTGATGGCTGTTTATGTTTTTGTTGTTGAATTATATGAGTACTTAATAAATTTTGTGTATTGGCCACTTTTTCAGATGTCTGGTATAGAAATATTTTCTCCCATTCAGTAGACTATCTTTTTATTTTAAATAATAAGGGCTTTGCTTGTTTTTTTTTTTTGTAGTACAGAACTTTTTAGTGATGTCATGCAGTTTGTTATATTTGCTTTTGTTTTCCTTGTCCGTGGGATCAAATTTCTGAATTCAACACTGAAGACAGAATCATGAACACCAAAGACAGTGTTTGACTGTTTTCTTCACTATGTTTCATGGTTTGGGATCTAACATCCAGATCTTTGACCCATTTTAAGTAAATTTGGTTCATAGTTGTGAAATGGAAATTCACTTTAATTATTTTGCATCAGAGTCACCTAACTCTCCCCTATACTTTCCTTTTCTGAACACAGTGCCTTAAACTGCTCGGCCATCCTGACCTTTTCTAGGGCTGGAGCGATAGCACAGCAAGTAGGGCGCTTGCCTTGCACACAGCCAACCCTAGTTGGATCCCTCCACCCCTCTTGGAGAGCCCAGAAAGCTACCGAGAGTATCCCGTCCGCATGTCAGAGCCTGGCAAGCTACCCATGGCGTGTGAATATGCCAAAAACAGTAACAAGTCTCACATGGAGATGTTACTGGTGCCGCTCGAGCAAATCAATGAGCAATGGGGTGACAGTGACTTTCCTTTTCTCTCCTCCAATATCCAGTTAGTAAAGAATTATCTGGCATAATACACAGTAAGATACACAATAAGCAGTGAAATGAACCAGAATATCTCCTATGAGCATTTCACTCATCTCCTAAGCCCCTTTATCTGTTAAAGAATATAGATTCTGAGGGGCTGCACGATAGTAGAGCAGTTAGGTCACTCATCTAGCAGGCACCCAACATGGGTTCAAGTTCCAACACCACATGATCTCCCAAGCTTCCCTGGATGTGGTCCTTGAGACCTCTGAGTGTCACCAGGGTGGCCCGGGGAACCCTGGCCCCATTGAGCACATGCAATGATGCATCTGCCAGAGTTTACATTGAATTTTCAGCTCATTGAATCTAAATAGATGGTGGGAACATCAGGCCCCCTGATATTGCCTGCAGAGAACTGCATCCATGAACAAATAATTATGGATTCTTATATCTTATTAGAAACCATTTAAACTCCATTCTTCCTCCATAAATACATTGATATATATTTTTTAGGGACTGAGGTAAGAGTATTTGAGCCACATCCAGCTATGCTGAGAAGCTACTCCTGTTTCTGTGCTCAGGAGTAATTCCTGGCGCTGCTTGGGGGGTCTATACGTGGTTCCAGAAATCAAACCGGGGTCAGCTTTGTGCAAAGCAAAGGCCTAAACAGCTGGCTTTCTCTCCAGCCCCTATTTCCTTATGAGGATTCGCTTCTTCTAAGTAAATGAGGTTGTCTTCTTCAAGGTATGGAATGCTTGCCTACTCAGCTTTATGAGGATCATATTTTCTTTCTAGAAATTCTTGTTACAGAGTACACGAAAGCCCTTGGCAGTTTCCTGAAATCAACTCAGTTTTAATGTAAACACATTCACCTTAGAGAATGCAGGACCCCATGACCAAGTTTATAAGACAGAGGTTGGCTGGGATGAGCCCTCCGGACTGGCAAGGAGCAGGCAGCTTGTGAGGCTCTTTCTGATGGTGGCGATGGATCTTGACCACGACAAGAGCCAGGAGGCAGCGACACATGGAATCTCTTGTCTCTCTGGTCTGTATTCTGTGTGTCCTTCTACTGTTTCCTTCAGCTAGGAGACTTGCAGATTGCGTCCATTTCCATGCGATTCAAGAAGAGATTCACTAACAGCACCTCATTCTCTGCAGAGAGACTTACCTACTCCTTCATTCTGCTGTTCCTGAGACTCTGTTCTCAGTGTTTTCACCACTGTTAGGGGCCAGTGTCGATAATTTCCCCCTCTCCAAACTCGCACAAAGAGTTCAGCCAGTAATGTAATACACAAGCGGAGTTTATTAAGCTGGCTAGCTGGGGTCAAGCTTCTAGGCATGTAGGCCTAAGTGAGGCCCCGAACAAGGAAAAAGCTGCAAGTTTTATAGTTAATGTTTACATCTGCTTACATCATAACCTGCATGCACAAATTTTAACAAAAACACAAGTGAAAATGCAAGTTTCATGATTCAGAAGAATACATAATTTCAAGTAGTACAAACAAGCAGTTACAGATAGGTGATCTAGACATGTTTCCAGAACATTCTGGAAGCTACCCACCCTGCTTATGTCTGGGTGGCTTCTATAGACAGTGAATAGTGATTATGAAACTATTTCCCAAGACCGAGTTTTCAGCCCTAATGATCTTCCCTCACAGATGGCCAGGGGGGAGAAGCGGGGTTTTAAGAAAAACAAAAAGGTTTAAGTAAAACAAAACGTGAAGCAGGAACCAGGCATGGTGGAATTGCTCCTGCCTGGCTCTGTGTCCAACAGCCACCAGCAAATCTGCATTTAACCAGCTGATGTCAGTTGCTGATAGGAAAGCAGCACAACCACTACCTCCAAT
Source organism: Sorex araneus (assembly GCF_027595985.1). Classification (NCBI taxonomy): domain Eukaryota; kingdom Metazoa; phylum Chordata; class Mammalia; order Eulipotyphla; family Soricidae; genus Sorex; species Sorex araneus. Next base: position 177,663,792 of record NC_073304.1, on the reverse strand, counting down.
CTCACAGACCATTGTAAAATTTCTTTTACATATTAGCCAACTTTGGTCAGGGGTAGCAAAGGTTCATTTTTACTCACACTTTTATTCAATTAATCAACCTGTGAAATGCAAGACTTCAATAGAATGATTATTGAAGTGCAGGAAAGAATCTGTCATCGGTTTGGGAAGATTTGAATTTCTGATAAGCACTGAAGATCTTCAAGTGCTTGTACCCTAGACAGAATTTCCCAGAACCACTAGTAGTCACCTTAAATTTCCAAATGAATCAGCAGAGAGAGAGGAACAGACAGAATGATAGCATTCATTTGTGAAATATAAAGTAACAGAATGGGAGATTAACACCCAAGGATAGTAGAAATGAGGGCCAGGAGGATCGCTCCACCACTTAGAAGCTGGCCTCATATGCTGGAGGAAAAGGCAGCTGGGCCTCATGTTATGTTAGTCTATACTCCACAAATGAGTGCAGTCCTTCTACGTCTGTCCCTCTCTTTCTGACTCGTTTCACTTAGCATGATACTCTCCATGTCAATCCATTTATAAGAAAATTTAATGACTTCATCTCTCCTAAACAGTTGCATAGTATTCCACTGTGTAGATGCTGCTACCCAAGGACAGTAGATAGATACAAGGGCCAGGGGGATTGCCCCATAGCTGGAAGACTGTTTCATGAGCGGAGGGGAGAAATCAGATGGAATAGAGAAGGGATCATTAAGAAAACGATGGCTGGAGGAACCAGTTGGGATGGAAGATGCATGCCAAAAGTAGATAATGGACCAAACATGATGAACTCTCAGTGTCTGTGTTGCGAGCCATAATGCCCAAAAGTAGAGAGAGAGAGTATGGGGAATATTGTCTGCTATGGAGGAGTGGGAGGGTGGGAAAGGGGGCGTATACAGGGGATATTGATGGTGGGGAGTGTGCACTGGTGGAGGGATGGGTGTTTGATCATTGTGTGATTGTAACCTAAACATGAAAGCTTGTAACTATCTCACGGTGATTCAATAAAATTTTTTTAAAAAAGAAAAGGCAGCTAGGATAGAGAAGGGATCACTAAGGGAATGATGCTTGGAGGGCTCACTTGGGATGGGAGATGAGTGCTGAAAGTAGACTGTGGACCAAATATGATGGCCACTTACTACCTGTATTGCAAACCGTAACACCAAAAGGAGAGAGAAAGTAAGAGGAAATGTGCCTGCCAGAGAGGCAGGGAGGGAGGATTGAAGGGTGAGGTGGGGGGAGGGATGGCGGGAGTGATACTAGGAACAATGGTGGTGGAGAATGGGCACTGGTGGAGAAATGGGTGCTCGATCATTGTATGACTGTAATGTAATCACGAAGTTTCTAAGTCTGTAACTGTATCTCACGGTGATTGATTTAAAAATATAAAAAATCCATGAGCAGGGAATATGTTTCCATTTTCTTGTGTCCTCTTTAATTTCGTTGAGTAGCATTTTGTTGTTTTCCTTGTTGAGATCATTTACTTCCTTAGTTAGGCTGATTCCTAGGTATTTGATCTTCTGGGGCACAATTGTGAATGGAATTTTTTTTTTTTAATGTCACTTTCCTCTGATTCGCTATTTGCGTATAGGAAGGACATGGATTTTTGGGTATTGATTTTATAGCCTGCAACTTTGCTGTATAAGTCTATTGTTTCTAGGAGTTTCTTAGTGGAGGTTTTAGGATTCTCTAGGTATAGAATCATAACTTTTTCAAATGACAGTGTTTCAAACAGAAAATCACCCTTTGCGTTGGTGGTATAGTGGTTAGCATAGCTGCCTTCCAGAAAATCACCCTTCCCCCACCCCTAGTACTTTTCAAGATGGAAATACATTTTGTATAAAAAAGAAAATTACGAAAAATGCAGCAGATTACTACGTGTCGCTCCTAGGGATAACCTGCTTGTTATCCCTATTCTGCCATACTACAGTGTATCTTGATTTTAAAGAACATTCTAAGTACTATTTGGAGGACACATTTCTTGCATCTGATTAGAGCCTGTTACAAATCCCTTTTGTTTTCTCAGCAGCTCAAGGGAACAGAGTGTCCTGCTAAAAGTATGCAGAGCAAATAGTGTCTCTCTGGGTTCCCAAGGTGGCACCAACCCAGGCAAGCAGCAAAGAGCGGGTCTCTGGTTGGGGCGGGGCAGGAGTGCGTGGAAGAAGTTTTGGAAGCAGGCAGGGGTTGGGGGGATGCAGGGGGGCTCTGCGTATTGCTCATGGCTGCCCTCCTGCCTTGGCTTGTCAGAGCAAACCAGCTGTGAGGCCGGAGGGGCTCAATGGTACTTTGCCAGCGAGTCCAGGAGGACAGTCCGGTGGTATTGCTTGTGGTTACCTCATCCCTCTCCACAGCAGGATGCAAAGCCCCTCCCTCTTCCTGGAGGAGGAAGCCACTCAGGAGAAATGCACCTTCTAAATGGACTTCTTGAATGGCACTGACTGAATACCAAACTTAATCATTTTCATTTCTTCAGATAATAGAGACTTTGAATTCAAACTAAATCACCCTAGGTAACAATGTGAATACCGAGATACATTTTACAATACTGTAGAACAATTAATCACCATATGCTTGGGTATTATTGTTGTGGCATTTATAACAAAACTCTGTACACTTCCTCCTTTGTGTGGCAGGACAATGCTATCACATTCAAATACTTAATTGTGTCTGTTTCTCTTCAGCTGATTTGGAGCCTGAATAAGTGTTTTTTTAAGAGGGAAAAAAATTGCAATATTCCACTTGCACTGTGCAGAAAGAATGGACCTACTGCTGAGCGATATATGTATGACTTACATAAAATAATTCTTGTTTTCTCATAAGCAGTACAGTCACTCTGCTTACAGGGTGAAATGGAGAAAAAAACTAACAACAAATTCTCAGTGGGGATTAGAAGACTGGTTAAACCATAAAGCATGTGTATTTCTCCTTCTGCAGTGAGGAAATAGAAAACATTGCCAGGAGGAAGAGTTTCTGAATGGAGAGCAGGTACCGGAGGAGGATGGAGCAGACCGTGACCAGCATGAGCAGAATCAGGAAGCTGTGGGATTAAGACTGTGCAGGTCGAAAGCATGAGCCAAATTCACATGAGGGGAGTGTTCTTCATTTAATGATTGTCAGACTTTCATGCGGCCGAAATCACTTGTACTGTTTGTGAAACCATAGGATTTTATTTACTAAAGGCTTTGAGATGCTCAGATCTACGTAGATGGCAGATTAATCAGCAATGCATGAAGTGTAACATTACAGCAAATCTGACACTGCCTCCTTTTAAACCAATAAGGGAAAGGCTACGACTGTCAGTCTTGCTGTTTTATCATCTGATTGGCTTCTGACTTGCTAATGTTCGTGTTGGCGCTGAATAAATGAATGGTAGAAGCTTCTAGAAATGCCTAGAAATGAAAGGATGCATTCTCATCCATCAGGCCAACAACAAAAGCATTCCCCCATCTCCAAATTTCCTTCTCTTTGGAAATGTTTTTTATATCCGTTATTATTTCACTTGACTCATTTGGGAAATTAATGCGGAGTGCATAAACTGATAATATATTTCTCTTAAGTATTAGAAATGTTGTTAATAGGTAAAAAAATTGATATAAATTATGCAGACAAGGAACTGGGTAGACAGTTCATCTCTCCTCCCCTGCGTGGTCCCTCTCTCCCCTACAGCACAACCGGAGTCGTGGTTTTGGTTGTTGTCCAGGTCATCAGAGTTCCCTCATCCTGATCTTCTCGTAGACCTCAGAGTCCTCTCCTTCAATATATCCTTCCTTGTCTCCTAGTCCCCTCTCTCCCCTTACAGCACAGTAATAAAGCAATCCTGAAGGGTGGGGTACACACAGGTGGGGTTGAACATGTCACAACAACAAGCAGAGGTAAAGCCACTCCTTCAAGGGAAGTTCTAGGGGATTAACTCAAGGACAAAAATCTCATCTGAGGGGTCAGCACTCCAGATTACTAGGATATCCGCTCAAGGGTGGGATTCCATCCAGGGTGTATTGCTTCCTCCTCTCCTCAGCTAGAAATCCATTTAAATAGTCATAGTGAACTTACTTCTTATTTTGTATGAACACAGTAAGAGATGTATTAAGCTTAAAGATTGGCTCTTCTAGGGGACATCTCGCTATATACTCCAGACCACAGTCCTCATGACAGGTTAGTCTTTCCTAACCCCAGCAGGGTACTTACTCAGTTACTTCTTGTTGGGTCATAGCAGAGTTTGTCCCACGACTGTGCTCTTAACTTATTTTACTTCTTATGGCACTTAGCTTGTTCCCTTTTAATGCCAGAGTAGCTTACAGTTTGCCCTGGATCCATCCATCCCTTCATCGGGACCCTTCTTTGGGGGGTGTTAGGAAGTAAGGGCAACTGAGCAATAGCACAGTAGGTAGGGTGTTTGCCTTGCACAGTCGACCAGGGTTTGATTTCTCCATCCCTCTCGGAGAGCCTGGAAAGCTACCGAGAGTATCCCGCCCTCACAGCAAGCCTGGCAATCTCCCCGTGGTGTATTCAATATGCCAAAAACAGTAACAAGTCTCACAATGGAGATGTTACTGGTGCCTGCTTGAGCAAATTGATGAGCAACGGGACGACAGTGCTACAGTGACAGATATATATAGCAAGTGATTTTTTTGGGGGGGAGGGTCACACCTGGCGATGCACAGGAGTTACTCCTGGTTGTGCACTCAGGAATTACTCCTGGCGGTGCTCAGGGGACCACATGGGATGCTGGAATTCAAACCAGGATTGGCCGCTTGCAAGGCAAATGCCCTACCTGCTGTGCTATTGCTCCAGCCCCAGCAAGTGATTTTTTATATAATGTGTTCTTACACACACACACACACACACACACACACACACGCACACATATATATTTATAAAATAATTATTAGAAGCAGAGAAAAAGAAAAATGTGCAATAATAACATATTTGGTATTCAACATGTCAGAATATATATGAGATACTTTGCATATTTCTTTTTCTTTTCTTTTTGATTTGTAGTGCTTGTTTGAATCCATGATTTCACACCTGCAAGGCAAATGCTCTAGAGCTAAAATGAATTCGTGGCCCTATTTTCGTGAGTATGTATGTATGTGATTGTGTTATCTAACATTTATTGGATATTTCACTGTGCGCTATAGTTAGTCAATTCTGTTACGCCAGAGCTTAGAGAAACCATCCTATACTGCTTTGGGTTCTTCAGAGGCTAGACAGATAATCAGTGTCACACTGACTGATAAGAGAAAAAGGAAAGAGAACTTTTTAAGCAACCTCCATGTCTTACAACGGAGATGTTACTGGTGTCCGCTCAGAAAATCAATGAGCAACGGGATGACAGCAACAGTGACAGTGACATGCTTTCTATGCATGTAAGAAAAAGGCTCTGAAAGTTGAGAGACTGAAAATTGAATAAAGCACGTGCCTTATAGCATAAAGAATGAGCTAAAATAAAGGTTGTAGAGAGAGGGAAGTTCAGTTAGGTGGTTACAGATACAGACCATAAAGTATCTCCAAGACTGCAGATTCACTTGTGGAAAGAGGAAAGGGGTCAGGTCTTGCCCAATGTAGGGGTGTGCCCACAGAGAGAGAAAACCCCTTTAGAAATCTCTCTTCAGAGGCATCCTCCTTCTAGATCTTAGACTCCTCCCATGAAATCAGTCTTTTGCCAACTCCCTTTGCTACCCTACAAGAGTCCAGTGATGTAGGGGCTTTCTCTTTTTTTTTTTTTATTAGAGTAATAAAATGTATTCAGTATAGTGAAGTACTTCCCCTAGCAGTTAAACAGGAGAACAATCTAATCCTGGGGCTCAAGTGTTTATTATTTGAAATTGTAATCCTATTTTCATAATTTATGATAGTGAATAATTGGGATATAAGCCAGTTAGGTCATGCTGAACCCATAACTTGTAAGGCTATATAATGGTGAAATAAAATGAGGTCGACTTGTGTGTGTTAACATGAAAAGCAATTTTCTATCAGGTTATTTAAGTGGGAGCGAATGTTATGGCATGCAAAGATTTGTTTACATTTTTAAAACCCTTTAAATAGATCAGTGCATATGTACTTCAAAGTCCATTAAAATGGGATAGTACAGCAGGTAGGGGGATTTGTTTTTCACGAAACCAACCTGGATTTGATCCCAGCACCCTGCATGGCTCCCTAAGCCCACCAGGATTGATCTGTGAATGAAGAGACAGGAGTATGCCCTGAGACTGCCAGCTATGACCCCAAAACAAACCCCCACCAAAATAAAACCCTCAAAAGCTAGAAAAGGTATAACAAAGATGCATGTCTGTTGTGATTTTTTCCCCCCAAAGGAAGAGGACGTCAAGCATATTCCAGTAGTTCTTTCTTTGATCTTGGTAGCATTGGAATCATTTACAAAGAAATGTGCTCTTATATTGTGGGGGGGGGTTATTGTAAACTTTATGAGAGGCTATAAACTGTCAGGTTTGACTGTGGTCTAGAACTGTAGACTTCTACATTGTGTATGTTGTACAACTATTTGGCAGAGGTAACCGTCTCATGGCTCTGGAACAGATTCAGCTGGACATTTCAAAACTCTTTCTGATTGTAGGGAGAAAAAAATTCTCTTCTAGGTTAAGGAAGGCTGTCATTTAGGCTGTACAAAGGGGATTGAAATGACATTTTGTCAAGTGTACTCTGAGATTAGTATTTTATAAATATTGCCCTGTTTAATTCTTATCTCATTAGATTCTTAGAATGTGCTTTGTCAAATGGAATATACTCTAATACTGTTAGTTTTATTAGCATATACATAATTGTTATGATGATATGGTTAACAATTCATCATAAGCAGTATTTGGACATTTTTATCCCTTGTTTAATGTAATAATACATTTTCTATATTCAAAAATAGATCTCTAAAGTACTCTTTAATATATGTCATTTTAGAAATCCATGTCTTAATGTTTAAGAAAGTTTCATCCAGATACATCATAGACTCAGAATATTTGATGCTCTAAACATGTTCAAAGGTGTCAATAGACCAAGTTCTAATTCTTTCCCTTCACACCTGCTTTACTGTCTTCATTGCCCCTCCAAGTAGAATTCTGTGTGAGATTTTTCTTTCTAAGTCCACACTGACCCAGAGGGCAGAAAATGAGCCTCATATTTCTTTGCCTGTAATTCTTTCCAGTGCCAAATTTATGGCATCCACCTTGAGATGCCATTACCAGGGAAGCTGAGTTATTAGATACCAAATTGAAATGAACCAGGAAATGTGTTTCTCACAATATTTCACAATTCCTAAAGCAGGTACAGGCCCTGCTAGCATCCCCGAATTGCCATGAAAGTTTGAGTGTAACGTGTACTGCAGAACACTTCAGTTCACACTAGAGAGATCCCTCACTACCTTGCATCTGGTACGGGGATCATTTAAAACTGAGGTCGTGACGTGCTCCAGACCTGGTCAGTCTGTCTTTTCCCAGCCCTTTGGCTATGCTGATTGGTTCAGTATATATGTATTTAGATCTGTATGCTTGTGTGTTGTTGGGGCATAAAAATAGGGATGGAATGCCCTGCCACAGAGGCAGGGTGGGGTGAAGGGACAGGGTGGGAGTGGTGGGAGGGATTCTGGGAGCATTGGTGGTGAAAAATGGGCACTGGTGGAGGGATGGATACTCGATCATTGTATGACTGAAATGCAAGCATGAAAATTTGTAAGTCTGTAACTTTATCTCATAGTGATTCACTAATAAAAATTTTTTTTAATGAAAAAAAAAAACTGAGGTCGTAATCCGTTGCGCTGCCATTTGGATATTTATACAAAATACAGCTCTGAGTGTACCTGTCATTTGCTTCTCAGCATCACAGGGTAAACTGGCTTTTCGTGTTCAGCTGAAACAAATGTGACAAGACAGACAGACATGTTTCTCTGCTCATCATGACTAAATGCAGTGACATACATGGAAGATGGACTTATCACAGTACAGAGCCTGGCTGTTGTCACTTGCGAACACTGAAGCAACCCAATCTTCCTTGAATCTTGGTCATCCCTGGCCACCCAGGATTCTGACCCTGCTGCCACCAATGTTCTCCCTTGCTTCCAAAGTGGCTGCTTCTCAGGGGGGAAGCCTGCAAGCAACAGCACAAGCTTCTCATCCCTTCATCAGTTCTCATACCTGCGCTTATCCGCTTATCCATGCTCACAGTTGTGAGAAAGGTTTTTCTTTTTTCCCAGTTTGCCACTGTTTCCCTGAGTGCCTCCCATTGCAGCATCAAAATGTACAGCTTCTGGTAAGAGCATTTCATAGGTGCCTGGCTTGGTCACCTTTTGACCTCTGCATCCAAACAGCATATTGGAAGAGCAGGTGTGTTATTAGCACACCTATAACAAACATGTCAGGTACACACTTTCTCAGCATCTTCTCAAACCTAAAGGATTTGATTATAACACCAATATTTAGTGTTGCCTTGATTTTTAGAGCACACTGAGAGTTTGGGTGGGGTGGGAGGTTTTGATACTTTTTTGTAGATGGGAGCCCCAGTTGAATCTCTAATCTTGCATGTCCCCAGGCACTGAGCCTGGTGTGGAAATTCCCCCCCCCCACTTCAGAAAAACTTTACTATGTTTTTATTTTGTCACAAAAATTCAGGATTCATCAATGTTAAAATAATAATTTATTAAATCCCCTGATTCAACTTTCAGTTTTAGTTTTTTTTTATTCAAATTCCATACTGTCGTCTTTTCCTTTACAGATTATTGATATAAGTTCAAACTATAATGTACTATTATCCAGGTATATCTATTATGTATCTCTAGATAATAATACTTTTAAAGCACAACTGCAGTATTTTGTTAAGTCTTAAAAGTAATTGCCTAATGGCATAATATACTTAGGCAGTTTCAAATCTCAGTTCTATTATTGTTAAAAGTTTTTTGAATAATGAGGGTCTACGATTGCAATCGTTGATAAATTGCATGAGTTTCCTTTGATCTATAGATTTCCTTCTGCTCCCACCTTTGCTCTTTATTTTTTTAAATTTATTTATTTTTTAATTAGTGAATCACCGTGAGGGTACAGTTACAGATTTACACATTTTCGTGATTGTGTTTCCCTCATACAATGTTTTTGGTTTTTTTGTATTTTCTTTTAATTTATTTTTTTTTATTTTTCAAGTGAGTCACCGTGAGAACAGTTACAGGGCTTTTATGATCTAGTCTCAGTCATACTATGCTCAAACACCCATCCCTTCACCAGTGCACATGTTCCTCCACCAATAACCCCAACATACCTCCCTCCCACTCCCCCTCTGCCTGTGTGGCAGATGATTTTCACTTTACTCTGTCCTTACTTTGATTATGTCCATTTTTCAACAGGAAGTTCACTATCATTATTTGGAGTTTTTCCGAAACAGTCAGACCTGTCGGAATGGCGTCATTAGATTGTATGTTTTCTATTGTTGGTAACAAAGATCATATGATGTTGCATGGTCTCGAAAGTGGCCTCCCAGATTTGGAATTCTAGTATTAAGATCAGACGTATTTCTGCCAGCAGCCACTGCATCCCAAGATTGGTTTCTATGGTGCTGGGATCGTGGCTGTTCGGAGAAGCTGCACATGGGCAACTGCTCAGGGTCTCATTTGGGCAGGAGGCAGGACCAGTTCTGCCTCCCCCATCGCAAGACTCCCCATGCATCCCGCGTCCCATCACTGCAAACTCCTACCTCTCTGTCCAATTGGTTCTGAACGGTGGCAATCGCCATGCTGTCCAGGGGGGAAAAGGCCAAGGGACAGAGGCCCTACCCTTCCCGAAGCTGCACGGGGCCATAGCCTAGTTCAGAGTCCAGGAGTATATCTGCCAGCAGCCGCTGCATTTCTGACATTGGTTTCTGTGCCTCTGGGATAATGGACGCTCAGGGGTGGCAGAGCCATTCCTGGGCATATTTTTTGTATATTAGGAAATACAAATATACAAATGTCCCAGTCCCGCATACCGGAGACATGGTAATAGAAGCTCAGTGTTGCTGTGGCTCCATCTGGAGAAGGAGTGCTGGCTGTACCTTCTTCGTCTGGCACCCCGGTGTTGCTGGCCCAGTCTGGAGTCCAGAGCCATCTCCAGCCTGTGGTGCTGCCAGAGCGGCCCCAATTTTCACTGCTGGTTATTCCACCTTTGCTCTTGATTTCACTCCTTTTCTCTCCAGCAGTTGGGTTTTTTTTTTTTCCTGGAGATTCTGGTACTTCCAATTCTGTGACTTTGGTGACAGCATCCCTAGGTAGTTATAACCTGTTTCTCTATCCCTTGTTAGGTGAAAGCTGTAATCATCTTTTGGATTTAGTAATGTGCGAATTCATCTGGAAGCACAGAGAGTCTAGGCTTCTCTCTCCATGGTATATTTAACCATTTTATCATCATTTTTTTTCTCTAAGATTTATAAACTTGTGATATTCATACCCTAGAAATTTTCATTTATAATTTGGAGTGCTTCCACAATGAGAAAGTTCAACACTCAATTATTCAATTACCTTTATTTTCTTTTTTTTGAAATTTAATTATTTTTATTTTATTATTGAGCTTTATTTATTTTATCTTTTTAATTTATTTTTTAATAAGTGAGTCACCATGAGGGTACAATTGCAAATTTACCCATCTTCGTCTTTGTGTTTCCCTCATACAATGTTCGAGAACCCATCCCTCCACCAGTGTCCATTCTCCACCACCAATGAGCCCAGTATCCCTCCCACCCTCCACTCCCGTCTCCCCCCCACCCCACCCTGCCTCTGTGGTAGGGAATCCCCTTTTGTTCTATCTCTCTCTCCTTTTGGGTGTTGTGGTTTGCGATAGGGGTATTGAGCAGCCATCGTGTTCAGTCTCTAGTCTACTTTCAGTATGCTTTTCTCTTCTCGAGCGGGGTCCCCAACCACATTTTACTTGGTGTTCCCTACTCTATCCGGGCTGCTTTTCCCCCAGCGTGTGAGGCCAGCTTCCAAGCCATGGAGCCAACCTCCTGGTATTATATACTGCTATTCTTGGGTGTTAGTCTCCTACTCTGTTATTTTATATTCCACAGATGAGTGCAATCTTTCTATGTCTGTCCCTCTCTTTCTGACTCATTTCACTTAACATGATACTTTCCATGTTGATCCACTTATATGCAAAGTTCATGACATCATCTTTTCTTACAGCTGCATAGTATTCCATTGTATAGATGTACCAAGGTTCTTTAACCAGTCATCTGTTCTCGGGCACTTGGTTTTTTTCCAGATTCTGGCTATTGTAAACAGTGCCGCGATGAACATATAAGTGCACATGTTATTTCGACTAGACCTTTTTGTTTCTCCTGGATATATTACCAGAAGTGGTATTGCTGGATCAAATGGAAGCTCAATTTCTAATTTTTTGAGAAGTGTCCATATTGTTTTCCAAAAGGGCTGAACCAGTCGGCATTCCCATCAGCAGTGTAGAAGGGTCCCTTTCTCCCCGCATCATCTCCAACAGTGGTTGCTTTTGTTCTTTTGGATGTGTGCCATTCTCTGTGGTGTGAGGTGGTATCTCATAGCTGTTTTGATCTGCATCTCCCTGATTATTAGTGATGCAGAGCATTTTTTCATGTGCCTTTTGGCCATTCATATCTCTTCCTTAGAAAAGTTTCTGTTCATTTCTTCGGCCCATTTTCTGATCGGGTTGGATGTTTTCTTCTTGTAGAGTTCAGCCAGTGCTTTATATACCCTTGATATCAACCACTTATATGATGGGTATTGGGTGAATATCCGTTCCTATTCTGTAGACTGCCTTTGTATTTTGGTCACTGTATCTTTTTCGGTGCAGAAGCTTCTTAGTTTAATATAGTCCCATTTGTTTATCTCTGTTTCCACTTGGTTGGTCAGTTGAGTGTCATCTTTGAAGATACCTGTAGCTTCAATATCCTGGAGGGTTTTGCCAACCTTGGCTTTGATGTACCTTATGGATTGTGGTCTGATGTTGAGATCTTTAATCCATTTTGATCTGATTTTTGTGCATGGTGTCAGATTGAGGTCTAAGACCATTCTTTTGCATGTGGTTGTCCAGTTATGCCAGCACCATTTGTTAGAGAGACTTTCCTTGTTCCACTTCACATTTCTTGCTCCCTTATCAAAGATTAGATAATTATACATTTGAGGTTGTGTGTAGGGATATTCCACCCTGTTCCACTGGTCTGAGGGTCTGCCTTTGTTCCATTACCATGCTGTTTTAATTATTATCGCTTTGTAGTAAAGTTTAAGGTTGGGGAGGGTGATGCCTCCCATCATCTTTTTTCCAAGAATTGTTTTAGTTATTCGTGGGCGTTTATTGTTTCATATGAATTTCAGGATTGCTTGATCCATTTCTTTGAAGCATTTCATGGGTATTTCTACAGGGATTGTGTTGAATTTCTACAATGCTTTGGAGAGTATTGCCATTTTGACAATGTTGATTCTCCCTATCCATGAGCAAGGGATATGTTTCCATTTCCTCATGTCCTCTTTTATTTCATGGAGTAGCGTTTTATAGTTTTCTTTGTAGAGGTCCTTTACTTCTTTAGTTAAGCTGATTCCAACGTACTTGATTTTCTGGGGCACGATTGTGAATGGGATTGCTTTTTTCATGTCCCTTTCCTCTGTCTCATTGTTTGCAAATAGGAAGGCCATGGAAATTTGGGTATCGATTTTATAGCCTGAAACTTTACTGTACAAGTCTATTGTTTCTAAGAATTTCTTAGTAGAGGTTTTAGGTTTCTCTAGATATAGTATCATATCGTCTGCAAGTAGTGAGAGTTTGATTTATTCCTTTCCTACCTGGATGCCCTTAATATCTTTTTCTTGCCTAACAACTATCGCAAGTACTTCCAGTACTATATTGAACAACAGTGGTGAGAGTGGGCATCCTTGTCTTGTCCCTGATTTAAGAGGAAAGGCCCTTAGCTTTTCCCCATTGAGGATTATACTTGCTGTATGTTTGTGGTAGATGGCTTTGAGTCTCTTGAAGAAAATTCCTCCAAAACCCATTTTGGTGAGAGTTTACACCATGAACGGATGTTAGATCTTGTCAAATGCTTTCTCTGCATCTATTGATATGATCATATGGCTTTTATCTTTACTTTTGTTGATATGATGGATTATGTTGATTGATTTCCCAATGTTAAACCATCCTTACATCCTCTGGATGAATCCCACTTGGTCATAGTGTATGATCTTTTTAATGAGTTGTTGGATTCTATTTGCTAATATTTTTATTGAGGATCTTTGCATCAGTATTCATCAGGGATATTGGTCTATATTTTTCTTTTTTTTGTGTGTGGTGTCTTTGTTTGCTTTTGGCATTAGGGAGATATGTGCCTCATATAAACTGTTTGGGAGGGTTCCTGTTTTTCCAATTTCCTGGAAAACCTTGAGGAGAATTGGCAAAAGGTCTTCTTTAAATGTTTGGAAGAATTCACCAGTGAATCTGTCTGCATCTGGGCTCTTGTTTTTGGGGAGACTTTTGATTACAGTTTCTATTTCCTTGATATTAATGGGTCTATTCAGGTATTTCAGGTCTTCTTTTTCAGTCTTGGGAGGTTGTAGAAATCAAGGAATTCATTCATTTCTTTTAGGTTCTCTTGTTTTGTGGCATACAGACTTTCAAAGTAGTCTCTGATGATCTTTTGAATCTAATTGGCTTCTGTCGTGATGTCCCTCTTTTCATTTCTGATTCGGTTTATCAGGGTTCTCTCTCTCTCTCTCTTTGTGAGTCTTGCTAGCGGTTTATCAATCTTGTTTATTTTCTCAAAGAACCAGCTCTTGGTTTCATTGACCTTTCAGATTGTTTTCTGGGTTTCCATGTCGTTAATTTCTGCTCTAATTTTTATTATTTCTTTCCTTTGGTCAGGTTTGGGTTCCTTTTTCTGGTCCTTTTCTAAGATTTTGAGCTGTGAAGTCAAGCTATCTATGTAGGCCCTTTCTTACTTCCTAAGGAGTGCTTGCAGAGCTATAAATTTTCCCCTTAACACAGCTTTAGTTGAGTCCCAATAGGTTGAGTTTTTTCACTATGTCCCACCATTGTCTTCGGGCTTGGAGGGTTTCCTCTGATAGGTCTGCTATAAATCTAAGGAGTGCCCCTTTGTATGTGATTTCCTTCTCTGACCTTGCTGCTTGCAGTGTTGTGTCTCTATCCACAGCATCCATCATTCTAACTATGATGTGCCTTGGAGTCTTTTTATTCGGGTCTCTTTTTACTGGTACTCTTCGGGCTCCTTGGATCTGGATGTCTGCCTCCTCCAGCTCTGGGAATTTCTTAGCAATGATGTCTTTCACTGCGCTTTATTCATTGGGGTTACCTCCCTGTGCTTCTGGTACTCCAATGATTCTTATGTCGTTCCTCTTGAGGTCATCCCCTAGGACTCTGACTCGCTCTAGGGCCATTTTGAGGTCTTTTGCCATAATTTGTTGTTGTCTGCAAGCTTTGTGCAGCTCATCTTCGAGCTCGCTGATTCTGTCTTCAGCTGTAGTCATTCTACTGTTGAGGGCTCCTACTGAGATTTTTAATTCATCTACTGATTCCTTTATTTGTGTGACTTTCGTTCGTAGCTTTGAAATTTCTGGTCTCATTTCTTCCTGCATTTTTTTGGTGGACCACTCCAATGCTTCATTTATATCTTCCCTTAGTTTATTGGAAGTCTGTTCCATGGTTGCTTGGAGTACATTACTCTCCTCAAGATTTCCTCTCTGAATTCTTTTTCTGAAAGGTCATATAGGTGGGTAGCCCCTGTTGAGGCTTCTGGAATTTTTTCTTTATCCTCTCTTCGTGGAGGAGATTTTCGCTGTTTCTTCATATTGGTATGGAAGTATAGAGTTGAAAATTCTAGTTGTCTATCCCTATTCCCTCTTGCTGGGGGGGGGGAGGGACTCTGTTTGCGCTAAACTGATAATGGTAGCCTTGTACCTATTCTAGAATTCTTCCTTTCTCTCAGGCATTCATCCTGATTTATGTGGGGCCTCTAGTGAAGGTTTAAGGCTATGCTCTCCTTGCAAAGTTTCTATTTTTCACGGATAGTTTTTGTGAAGGCAGAATAAGCTAATATACTACTGACATAGAGTGATTGGGATGGCAGAATATTTTTCAAAGGAACAGGTTATACAGATTATGCTAAAAAATAATAGATGCAGCTGTTTTGGGCCGCTGCTCCAGCAGGAGGCCATGCCCCTTTTGAGAACATGCCCCCCTGAGATACAGGCTATGCCCACAGTAACCACTTGGGACACTGGCAGTGCTCAGTACACAACAGGGGCGACACAGTTGGGAAGCGAGCAGAGAGGCATGGGGATGGGCACAGGGTCTGGAGGGTCCTGGGAGAGCCGGCGGGGGGGCGGGCAGGGCCTGCCTGGGAGCCTTCCGAAGCTGAGTAGGAGGAGTTCCCGGTGGGCAGATCACCTGCAGGACAGGGGCGACACAGATGGGGAGCCAGCAGAGAGGTGTGGGCATGGGCACAGGGTCTGGAGGGTCCTGGGAAGTTACCTTTATTTTCTATACATGTTGGAAAAAAAGCTTCTTTCCTTCTTATGGAATGGTGACCAAGTACTTCTAGGGCTAGCAATGTAACTCTGGAAAAACACATGTTTAACATGTACGAGAACACACACACACACACACACATGCATGCACACACCAAGAGAGCTACAATCAAATATTTCCCTTAGCACATCAATGGTAATTTGGTATGCACAATCCCAGCACTTCTTCTTACAAGTCATGTCTCTCGCTATACTCATATGACTCTGGATAAGACTTTTAGGCAATTGGAAAGTATACACATAAGATGCACATAGTGAGAACTCAGTTTATTATTGTCACCATTACTTTAAAAATTTTTTAGATTTTATTGAATCACCATGAGATAGTTACAAGCTTTTATGTTTGAATTATAATCACACAATGATCACCAGTGAACATTCCCCACCACCAATATCCTGGGTATACCCCCACTTTCCCACCCTCCCCCTGCCTCTAAGGCAGACAATATTTCCCATACTCTCTCTCTACTTTTGGGCATTATAGCTTGCAACACAGACACTGAGAGGTCATCATGTTTGGTCCATTATCTATTTTCAGCATGCATCTTCCATCCCAACTGGTTCCTCTAGCCATCATTTTCTTAGTGATCCCTTCTCTATTCCATCTGTTTTCTCCCCTCTGCTCATGAAGCAGTCTTCCAGCTATGGGGCAATCCCCCTGGCCCTTGTATGTACCATCCTTGGGTGTCACCCTCATGTGATGCTACCCTACACTCCACAAATGAGTGCAGTCCCTCTATGTCTGTCCCTCTCTTTCTGACTCTTTTCACTTAGCATGATACTCTCCATGTCTATCCATTTATAAGCAAATTTCATGACTTCATCTATCCTAACAGCTGCATAGTATTCTATTGTGTAGATGTACCAAAGTTTCTTTAACCAGTAACCTGTTTTAGATCACTCAAGTTGTTTCCATATTTTGGCTATTGTACACAGTGCTGCAATGAATATATAGGTACAGATGTCATTTCTACTGTGCTCTTTTGCATCCTTGGGATATATTCCCAGAAGTGGTATTGCAGGGTCATATGGAAGCTCAATTACTAGTTTTTGAAGGACTGTCCATATTGTTTTCCAGAATGGCTGGACCAGTCAGCATTCCCACCAACAGTGAAGGAGCATCTCTTTTTCCCTACATCCATGCCAGCACTGATTGATTTTGTTCTTTTGAATGTGTGCCAGTCTCTTTGGTGTGATGAGATGATATCTCATGTATGATTCTCAATGAGGAAAAACTGAAAGCCTTCCCTCTAAGATTGGGCACAAGGCAAGGTTGCCCGCTTTCACCACTCCTATTCAATATAGTACTGGAAGCCCTGGCCATAGTAGTTAGACAAGAAAAAGATACTAAGGGCATACAGATAGGAAAGTAAGAGGTCAAGTTATCACTATTTGCAGATGATATGATACTATAATTAAAAAACCCAAAAGACTCTGCAGAAAAGCTCCTAGAAACAATGAGTTGATATAGTAAAGTGGCAGTCTACAAAATCAACACCCAAAAATTCATGGTTTTCTTATATACAAATAATGAAAGAGAACAAAAAGACATTAAAAAACAATCCTGTTCACAATAGCACCTCAGAAAGTCAAGTACCTTGGAATCAACTTAACCAAAGAGGCTAAGGACCTATACAAGGAAAATTACAAAGCACTACTTCAAGAAATAAAGGAGGACAGTAGGAAATGGAGACACATCCCCTGCTTATGGATAGGGAGAATTAACATTATTAAATGGCAATACTGCCCAAAGCACTATACAAATTTAATGCATACCCTATCAGGATACCCATGACATTTTTTTAAAGTAATAGAAAAAACACTCCTGAAATCCATATGGAATAATAACCCCCCACGAATAGCTAAAGCAATCCTTGGAAAAAACAAGATGGGTGACACCACCTTCCCCAACTTTAAACTCTACTACAAAGCAGTAGTAATTCAAACAGCATGATATTGGGATAAAAACAGACCCTAAGACCAATGGAACAGAGTTGAATATCCTGTCACAGACCCCCAAATATACGGCCACTTAATATTTGACAAAGATGCAAGAAATGCAAAGTGGAACAAGGAAAGCCTCTTCAACAAGTGGTGCTGGGAAAACTGGATAGCTACCTGCAAAAAAAACAACAACAACAACAAAAAAAAAACTTTGACCTCTGTCTAATGCCAGGCACAAAAATCAGGTCAAAGTGGATTAAAGACCTCAATATCAGACATGAATCTGTAAGGTTCATGGAAGAAAATGTAGGCAGAACTCTCCATGACATTGAAGCTAAAAGCATCTTTAGGGACGAAATAGCACTGAACATGCAAGTGGAGGCAAACATAAACAAGTGGGACTACATCAAACTAAGAAGCTTCTGCACTTCAAAAGAAACAGTGACCAAAATACAGAAAGAGCCCACAGAATGAGAAGGAATATTTACCCAATACCCATCTGATAAGGGATTAATATTCAGGATATACAAGACACTTGTAGAATTGTATACAAAAAAAACCTCCAACCCCATCAAAAAATGGGGAGAAAAAATAAACAGAAGTTTCCTCAGAAAAACAAATACAAATGACCAAAAGGCACATGAAAAAATGCTCCACATCACTAGTCATCAGGAAGATGAAAATCAAAACCACAATGTCATCATTACTTTTTGTTAAAAATCTCCCCAATCCAAATGTGTGCTGAAAGTAGATAAAGGACCAAAAGTTATGGCCTCTTGGTATCTGTGTTGCAAACCTCACGGTGATTCAATAAAATAAAATTTTAAAAGAATCTCTCCAATCCAATCTTCACACATAAATATTCCAAGTTAGTGGTTTGTTTAGAAGTCACATGGCCTCAGAATGTAGAGAAAGCAGAGAAACCTGTCTTCTAAGCCTAATGCAGTTTGGGAAGTTCATTCTTTTTAGCTTAATACCCTAGCCATCAATTGGAAGAAGATAGGCTTGCAATAAACATAGATGCCGTGTCCATATACATATCATAGACACTCACATCATATGAATATTGTGTAGAGAATATCACATAGAGGAAAAATAATGTGTATTTATTAATTAGTTCTTAAATAGAACTTGTAAAGTCTGTTCTTGCTGTTATGCTTTCACTTTATGGCTCTAGGAAGACAGATTCGTAGATAAACATAAGTAGATATATGTATATTTATTTACAGAGTCTGAATAAAGAGCTTGACTTCATATATTTTTGTTTGGAGAATACCCAGGTACATTCAGGTGCTACTTCAGACTCTGTGCTTGGGGGCTGGTCCTGGCTGTGATCAAGGAACCCAGTGATTCAGGTTTGAACCCAGATGCTTCTATGATACCCAGAAAGAGTACTCATATTTCCTACATATCTTTCAAGTGTTATTTGCCCGGTCCTGAGTGAGCCGACATCAAAATCTTAAATTTTTCATAGGACCCTAATGGGCTGGAGCGATAGCACAGAGAATAAGGCGTTTGCCTTGCACGCAGCCAACCTGGGTTCAGTTCCTCTGCCCCTCTCAGAGAGCCCAGGAAGCTTCCGAGAGTATCTCATCCACATGGCAGAGCCTGGCAAGCTACCTGTGGTGTATTCGATAGGCCAAAAACAGTAACAACAAAATCTCACGATGGAGACATTATTGGTGCCTGCTCAAGCAAATTGATGAGCAACAGGATGACAGTGACAGTGACAGGACCCTAATGGACCAGAGAGGGGCGATAAAGGTTTGAGGTAAAAAATAATAGAAGTAAGAAGTATAAAATTGAAGTACCTGATATGATAAGCTTCAACATTTAAATTTTTTTCATTAGAATTTGATATTTTCATAAAAGCAAAGAAGAGTAATTTTGTGCTTATGAGATGGTGAACTAAGCAGATAAGGATTTGATCAATTCCAGGTCAAGACCTTATGTCTCTTATGGGCTCATTATTTTCACATGTTTTAATGTCCATAAAGTATAAATTTAACTCAAGTCAATCATTTTCTAAGTGCTTGCTTTCCAGGATTCACACATAAGGGATGAATTCTTAAATGTTTAAACTTCTCAACAGAGACTCTAAAGAACAGGCTAGATTGGTAGTTTGAACCTCAAATCAAAGTCAACTTCAGCGTTATTCATGTTACATTTGGCCATTTATTACCTGTTGTCTCTTCACTGACCAAATTCTTTAATCCTTTCTGAGATTTTCTTTGTGAATATGTGAATCATTTCAAGTTTAAAACATATAACCCTTGTTGTGTTAATGCAAATAAGTTGAGTAGATTCTAGACTTACTTTCAAGTAATTTACACTCCTATTATCTAAGTTGAAAATTTAGCTTTAGAAACATAATTATAATTATCTGTGACAACAGGGCTAGAGCAATAGCACAGAGGTTGGGCGTTCCTCTTTCACACGGCTGACCAGAATTCCATTTCTCCGCCCCTCTCGGAGAGCCTGGCAAGCTACCCGTGCATATTAGATATGCCAAAAACAGTAACAATAAGTCTCTCAATGAGAGACGTTACTGGTGCCAGCCCAAGCAAATCGATGAGCAACGGGATGACAGTGACAGTGACAACAGTTATGTTGGATGAGTATAAATGGGAAAAGATACAGAATGTGATGAGATCTCACCTCAGTCATCTTCTCAGGAGGTCTTTGCCTTGTGCTTAAAAAGTAGATTTTTCCCATTATTCCCCCCTCATGACTAATTTCAAGAGCATTCTCAGGAACTAGAAATGTATATGAGTGAAGGACACCGAAAGCCAATTGTTAGAAGAAAAATTGGAAGAACTGTATTTAGGATGATACATAAAATTCCCAATTGTGACAATGTACATGTTCCAATTGCCTGTGCATGTGAGTTATTTATCTGCATGAGAAAATAAAATATTATAAAATGATACTTGGTTTTGGAAAATTCTACAATGTTACTTATTTATGGAATACTAATTTGAGGGGAAGATCATAGTTAGCTCTGATAATCACTCTCAGCAGGGGTGCCACTGAGCACCATGCTGATACAGCAGAAAGCATGGCATGTATTTGAAGATCCAAATAAGGATCAGCAGTGGAGGAGTAAGAAGATTTAGGGGAGGAGCTGAGAAACAGTGAATTCAAGATAGAATGTAGGTCAGATAGCTAGGCTGATAATCAAGCAGCAGGAGTCTTCTGCTATGCATTGCAAAATTTTGTTGTCGCTAACTTCAAGTCGCTTGGAAAATGATTGACATTAAAAAAAAAGAACAGGAAGAACAGATATTGGAATTGGTACCTCTAAGAAACGCTTTCAATACAATACATAGGAAATTACAATGGAGAAAGATATGAACTTGCTGCTCACTTTGTGTCTTTGAAAGAGCCTATTATGCAGAGCCTATACTGTTTTTGAAAGTGAGCTAGATCATCAAATGAGAACCTGAAAAACTTCACTTTCCAGAAAGCAATGATACGTCTAGGCAGCTGGATAATGGATCTCAAATGGAAATAATGAAAGCTTAGAGTTATTTTTGGTCAATTTCTGCCTATCATCTTCTTTCTGGCATTTCAGTTGCCCTGAGAAGTGTGTTCCTCTATTTCCTGGGTTTGAGTGGTAGGTGCTTCAGGCATTTCCCCATCTTCTCTTCTAGCACTCTTTTTCTCAAGACTCATACAGAAGTTTGGCCTTTTATCAAAGATCATAGAATTGTATGAACCCCAAAGCTGTCTGTGATGATTGGTTACTGAAGCCAGCCCCAGAGGTACCTCCCACTTTCAGTACAGCAGGTCAGAATTGTCTTCCTCCAAACTAGGTGGAGAGAGCTTCAGACTCAGGGGCAGGTACCCGGAGTACATTTTCCATGGCTGAAAACAGTTTCTAGTCTTACGGGAACTTTAGTAGACCAAGATTTCCAGAAGATATGAGAAGCTAAGTCCCGTGTTTTATTCCTTACTCATTTTCCCCTCTCCCTTTTTTATTCCTCTTAATGATTTCTACAGAATATACTGGACTGGGACTGGAGTAATAGCACAGCGGGTAGGGTGTTTGCCTTGCACATGGCCGACCCCGGTTCCATTCCTCTGCCTCTCTTGGAGAGCCAGGCAAGCTACTGAGAGTATTCTGCCCGCACAGCAGAGTCTGGCAAGCTACCTGTGGCATGTTCAATATACCAAAAACAGTAACAACAAGCTCACAATGGAGGCGTTACTGGCACCCGCTCGAGCAAATCAATGAACAACAGGATGACAGTGCTACAGTGCTACAGTACTTGTGGTGATTCTTCTGTACTTAGAAGATGTCAGTGCCTGTGGAAGTAGAGGGTGCAGTATCTGAGGAGACTCTGAAGTGTCTTTCTTTGGGGAAAGTGAGAAATGCCATTAAGGTATCCTGAGGGGCAGTGTAGTGTATTAGGTTGGAGTTGCTTTAGTTCCCTTTCAGTTTTAAAGTATAACTTTGTGAAGAAAATTTTGCACATTGGACTTCTAAAATTAGCCAGTGCTTGTCAAGACAATAGGTAGAAAGTCTGGTCCCTGTGACAAGCACCCAACCCCCTTTGTATGGTTGGACAGTTTGTACTCTGATGACCAGTAGCAGAGACAGAGCCCACTGCTACATTGGAAACTAAATGTGCTGGGTATTTGTTTCTTCAGGATGGACTATTTCTGTCAACTGAACTCACCTAGGCTGAGCTGGGAATTGAGACCCAAGCACTAAAACCACCCCATACCAACGTGCAGCATTAGCAGCATGGGCAAAGCCTTAAGGTCCAGAGGAGGTGGAGGAGCATCGCGCGGTTCTCAGCATCACCCCAGGGGGCACTGCGGCCCTCGTGCAAGTGTTCTGGGACTGTTGCAACTTGCAACGTCTCTTCCTCACACTAGTGCTGCAACTTTTAACTGTGAGCCCCAGAGCTTTACCAGGAGTGATGCCTGAGCACAGAGCCAGTAGTAAACCCTAAGCACTTCTGGGTGTGCCGCCCCCCACATCCACTCACACAAATCATTAAGGGGAAAGCAAGGAACAGCAGGAGAGACAGCCTGAAAGTGCAGACACTCACACTTTGCACACAGGAGCCTGGCTTGAACATCCAGTTCCACTACTGCCTGGAGTGGCCCCCAAACACCATTGCACTTGGCTCTAAGAAAGTGAAATAAAGAGACCAAGGAGAAAGTATAGCAGGTAAAGCTCTTTTTTGGCATCTAGCCAACCAGGCTATGATCCCTAGCACCACATATGATTCCCCCAAACACCACCAAGAGTGATTTGTGAGCACAGAGCCAGGAGTAAACCAAGAGCAAGCATTACAAGGTGTGGCCTCCAACCTGTAAATTAATTAATTATCTAAAATATAACAAAAAATGAAATAACAGTACCATCATATTCCTAAAAATATTGATTAGATTATAATCCATGATACGTCAATTAAAAAAAAAAGAGTAAAAGGTGAACCTTGCTATTTTTTATGAACTGCATCTACTTAGGATAAAAGAAGGTCAGAAAGTTGAAGGTCAGAAAGACTAGAAAAATTAATAATGTCAGACCTGCAAAAGTCATCTGATAAATTTTACCTGATATGAAAGTGAGGCTTGAGCTTTGCAAATGAGGCTGCAATCCTACTGAGGCTGTGAACCTGAATCCAAACACAGTCTTCATATCACTATCGAACAGAGTCAAAGGCTAAATACCACAGTTCAAAAGACACATCCAATTTCCTATTAACAAAGAAAATTTTAGGGCTCTCTCTGTTCTGTGGTTAAAGATTATATTTGGGGAATATTAAAATATCAGCTAACAATACAGCAGTTGGAAATCTGAGAATTTTTGTTCGATTTAATGATATTTAAAGAAAATAATCTTAAGAAGCAGAGGTAACAGGTTTAAACTTCATTCTTTAGTGTTTTTCACAATTTTCTTCTTTTAACATTCGGCAGCATTGAGGACATATTTGTTAATAGAAAGGATGTTAGTTGTACATATTTTGAGTATTGTTTTTATTCACCTTTTATTGTAATTATTAATGAGTTATGTAATGTTAGTGAATTTTTGATGT
This sequence comes from Sorex araneus, assembly GCF_027595985.1. Taxonomy (NCBI): domain Eukaryota; kingdom Metazoa; phylum Chordata; class Mammalia; order Eulipotyphla; family Soricidae; genus Sorex; species Sorex araneus. The sequence continues at coordinate 177,640,269 of NC_073304.1, read as the reverse complement.
ATTTTTATTGTTTTCAAATGTCCATTGATCAAAATGTAATGGAACAAATCATTGGTACAATGTCTATAACAAAGACTAACACTGTTAAAAAAAATTACTTGAAATTCCAGTCTAGTATTCTGTCCATGTCTAGCATCTCTTAACTCATCAGGGCTGTCCACGAGAGCCATCATTGTGCTGAGTAAATGCATTGAATATTGAAAATGTAGGGGATATGTCTTTCTTTAAAGAATATTACAAATATGGTTGTTTCGAGGGTTTTTTTTGGGAGGTGTTGCTATTTGGGTCACATCTGGGTGTGGTCAGGGCTTACTTCTGGTTGCGTACTCAGGGATCACTTTTGGCAGAGCTTTGGGGACCGTATGGGATGCAGGAGATAAAACCTAGGTTGGTTGAGTAAAGGTAAGAGTTCTACGGCCCTATTGCTCTGGCCCCAATATCTATTAAAAAAAAAAAAAGGATAGTGCTACTGTTTTATCACAAATGATATTCCTATGTGAGCTTTCATGCAATGTGGTACATATTGTTTATATATACAATGTTGAGTATAAATGCAACTTAAAATAATTCATATATATTCTGCTTACTTCCACTGTTTGAAATCACTTATTTCTCTTCTCATCTGGAAAGTTGTGTGTTGGTGGAAGTGCCTTGTGAAAGACAGAACTCAACCAGGACAGAATTTCTCTTTGAGAGTGTGGCTGAGCTGGGGACAATGCTTGGCAATAGAACATCTGCCTTGCATGCTTAAGGTCCTGGCTGAATGTGCCATTTAAAATGAGCATTTTCCCACCAACAGTGAAAAAGCATCCCTTTTTCCCTACATCCACTCCAGCACTGGTTGCATTGGACCAAACATGATGACCTCTCAGTATCTGTGTTGCAAGCCATAATGCCCAAAAGTAGAGAGAGAATATTGTCTGCCATGTAGGCAGGGGGAGAGTGGGAAAGGGGGGTATACTGGGATATTGGTGGTGGGGAATGTGCACTGGTGGAGGGATGGGTGTTTGATCATTGTGAGATTGTAACCCAAACATGAAAGCTTGTAACTATCTCACACTGATTAAATAAAAATTTAAAAAATAATAATTAAAAAATAAAATGAGAATTTTGGCCATTTTTATTTTATATCGCCTATTAACCCATCATAAGCTTGCAGTGCTATCGAGTTGCAGATGTTTAATGTCACACATCTGTGTGTGTGTAATTATCAGCATTCTGACCACTGAAATCCCAGTGCTGGTCACCACCAAGAACAGTCCTCTTTGCAGTCCTCTCTTCCCTCACCATCTCGCCAGTAACCACTGTAGATTTTTAGGAGTCTAGGGGTAAGTTTTATTGTTTTGCTTTTCTTTTCCTTCCAGCTAACAGACTTCGGTTGTTCATATTCCACATATGAGAAAAAACATCTGGTAATTTTTTCTTCAGTTCCTGCCTTAATTAACTTGGCATAATCACCTCAAGATTCATTTATTTATCCCCAAATTAGCTGGTTCTTCTCTACTTCTAGTAATTGCAGAAAGAGACAATATTGCTTGTTTGTTTTTTCCCCCTACTAGATATAAGAAAACAAGGGAAAATTCATAATCTATTTCATGTCTCAAGTTGTCAAGCTCTTTTACATCATTTTTCAACTTTTTCTAAAATTAAGAGAACTTGCTGATGGTAGAAATCATTTGTCATGCAATTCCAGTATCTCTTTGTTTTATTCTTCTCTCTTTTCATTGGAATCTACTACGTTATTGTGTTGACCCGCCCCCCAGTCTCTGTCCTTCTCCAAACTGAAGATTTTTCAGTACTACAATGAACCATTTGCACAGAATTTCAAACTAATGTTTTTAGTTTTATGTTTTAAAAACCATACTGCATGAAGTGGGGAAAATATTTAGAATTTACATTGACAACCTGGTTAGTTAGTTTGTTTCAGTGAAGGAAACAGGCAGTTTTATTGAAACTTATTTAGAAAGCTGTTAGGAGAGAGAAAGGGAGAGGTACATGTTCCAGCGGGGACACAGCCTTCTCCAAAGTGAAAATAAGCAAGCAAAGAAACAGAGAAACAAACTAGTATGTTCAAGGGAGAACATGGGATTGAAGAGCAACCCTGGGGAGTTATTGTGTAAAAGAAATGCTTTGACACTTTTAATACACAGATAAGATCCAATGAATAATTTTATTCTTTTAGATGCCTGAATAATACTTAATTTCCACACCAGGAAGAAGACTCAGATAACTTATGTAAGGATCTCCATGCCAGGCTGTTTTCACTCGAAGTGCCCCAGATGGGGGCAGGTGAGAACCTTCCCCACCCCAAGGGACCGAGCCCCAGCAGCCGACCTCCACTACCCAACTGCTGCCACACTCCACGCCTCTTTCTGGACACATTATAAGACACTTTCTACCCATTTTCCATAATTACCACACCATATTTGATGGAGTTCAGACAGTAGGCAACAAATCATTATATATATATATATGCATATATATACCTAGTCATATACGGTAGGCAACAAATCATATATATATACATATCATATAGATATACCAACAAATCCCCAAGCTACTGAGAGTATCCCACCTGAATTGGCAGAGCATGGCAAGCTACCCGTGGCATATTCGATATGCCCAAAACAGTAACAATAGATCCCATTCTCCTGACCCTGAAAAAGCCTCCAATCATTGGTAAAGATGAGTAAGGAGAGGCTGCTAAAATCTCAGGGCTGGGAGGAATAGAGACGTTAATGGTGCCTGCTTGCATAAATCGATGAACAACAGGATGACAGTGACAGTGATACAATAACTTATGTAAAATATGTTGAATGAATCAGATATATTTCTTAGAATTGACTGATCCTTATATTATATGCTGAGAATAGATGATAAGGGGTGTTGATAGTTTGAATTAAGGTTGACTTCTAAATTGCCTTTACTTTGTCTTTGCAGAACATCTTATAATATTTATTTTAAAAATTAGTCAAAAGTGCTAGAAATTTCAGAATCCATTATGTTCCTTTTGTAGAATGTAGTTGGTTAAACAAATTTCACTTACCATGATCATAATAGATATGTGGGATTTGTGCATGTTAGTTGTCACTTAGTAAGGCAAGTCTCGAATGTCATTTCAGATCTCAGAATGCCAGAATGCATTCCTTGTAGTGTTCGATCATCTTAATTATGTCTGAACCTGCAGAGATGGGGGTATTCTAGAAACATGTCAAGGAAAATGAGCCTATAGAGATGGGGGATATTCTAGAAACATTGCAAGGAAAATAGAGGGAACCCATAGTGCTGGTTACTGCTTTAACATTTCAGAGTCTTGTTTCCTACCCTGATGTGCAGAGTCAGTTTTCCATGAGGAACAGAAAGTGAGCCTCTATAAACTAGGGGGCGGGGGCCTTCCAGGTTTCAGTGCAGTTGTCTGAAAAATTCAAGAAAGCAACTAAAGCTCTAACTAATTGGAATTGATGCTTCATATGGTCACGGGTAATTATTTTCCTCTGAAAGAACACAGTAAGTAGAATCTAATAGAGAAGTGGAGTTTAAAATTTCCGATGTGTAGAAAGTGATTCACTTTGATGTTAAGTCAAGTTTATAGTGATCTTCATTTCATTATTTGAAGGCACAAAGTAAAAAAAAAAAGCACTCTCCTTTTGGGCACAACAAAGTATGCATTTAAGTGATGTTATAAAGCTCAGGCAGAGGAAGGGACAAGAACTGTGCATAGTTGACTGTGAGACTCCAGGTCAGAGCAAACAAGAATGGTTCAGATATCCAGCCCACTCCTTGTCTCATGTGCCAAAGTCCCCCTGACCTAATGTGAAGAAGAATTGAACCTCCTTTGCATAGCTTCTGTATCGCATACCAATCTCAGTTGGAGCTTATGGCCAGATATCCCCGGGTGTTTAGAGGTTCCTGAAGGGAAGTAAGGAGCAATTCAATAACATCTTGAGGCCAGGGATACAGCTCTAGGGAAGGAGCACATGTCTAGCATGTTTGTGGCCCCAAGTTCAACCCCTGGTTCTGCACACCTCCCAGAACACTGCCAGAGAGAGCCCTGGTGGTCCCAGACCTGAGCACTATAGCATTGTGGGACCCCACTGCTAGGCTGAGCAACAGCAGGAGTTATGGCTTCCCTGAATGTCACTGGGGGTCCTAGAGTGGCAGTAGTGGGAGATGCTCTGTGAGAGACATTCTCATTCTCTACGGAGAAGATGCCTTCAATGACTGTCTTTGGTTTGGTCAGGAGCATTTTCTTAGTACATAAAGAAGTTTGGATGGAGAGTTAAGTGTGATGTGATACATTTGATTAGCCCAGAAGAAAGAAAGAAAGAAAAAGGAAAAAGTTCTTTGTGGTTGAAACCACAAAGAACTACACTAAATGCTGTTCCTTAAACATGTTCAAAAATTTCACTGCAGAGAAAAACAAACTTAACTCAGTCCTTCTTCCCATCTGAGTCATGTGGCCAGCATGCTCAACTGCACATTATATGGCCGTATCTGTTGCTAAGAGTTTAATAGGCAAGGAGAATACTCTAGGTGCATGGAACTTGGCAAAAGAAATTCCTTTTCTTGATATCTGCTATTTTCTCACTTTTCATTTCTCCACTTAACAAAGAAATGAGTATATATATATATATATATATATATATATATATATATATATGGATCAGTTGGGACCATACCCAGATGTGCCTAGGTACCACACCGAGGCTATCCTGGTCCAGCTGGGAGAAGTAGGAAACATAGTGAGGAGCCTTGAACTGCATCATGTAGAGATGTATAGAGTAAGGTCCATGGGGAGAGGTTTGCAAACTTTGGTGAGCCTCCAGATCCCATGGAGAGCTTCCCCAAACTAAGACAGCTGCCGATCCCTAGTCCAGAATTCTCCTGTTGTTCTGGGTATAGGTTCTGAGCTTCTGTACTTATTAAATGGTGCCACAATGATACAGGCACTGCTAGTCTGAAAGTTGCTTTGTTTGACCACCGTAGTACACCAGCTTCTCTTAGTGTTGCCCATAACATAGAATCACCCAAGGAGATTTCACGCTACTAAAGCCAGAGCCACATCCCCAAGAGGCTGTTCTGGAGTCCAGCCAAGGATTTTAAAAACTCTGCCAAGGATGAGAGTCCTGGTAAATAAATAGATTATAATTATCTACCATTCAAATGTAACTTCATTTTTGTGTGCGTGTGATGTTCATGTTTATTCATGTCACTCTCTCTGCTGTCAACACAAAATATCATGAATGACTGAGCAAAGACATTAAAAGTTATTTTTAATTAAACACAATAATAAAAGAAGTGGCATACAAGATATAAAAGAAATAACCAGTATGTTATTTCTTTTTACTGCACCTTACAGGTGCCTGAGGAAGGCAGAGTATGGGTAGGATCTGTGACTTCCCCCAGGATTTGTCCCTACCTTGAGATGCCCTTAGTCACCAGAGAGCTCTGAAGCCAGTAGGAGAAAGACTGACCTCTTGGGGCAAAGTTTACCCTATCTCTGGCTCACTTTTTGATGCTTTTCCTTCTCTTTACCATGATTTATTCTGTAGCTTTTCAACTTTCCCTTCATCTATTGGCCTCTTTCTGTACCCCAACACCCACTGTGCTCTCCCTCCTGGCCTTTTAGCTATAAGCTTTGCTTCAAAACAGCAGATGCCAGAGTGACAGTAGAGGATGCAACACACCCACCCAAATAGTACAGCATGTCCGGCTCTGCCTTGGCACATGGCCAGCACCAGTTCAATTGCTGGTTCCACATGTGTTTCCAAGAACACAGCTATGAGTGACCCTAGAACATAGAGCTTGGAGTAAGTTCTGCATATTGTCGAATATGACTATACAATACCTCAAACAAACAAACAAAATATGTCTGATAACCATCCTCCTCCACTAGCTTCTTATTCAAGAAACAGAACAACATCAGCACCCTTGAATTATTTCACAATATTTACTCTCAAGTTCCTCAGGAGTGGCACACAGTTTTTTGAGAATCTTGCGTGTTTAGATATGATGTGTTATAGTTTTATCTTTTTATCTGGCCAATCCCTACAAACAAAGGATTACCTGCCCGTTATCTTTTCAGTAAGTCATATCATATTTATATCAAATTTAATTGAACCTATATCTAACCACAAGTCATACCAACTCATCTTCCTTTTCTTGCTCTAGTTGTGGTTCCCCTGGAGTCTTAATGGCCTCTTTTTGTCTATTCTTTTGGTTTGTTTAAATTTTCTGCCTACTGATTTTCAACTCACCTTCAAATTTTCTGACTTAATTGTAGATGTTCATGTAAAATCACTGTACAGAGCATACCTTTTGGAAGTTTTCCCTTCCTTATTTTGTTCCTTTATGTATGTGACCCTTGTTCTTTGTCCCCATCTCAACTGAGAGCTTGTATCTTTTGTTTATGAAAGTATATGCTCAAGTAGCTTTATGAGAAAAGTGTGAGAAGTCAATTTCTTTGAGTTCTGCTCATGTGAAAGAGTTAGGTTTATTGGTTCAGAGGCAAAAAATTTCCAATTCAAAATAACCACATTTATAGGAAATTTAAAAAATCCATCAAATTATAGTTGCCAGCATTGAGACACATATTGCTATTCTATGATTTAAGCATTTTTTTAAAATTTTGTTTTAATTTTTTTCTCTGAAGCTGTTTTGATATTCCCCAAATTGTTTAGACAATTCTACATGTTATACTTCACTGTTGGTGGGTTTTTTTGGGTATATAATATGCTAAGTAATCATTAGAGGTATTTAATCTGGACACTGAAGCCCCTCAATTCTAGAAAGCTTTCATATAGTGTTTTATTTTTAGTTTTATTTTTTATAAAGTAGCTCACAATATTTGATTACATTTAATATTTAAACACCAATCCCACCACCATTACACCTTTCTACCACCATATTTCAGATGTTTCCATTCCAAACCCTAACCCTGCCCCAAAGCAGAACTGAAATAATTTATTTTATATTGTTTATTATGAATAAACCCCTGAAAATGCAAATCCAAAAAAATCCAAAAAAGTTTCCTTAGAGGAAAGTGTGTGAAGATTGTTGTATTTCGCCCAGGGGCCATTGAGCCCTTTTATATGAGATTACTAACATGTTGTTAAAGGTTGAGCCTTGTGTGTGTGTGTGAGTGTGTGTGTGTGTGTGTGTATTACTCTATCACTGTATCACTGTCATTCCATTGCTCATCGATTTGCTTGAGTGGGTACCAGCAACGTCTCCATTGTGAGACTTCTTGCTACTGTTTTGGCGTATTGAATATGCCACAGGTAGCTTGCCAGGCTCTGCCGTGCAGGCAGGATGCACTCAGTAGCTTACCGGGCTATCTGAGAGGGGTAGAGGAATCAAACCCTGGTCAGCTGCGTGCAAGGCAAACACCCTACATGTTGTGGTATCCTTTCAGCCCTTTATACTTTTATTTATATACATACACACATATATCAGTAAAAATATATTTTCCTTTAAGATTGGTTGCCTTCTACTTTTAAACTGCATCAAATATATTGTGCTACTCTTGGAATATGAGTGGTGTAAGATATGAGATATCTTATGATGAGACTTGGTCCAAGTGTGTGGTGGAGAG